>NC_073309.1:27986147-28328139 GCF_027595985.1 Sorex araneus | reverse complement strand
CAGCAGGGCCAAACCCAGGCCTGCTGCCTGAAAGGCAAGTGTTTTTTACCTGCTATGCTGTCTATCTGGCCCCAACATCTTTTTTTTTTTTTTTTTTTACTTTTTTGCTTTTTGAGTCACACCCAGCGATGCATAGGGCTTACTTACTCCTGGCTTTGCACTCAGGAATTACCCCTGGCGGTTCTCAGGGGACCATATAGGATGTTGGGAATTGAACCTGGCTTTGGCTGCATGAAAGGCAAATCCCCTACCTGCTGTGCTATCACTCCAGCTCCACATCCTGATTTTTAATTCCTCCTGAGCACACTTCTTAGCCTTCTAAAAGTTAGGTATGGTTTGGATTTCCCTGGTAATACGTGATGAGGAAACTTTTTTGTCTATTAGCAGTCTGCCTGTCTTCTTTAGAGAAGTGCCTGTTCATTTCATCCTGCCACATTTTGTTAGAGTTTGAAGATTTTTTTGTTGCTCTTTGTGAGTGCTTTATATATTTTGGATATTAATGCTTTATCTGATATGAGTGGGACTATTTTTTCCCCCACTTAAATGGCTGTCTTAGTTTTAGCTAGTGTTTTTTAACCATCACTGTCACTGTCATCCCGTTGCTCATTGATTTGCTCGAGGGGGGCACCAGTAACATCTCCATCATAAAACTTGTTGTTACTGGTTTTTGGCATATCAAATACACCACGGGTAGCTTGCCAGGTTCTGCCATTCGGGCTAGATACTCTTGGTAGTTTGCCAGGCTCTCGAAGAGGGTCGGAGGAATCGAACCCGGGTCAGCTTCGTATAAGGCAAACATCCTACTCTCCAGCTATGCTATCGCTCCAGCCCCTTTTTAACCATGCAGAAACTTTTTAGTTTGGTGACCATGAGATATCATCTCACACCAATGAGAAGGGCACACATAAAAAAAAACAACAAAAAAAAAAACTAAACAGAGGAATAATCTATGTTGATGGGGAAGTGGTAAAGAGGAACTTTCATCCATGGGCTGGTGGGAATGTTGCCTAGTTCAACCCCTCAAAAAAAAAAGTATGAAGTTTTTTTTCAGAAAGTAAAAGTAATGCTACCATGAACAATTCCACATCTTGGTATTTATCCCCAAGGCATAAAAATATTCATTCAAAAGGACATATGCACATGTGTATTCGTTGCGGCACTCAGCATAATAGCTAAGATATGGAATCAATGTAGTGGTGCATTGTATGGTACGGTGCGCAACGATAGATGCAGGTATGTAGAGACAATGGAATACTATGCAGCTGCAAGGAAGGATGAGGTGATGCAATTCACTGCAACTCAGATGGAACTGGAGATTATCATACCGCATGACATGAGCCGAAAAACAAAGGCTGGCTGACTTTACTCATCTTTGTTACATAGAAGAATATCAGGAGGAGGGAATAACTGTCTGCAAAGGGAGAATACCCAGATTACCCTTCAGTGCTCATCGAAGGAATGAAAAGAACAGGGAAGAGAAGAAACTGAGCGGGTCAGGGGGAGTCCGAAGAAAGGGACAGGAGGGTAACAGGGAAAGGGCCTAGGGCCTCAAGTACATAGTGGTGTGGAGTCTGTGTGGGTATAGGCATATACATGCACATATGTGGATATGCACCTATGCATTACACAACCAAATGCAAGCGTTCGATCTAAGCCACAACAATCGATGTTTAAATTGTGCCTGCCAAGGTGGCAAATGGTGGGGGGTGAGTGGGAGGGAACTTGGGGACATTGAAAAAGGGAAGTTGATACTGGCTGTGGGATTGGTGTTGGAAGATTGCGCTCCTAAAACTCAATTATGAACACTTATGTGAATCATAGTGGTGTGATATTTAATTTAAAAACTTTTTTTTTAATGTTAGGTGTGGGGAAAGAATGTAATTTTAGTCGATGGAACCTGGAAGAGCATGGTCTGAGTCACTTCTGTGCTTGACCCGTAAATTTTCCTCTGTCATCCTTCTATTTTCTCATTTGTTCTGGTTGAATGGGATGCATGTGGCCATCCCAACCTTATCGTCCATGGGCTGAAGATGAAAGAGGGGGAAAACCTCTGAATATCTGTATGAACGAGGGCCGCCCTCTACCCCTGGGAATTCCTGCCTCAGTCTGCGTAAGAAGATACATATCTACTAAATGTGTGCCATGGTCTATGTCTGAGGTCTATTTGGTACAGATGCTAGTATTTTACAACTGCAATAAGAACCCTTATATCAAAAGGGGACAATTTTCCATTGGGGTCAGAGATTCTGGGCTCTTCAGATTGTTTTGTCTTTCAAAGTCCTCTTGGAATAAAAGTTTGAAGCACAATGTGTAGGTGTATATATTTTGATCCTAAGAATATGAAATAAATTTTAAGAAAAAATAGCCTTTTCAATAAATATAGAGAGTATGATATTATGGTTTAAAATAAAGAAAAGGAAAGGGGGACAGAGTAATAGTACAGCATGTAGAGTGTTTGCCTTACAAGTCTCTGACCCAGGTTAGATCCCCAATATCCCATATAGTCCCCCAAACACCACCACGAATGATTCCCGAGGGCAGAGCCAGAAGGAAGCCCTGAGCACCACTGGGTGTGACCCACAAACAAAAAAAAAGAGGAAACAAAGCAGAAGAAGGAAAGAAAGAACGGAAGGAAGAAAGAAAGAAAGAAAGAAAGAAAGAAAGAAAGAAAGAAAGAAAGAAAGAAAGAAAGAAAGAAAGAAAGAAAGAAAGAAGAAGAAAGAAAGAAGAAAGAAAGAAGGAGGAAGGAAGGGAGGGAGGGAGGGAGGGAGGAGAGAGGGAGGGAGGGAGGGAGGGAGGGAGGGAGGGAAGGAGGGAGGGAGGGAGGGAAGGAGGGAGGGAGGGGAAGAGGTGGCGAGAAGGAGGGAGAGAGAAAAGAAGAATGCTATCATTTCAAAAGCCAAAAGTAAAAATCTAAAAAAAAAAAACAGAAAACTTAACATTTCCATCAAATTGTATGACAGACTTAAATTTTACTATCTGCATAGTTAGCAAACATTTTTTTTCACCTTGGTTTGCTTGAATGTAAAATAGGAATAAACTTGTTAATTCTTTAAGTAGTTTAAAGTATGCCTGTGTTTAGCATACTCTATGGGTTCAGTAGAAGTCATGAATGGAACTTTATCAACTGATCTATTTGTCTAACTAAAATATATAGTTGGCCTCCTGGGTTCAATCCTTCTGCTGGCACTTGGATTCCAGGGTCATTGATGGAGAAGAGATCAAGCTGTCATCATCAGAACAAGAGGTGAAGAGAAGTTTCCCATGGAGCTGCAAGGAGTGCATTTTCATATCCCTCTCAGGAGTCTATCTGTTAGGCCCCGGCCGTTTTCTTATTTACTTATTCATCCTGTCACCAAATGATGCGATGAACTAGACCCCAAAGATGGGTCTGGAGGAAGGCAAAGATGAATAATAGATCTAATAATTAAGACCATAACATTTCTTCTGGAAGAGAAGGCTTGAAAGGCGAGGCCTGGGTGCCTTCTATGAAGACATGAAACACACTGGCATTCTAATAGCCATTTCTTAAGCTTTGCCAATTTTTCGTCTGCCTAAACTACAGCTGCATTTGGATTCTTTCAAATGGGTCTGCTGGGCCTGGCTTCTATGGGACACGCATCCAAGTTTGCCAGTTCACTTGTCTCCTCAGGAGATCTTCAAAATGGTTCCCATGACCAGGGGAAAACTATCCCTCAACTATTCTGTAAGCCAGATTTTGTATAAAAATTTCTCATCTTTTCAGGGCGGAACAATAGTTGAGCGGGTAGGGCATCTGCCTTACTCGCGGCCTACCTGGGTTCCATCCCCTACACCCCACACAGTCCACCAAGCCCGACAGTGGTGATCCTTGAGCACAGAGTCAGGAGGAAGCTCTGAGCACCGCCCGGTGTGACCTTAAAACCAAGAACAACAAGGGCTGGGGCAATAGCACAGTGTGTAGGGCAGTTGCCTTGCACGCGGCCGACCTGGGTTCAGTTCCCAGCTACCCATATGGTCCCCTGAGCACGGCCAGGGGTGGTTCCTGAGTGCAGAGCCAGGAGTAACCTCTGTGCATCGCCAGGTGTAACCCAAAAAGAAATAAAAAAAAAAAAAAAAAGAACAACAGTAACAACAAGAACTTCCAGTTTTTAAATACGAGCAAATTCTTTACAAAATGCTTTTTTTAGCAGTACATGGTTTCCCAAACCCAACTGTGGGCCAAAGCTGGCACTTCATCCTGAAACCTCGGGTTTGTTTGCTGGCGGGGAGTGAAGGAGACTTTGGCAGATGGTGCCCGAGACGCACTAGTGGCAAATCTTTCACTGAAAGGAAAACACATCAAAACAACAACAGGAAGGAGTCCCGGCTCTGGGGCTCTGGGATGAAAGCCACTGGACTCCCCCTTTTGCGGAGGGAGCCGGCCTGCCCCGGGATCCCTGAGACACAAGAGCACCCTTCATCATGGGCATGCCATATCAATCAGCAATTTCCGCAGAGGCAAGACCCCTTCAAAGCCCTTTTTTTTTTACCAATACGAATACTGTCCAAGTGATCGTTGGGGAGAATACACAAACAGACTGCAATAAAATTAAAAAAAAATAACTTTAGAAGGAAATAGTATATTGGACGGATTCATTACAGAAGTTCAAACAAGGGCCCATATGTTTCCCTCCTCTTTATGGGGGAATATACAGAGTGCCTGTAATAAAAAGAGGGCAGAGAGGGGGGTGGAGAGAGACTTGCTTGTTGAGGCAAAGGATATGATCCAAACAGCAGATAAATAACCCAGATATCTTTATGATTATATAGGCACATGCCTCCTGAGCCAGCAGAAGTTTCCTTGCTGATATACATTTGCAATGATGTTTTAATTAACATTGGCTGGCTGTGATAAGAAATGAATAGTTTTCCTGTCTTTATTTTCTGTCCATCTTTCCAAGCCTCTCCCCCCTTTTGTCTTTAAGTAAACCTATGAATTTGGTCCCTTTGGATATTATTCTCTCTCAGAGTTTATTGTTTAGAATCAAAAGTCCCTTGTGATTTCCAGGTTGTCTGAAGGTTATATGGCAGTGATACAAGAACTTACCCAGAAGTTATGGTTCCTGATAATTTAGGAGAATTACATTTATTCTCAGAGTATGTCCTAGGCTGTACACAATGTAAAATTTTATTTTATCTTTAAGATAATAAATGTTCCTATAAATCCCAGAACACATTAGCTGTTTTAGACAAGTTTTGGGGGGTCTGAATGGATGGAAAGGAAAGGAGGAACTTTTTCATACAGACATTTACTCGTACATACACAATTGTGCCCTGGTTAAGTTCCATTACAGCATAGCCTAAATACTCTTTTAACATATGATTTTTTTTTCTCACAAGTCTTGATTCAACTGGATATCCTAAAATAATATAGTTCAGCCTTACTGAAGAATAAGTAAATACTAAGGTGAGTTAAACCTTGACATTTCCTTTATTTTTAATTTTTTTGTCACACCCAGAAATGCACAGGGATTACTCCTAGCTCTGCACTCAGGAATTACTCCTGGCAGTGCTTGGGGGACCAGATGGGATGCTGGGAATCGAGCCCGGGTCGGCTGCCTGCAAGGCAAACACTCTACGCCACTGTGCTATCACTCCAGCCCTTTGACATTTATTTTCCTTTATTTCACTATATCACTGTCACTGTATCACTGTCATCCCCTTGTTCATTGATTTACTAGAGCGGGCGCCAGTAACATCTCCATTTGTCCCAGTCCTGAGATTTTAGCAGCTTCTCCTCACTCATATTTCCTGATGATTGGAGGCTCTTTCAGGGTCAGAGGAATGAGACCTGTTACTGTTACTATTTTTGGCATATCAAATATGCCATGGGGAGTTTGCCAGGCTCAGTCTTGTGGGCGAGATACTCTCGGTAGCTTGCCTGGCTCTCCAAGAGGCATAAATATATATATATATATATACATAAATATACATATATACATATATATGTATATATAAATGTGTGTATATATATTTCCCTCTATGACTTTATGAAAATGGGTAGAGAGTATCTTATGAGTGGCTGCATGGTCCAGGGATATGTTCACTCTTGCGTGAGGCTCGGCCGAGCATGTGGAAAGCGGCCTGGAGTTTGGTGGCGGTTGGGTAGTGGAGGTCAGCTGTCGGGACTGGGTCCCTGGGCGGGGAGGGCTCTTACCCAGCCCCCTCTGGGGCGCCCTGAATGGAAACAGACTCTGACATGGAGTCCAGTGTGATGGCTATGGGAGCCTCAATTTATGCTTCCTTCCGGGAGAAGCAGCCGTGAGTTCCTTCATTTAACTAATTAATTTATTTGGGGGGGGGCAGGCTCTACTGTGTTTGGATGCTATTTCTTTGTCTGTGCTTAAAGCACTATGCTGTTCTGGATCAAACCTGGGTTCACTTTGCCCTGACGTTTTAAAGGATTAATTAATATGAATTAATTTACTTGTACAAGTGAACAAGCTCTTTATTTCTTCTTAAGTTTTTCCAAGAACACCTTTATGGTTTCTGTATGAACATAGAAATTTCATTTGAGCATGAAAACTTGAAGAGCATACACATAATGGAATGCATATACTTTACAAAGATAAATAAAGAAAAAAACAGAAAAGTGGAAAGAAGAGAAGAAAGGAAGGAAGGAAAGAAGGGAGAGAGGGACAAGGAGATCTCTGTCATTTTAGCCAGGGAGTTGTGTGTTGCCATGATCTCTCTTGGACCACCTTTAAGGTTTTCATCTATTTCTTTCCTTCTCTTTCTGGTTAACCTTAAGTTAAAGCCCTAATAAAATACAAATTTATGGGGATCAACCTTGTCACCAGCCTTTAATTACTGTCAGTTTCTCTTCAATTTCATCTAACTCAGTTTGGGCATTTTAAAATGTTTTATCACACTTGCTAGAAATTTTGTATATCCACCATCAAGCCAAATAATGACCATTTTGAAATCAACCTAGGCCTAAGACTAAGATCAGGTACTAAGATACAGATAATGCTTTGGAGAGTCTTTGCTGGGCCCCAGCCGCTCATGTTTAATCAGGAAAAGCGGGTGGCGGGTCATGAAGATTAGGTTTAACCTTCCTGATATACATCAGATCTCTTGCCCTTTCAACCTTCCAGTGGTGTGAGGAGGCATTCTTTCTGAAACCCATAAATTAGAGGGCACGGTTTCTTTGCAAAGTATAATGACAAGATGACAGAATCCCCATGAAGCCTAGCTCTTTCCCTAGACATGAGATTTTTATTTATTTTCTTTGGAACGTTAAGCCACGATTGGTAGGTCAATGGGAGTCCTGCAAGAATATTTTTTTTTAATTGAGGAAAAAAAAAAGTTCTGGTCATGAGTGCATTCTGCTAAGATTTAAGATGCCCAAACTCCCAAATGACTCTTCCTCGTTTACATGCTTGTTTCAAAATCCACTAAGTAACTTATTTAGGTTCTGAAAGTTATATACAATATAAATCCATCCAGGCTGAAGTAAAAAAATCCCAGGAGCTGTAAAGCTGGTTTCTATATTGTTTGGACATAATACTGTTCTCAAATGAAATCATAAGGGAATAAGGCACTTAAAATAGGGTGTCACATTTCAAGGTAATAAATAGCAGATTGATTCTACCTCCCAATTGATCCTGCAGTTTACTTATACACAAGATGGAAAATCAAGTACCAAAGCCACTGTGATTTACTTTGTAGAAATGAGACACTCAGTATTAGCTTAAGTGAATGCAAAGGGCAGCTCTGACAATTTATTACAGCTCAGTCCAAATGCAGTTTGGATCAAGTTGCACTATTGGCACACACACACATATTGCTATGCTTTTAACATCTCTACAATTAGGCACATTTCAGGCTCTTTATTTCTTCACATACATTTTGTTATGCTCTTCAAACTAGACTTGTCATCCAACAACAGATTATTTAAAAAAAAAAAGTGGAGGGGAGGGGGACATATACTCACTTTCTTTGCTTGCCATGGATACTTTAAACAGACAGAGATCATCTCGTCCCTCTCTTGGCCACAATGCGTTCCACTATTTGCAAACCAGAATGGAATCGAGTTGTTCGTTGTTTCAACTCCCCTTCCATTTTCCTCCCCCTTTCAAGTACACCATTTCAGTAGACAGTAGTTTTTTATTAAGCATTATAAACGCATTTATCCAAGAACGTTTCAAAATTTTTCCAACATCTTTTAGGGCATTCTATTAGGATTTTTTTTAAACAGGGGTAGGGGTTGATAAAAAGGTTAACTACATATTTTTGGCTGTGACAACCTCCCTACAAGAATGTGCCTCTCGCCAAGGATCTTTCCTTCATCCCTTTCAGGAGAGGGGGAAGCAAAAACTCAAGAAGTGGCTGGTGCAGAGCCTCCACTTCCACTTCATGGATGTGAAGTGCCCAGGATGTTATAAAGTCACCACCATCTTCAGCTATGCCTGGTTGGTAGTTTTGTGTTGGTTTCTCTACTGTCCTCTGCCAGTCTACAGGAGGGAAAGCACGGCTGACAGAAGGATGCCCCTTCAGATGGAAGCAGCACATAAGCTCCCTGAACCGAGATGAATGGAAACCATCTCAACAAACACATTTTGTATTACAAAAATAAAAGTTAATTTTACCTTTGGCTAGAGAGAGAGAGTATGGAAGATAGGGTGCTTGCTGAGCCTTTAGCCAATTTGGGTTAGATCCCCTGCATCCCCCTGCCAGGAGTGATTATTGAGCAGTCAGGAGTAAACCCTGAGTACCGCTGGATGTAGCACACTAACAAAACAAAACAAACGAAACAAAACAGTACAAAAAGACAAAGAGCACAAAATCATATCAACAACTCAACTGAATTTTTCATCAGTTTCATGTTAAACTAGAGTAAGAGAGCTCATCAATTCTTTTTCAATGATCACTGTCACTGTCATCCCATTGCACATTGATTTGCTCGAGCAGGCACCAGTAATGTCTCCATTGTGAGACTTGTTGTTATTGTTTTTGGCATATTTAATACACCATGGGTCACTTGCCAGGCTCTGCCATGCGGGTGAGATACTCTCAGTAGCTTGCCGGGCTCTCCGAGAGGGATGGAGGAATCGAACCTGGGTCGGCCGCGTGCAAGGCAAACACCCTACCCGCTGTGCTATTGCTCCAGCTCCTTATTAATTATCAATTATCCTTATCAATTATAGTGTTGTCAAATCCAAAACCATTCTATCAAGTAGGTTCTGATGTTATCACCCTTTTTCAAAGAGGAAACTGAGCTAACAGAGATAGCACCAGAGTTAGGGATACTATTCCTGACCTATCTGATCTCAGAACTTATGATCTTATCTAGAATGTATGATATCTCCATGAAAGTGGAAATACTACTGTCCCAAGTCCCAAAGTACTAAGCACTACTAGTTGATTGTGAAGTTTCAAGATATAAATTCATAAACACCCTTCTCATTTCCTTTTTGTTACTTTGGTCACATAGGATATTTATAGTTTGTCTCTTATCTAACCATACACCTAACGATCTGTTTGCCATAGTGCATATAGAACCTAGGGCCTGACTATTACCAAGTCACAGCCCATGCCCAATAATTTTCAATTTAAAAAGCATTTCTTATAAATTTTAAAAAGCATTCTTCTGGCTACTAATGCCCAGCAAGATTTGTGAAGAGGCTTAAAGTTTCCCCATGTAATACCACTGTCTTACCCTAAGCATTAGGAAAAAAAAGCTTAAGAACATAGAAATAGCTCACATACAACCCTAAAATGAAAAATGAATTGATTACCCAGAACATCTGAAAGTTTCATATTTTTAGAACTCCTATCTCCTAAATGATACATTTATGTATCCTTAAGGATATGTAAGCAGGCATGCAACAACAAAGAAGCAATTTAGTCTCACAAATTAAAATGTATTTTACAGTAGGGTAATTTTAGAAGGTATAGAGATAGATAAAGAATCATAGTCAACAAAGCTCCCTGCTCCAGAAGTCTGTGAATGGAGGGCCCAGTTCTGGCCACTGGAGGGGACATTCTCACACCATAACACAAATAAATGCAGCTAAAGTCAATAGGAATGACGTTTAATATGTTGAAATAAATTACTGTGATATATATTTTGTTTGTCTATTTGTTTTAGGGCCACACCCAGCAGGTGATGTTCAGGGATTTTTTTTCCAGATTCAATTCATGGGTTGCTCCCGACAGTGATTCGGAACCATATGGTACTAGGGTTCAAATCCAGGCCTCTCGTATGAAAAGCATATGATCGACTCAGAATCTTTCAACTCAGCTCTATATCCAGCCCCTGAGTGATATTATTTTAAATAATAAAGAATTCCTGGGAGAAGATAAAAAAAAGAAAGAAGAATTTAGAGACTAAGGTTTGATTTGATTTGATTTTTGTCTTTTAAATATTAGAGAAGCACGATGCATCAAAGAGGGACAATGAAGCATCTCATTTTTACTAGAAGACTTAAAGAGAAGTTCTCTGTGAAGAGATTCTGAAAAATTAAGGAAAATATGCTGAAATTATCTCACTTTGAGAGTAGATAAAATGAAATTTTAATCATGAGACTAGTCTCATTGTTGTCTAAGTCTCTTAACCTGAAATCTTGTAATTTGGTGCTGAGTTTATGGGCCGACCCAGACAATGGAACAAAAGACATAAATAGTTTCTGAAGGAAGAGAATTCCAAGAACTACATACTTGCTTATCATTAAAAGCAACAAAGGAATTTCATCTAATTAAAACAGAAGCTATAGATTAATAACAACTAAGTCTTTGGTGATGAAATCACAAATTCAAATATATAGACAAAGTAAATTTAGTGTTGGTAGAAGTATGGAAAGTATGTATTGTTAAAATACAAGTCAGAAGCAAAATTTGGAAAAGTACCAAAAAGAATTTCTAAAATTAAAGAAATTTACTTGAAGTTAAAAAAATTTAATGGTAAACCATATAGCAAGTAAAGCTGTACAGTTGACACTATTTTTTAAAAAGTCATGGATACTTTATAAAGTAATAAGATAAGCAAAAGAATGTGTAGGAAAAATGATGTTTAAAATATGGCAAAAGAGATGAAAGAAAAAGAATACAGTAAAACAATATGAAAAAGTGGTTAAATTTATTCAAGTATATCAGTAATCACAATAAGTGTAAAAGGATCACATTCAAACTTCATTTACAAGTAAAATATTAAAGCAATGCAAACATAAAACAAACATAAGCTATTTGCATGAGACACACCTAAAATGAAAAAACGCATAGGACTGGAGCGATAGTATAGTGGATAGGGCACTTGCCTTACATGTGCCTGACCTGGGTTCAATACATGGCACTCCAAATGGTCTCATGAAATCTTCCAGGAGTGATTCTGGATTGCAGAGTCAGGAGAAAGCCTGAAACATTGCTGGATGTGGCCCCCAAACCAAAAGTAAATAAATAAATAAATAAAATTAAAGGCACAAAAATTTGGAGGTAATGTACATAAAGCAACATATTCAGCAAAATCAAATCAAGTAAATTTCTGTAAATATCTTCCTTTTCAATTAAAGATAATTTAATGCAATGAACATAAGTAGATATGAAGATAGTAATTCTTCAATATGACAATAGTTAAATTAGTAAAAACCTGTTTAAAAACCTCTAAAATTCTGAGTACTTAATTACATGACTTCAAAATATGTAAAGAAGTAAAAAACTAGAATCTTAGGGTAAATGAGCACAATTCAGCACTATCATGAAAGTTTTGGCACACTTCATAAAAACCTCAAAATATTTAGAATATTTGAGTAGCATAAATAATAAGCTTGATTTGATTAACATAAGTGCAACTTCAAATTAGAAGTAATGCCCACTGAATGACTTTCAGTAGACAGGTTTAAAAACTGGCCTTGTATCCTTTTCTTATTATTACTGTTACTAATATATTTTTTAAAGGTCACATAATAAAATTATATCACCATATAATCATCAGCTGATCACCAATATTAACTAACATGTGTTATCACTTAACAGACTATTCAAAAGCCTTATTTATATTTAAATAGGCGAGTTGTTACTATTTCAAGCATTAGGTAACTAATTTATTAGCTCATTTTCCTTCTTTTCAACTCTGTGATGTAAATATAATTATTATTCCCAACTTATAAGTAGAGAGAAAAAGGTAGAAGGGCCAAGTCATACCTCTATTAAATTTGAACCCAGCTCTCATGTTTCTTGAGCATCGCATTATTCTTCCACTCAATGTAACTAGATTTTTAAATTTGTAACAGAAAGATAACTGGACATAATGATAAGTATATAGGTCAAAGGGATAGAATTGAGAACCCAGAAATAAATCTTCACCTTTGTGTCAACTGATTATTATTAAGGATGTCAAGAAAACACATTGCAAAAACACCATTTTTAAAAACAATTAGTTCAAAACAACTGATTGTCTACACTAAAGATAATGAAATTGCAATATCTTCTTCACATGATATGCAAAAAAATTAACTGAAAACCGACCATAGGCATAAATATAAACACTGTAGCCATATAACTCATAGAAGATAATTTAGGAATAACTCTTCATATTATCGGGTTTGGGGGGTTGAAAATTAGCTATACCACTAACAACATGAGCACCACCACCAACAAAAAAGGTTTGGATAAATTAGGTGTTACCAAGATTTTTTAAAACTCTGACTTCTGAGGATGTCATTTGGAAAATGAGAAGACACGCCACAGAATGTCAAGTATTTGTTGAAAATATAGTAAAGAACTAGTATCAAGAATATATAAAGACATTTTAACAACTTGATAAAAAGATAAATAATACAATTAATACATGAACAAAGGATCTAAATAGACATCTTTTAAAGAAGATATACAAACAGCCAGTAAACACGTGAAAAGACGTTCACTATTACTAGATGTCATACAAAAGCAAATCAAAACCATAGTGAGACATCGTGTCACATCTGCAAGCTTGGCTATAATCAAAAGAAAATTGGTAAGTGTTGACAGGTTGTAGAGAAATTACATACTCATAGCAGGAATGTAAAATAGTGCAGTTTGGGGTAAAACAGTCCCCTTGTTCCTTAAATGTTTAAACACAGAATTTCCATATGTCCCAGAATTTCCACTTCCAGAAGAATAAAAGTAAATGTTTACATAAAACTTGTTTACAAGCAGTATTTATTCAGAATATTTAAAGAGTGGGAACAAACCAAATGTCCATCCACTAGTAAAAGAAAACATGGTTTCTATTTCCATAGATATAATATCTATATATACTATATAAACTCAATGGAATATTATTATGCAACAAAAAGCAATGAAAAACTTAATCATATTGCAACATAAATGAAACTAAACAAATATTATTCTAATTTAAATAAGCCAATTTTAAATATCTCATATCATGTAAATATCTAGATGAGAAACTCTGCCTATTTGTGCCTATCAAGACAGATAGAAGTACCGGTTGCCTAGGAATATGTTAGATTTGTGGGAAAATGGGTGCAAAAATAGGTATGAGGCTTCTTTCCAAAGAATAAAATGCTGTAAGACTATTGATGATAGTGAATGGCATAATATAATTCATGAGTAAATTGAGTGATATTATTTCTCTATAAAATGTTATGCAAACATTAACTAGAAAAGTCACATATTAAAAACCACATTATGATCAATGAGTTAAGAATTAAATATCAATTGAAATTAGAACTGAGTAATAAAAATATTTAGAACTGAGTAATAAAAAAATCATATAAGATTAGTGAGATTAGATAAAGGTTTCTTGGATCAAACGTTAACTTTAACACTGCTTCGAAAAAAACATTTGTTTCCTTATGTTTGTTGCAGCACTAATTCACAATGGCCAAGATCTGGAAACAACACAAGTGCTCATGAACAGACATATATATATATATATGTATATATATATATATGAATATATATAAAACTTTCTCTAGCAGGTAGGGCGTTCGCCTTGCACTCAGCTGACCCAGGTTCAATTCCTCCGCCCCTCTCGGAGAGCCCGGCAAACTACTGGGAGTATCTCGCCCACACGGCAGAACCTGGCAAGCTACCCGTGGCATATTCAATATGCCAAAAACAGTAACAACAAGTCTCACAATGGAGACGTTATTGGTGCCCGTTTGAGAAAATTGATGAGCAACGGGATGACAGTGACAGTGACAGTGATTAAATATATACATATATGCATATATGTGTATATATAATGCATGTATACATATACTATGTATAATTGCATATATGCACAATATATACATATATGAATGTATATAATGGAATATTACTCATTTAAAAAGAAAAATAAAATCATGCAATTTGCCACTACATGGAAAGATCTAGAAAGTATTATGCTGTGTGAAGTTAATGAGGAGTGGGACAGATAAAGAATGATCTCTTTTATATGTGAGGTATGAAAAAACATAAGGAAGCAACAGGTGACCAAATATAACTGAAGTGAAAAGTTGGACTACAGAACTGAACTTCTCTGGGAATTGGGAAAGAGGGGAAGCAGTTGGGATAGGTCTCCAGGATGTTGGAAGAAGGAAGCAGACACTCCAGCGTGACATAGGAACACTGTATGCATGAGAAGATCACTATCGGTATTGTGAATCATGGTGGCTCAATGAAAATGGGGAAAGCATTTTATGTAGATTTTAATAGGAATTATTATATTAGAAAACACTAATCTGATATTGATAAGTACAACATTCAATCTAATCCAAAAATTGGATAGAAATAATAAAAGTAGTAACAAGTATCAATGAAATGGAAAATAGCCATATAGTTTAGTGACAAAAATGTTCATTTCCATAAAGGACTGATCATTGACATATTTTCAACATGACTTGTTAAAAGTTAAGGGGGTAGATATTTTAACAAATCTGAAATTCAAATAATGAAATGACAAGGGCTAGAGAGCACCATCAAGTAGTGATCCCTGAGCAGAAAACAAGGAGAAAGCTCCTAGCTTGAGCTGGGTACCCCAAACTCTCCCCCTGTCCTCAACTAAATGGACTGACAACAAATACTGACAAGATTAAAAGAATAACAACATTGAGAATGTTGTTACATTCTACTACACTTGAAAACAATTATGAGCATCTTTAAAGGAAAAACAAGTATAACTTAAAACTTTAACATGCAATTTGCTGCAACATAGAGGGATCTGGAAGATATACCTAGCTTAAATGAAGTAAACTAGAAGAAGAATAAACACAGGAGGGTATCACCTAATATGAGGTATGAGAATAACTGGATGAAAGACAGTGATAGCTTAAGGGGGGATATCTGATAACCCTTGGTCCCAGAGTTTAGGGAGAGGAAGGAAAGAAATCCAGTGGAGAGGCAGGTAGGCCTTTGCCATGCATGCAGCCAACCTGGGTTTGATCCTTGGCAACCCTTGTGGTCCCCGGACCACTGCCAGGAGTAACCCCTGAGCATTGCTGGGAGAAGGAAGGAAGGAAGGAAGGAAGGAAGGAAGGAAGGAAGGAAGGAAGGAAGGAAGGAAGGAAGGAAGGAAGGAAGGAAGGAAGGAAGGAAGGAAGGAAGGAAGGAAGGAAGGAAGGAAGGAAGGAAGGAAGGAAGGAAGAAGAGAGGGAAGGAAGAAAGAATAGAAGGAAGGGAAGGGGAGCAACAGATAAGAAGCAATGAGGGACAGGAGTCAACACAATCAAATACATTGGTGGTGTTAAGGAACGATAGACCTAAAATATCCAATTCACAAAACTAAAATCATGAGACCCAACTTTAACAACCAATTTTTAAAAGGTGTTTGTCATGATGTGGGGTAATGGGTGGGTGAGTAGGTGAGGGAACCTGGGAACATTGGTGGAGGGAAATTGACACTGGTGGTGGGATTGGTGCAGAAACATTGTATGTCTAAAACTCAACTATGAATAACTTCGTTAATTGCGTGCTTTAATCAAATAAAAATTTTTAAATGACTCAAAATAAATAGAAAATGTAGTTATATAATCATTAGGAACATCAGATTGATGGCTAAAAATAATTCCTCTGGGTAATCTGAAATTTAGTATAGTGAACAGGACACTTGCTTGCATGTGGCCAACCCAGGTTGAATCCCTAGCACCCTGAAGAGTCCCCCAAGCACCACCAGAAGTGGTTCTTGAGTACACAGCCAGGAGTAAGCCCTGAGAACTGCCAAGTGTGGCCCCAAAACAACAACAGCAAAAGTTCCTCCATATTGGTAGTTGCCAGAGGCAGGCACAAAATAATCACTGTATCACTGTATCACTGTCATCCCATTGCTCATCGATTTGCTCAAGCAGGCATCAGTAATGTCTCCATTGTGAGACTTGTTGTGACTGTTTTTGGCATATCAAATACGCCACAGGTAGCTTGCCAGGCTCTGCAGTGCAGGCGAGATAGTCTTGGTAGCTTGCCAGTCTCTCCGAGAGGGGCGGAGGAATCAAACCCAGGTCGGCCGTGTGCAAGGTGAACACCCTACCTGCTGTGCTATCGCTCCAGCCCCACAAAATAATAAAGGGATATAAAGGTACAGAATCCCAATTATAAAATCTGTAAGTTCTGGTGATGCAGTGCATGACTTGGGTACCATAGTTAACAGGGATACTGTGTACTACATGTAGACCACAGTGGTACTATGTTGAGTATTGTTGCTAAGAACATAAATCTTGATGTTTTCGACATTAGAAAAATAATTGTAACTATGTTTGGTGATACATATTAGCTAACAATATTGTCTCAATTACTTTGCAATCCATGCAAATACCAAAACACTATGCTCTCCATCTGAAGTTAATGTCAGGACATGTATCAATTAATCTCAACTTTTTTTTAATAAAAGAGAAGTACTAATCTTTAATAACCCCCCCAATTCTAAACAGTGCTCTGATGCATTAATGTCAGCTCTAAATAGCAAAAGATTCCAAACTTTTCCAGCAAAGAAATGCTGTCTCCAGCAGATTTTCTGAGACTAGTATAACTGTGATTCCAAAGCAGTCAAGGTTTCATTCATGGAAAATAAATATTCTAAACATAATTATAGCAAACAAAATCAAGTCATGTACAAAGTCGTACTTCATAACATGTTTGATTTCTCCCTTGAATGCATGGCTGATTTAATTCACTATTTAAAATACTATGTAATCGTTATCTTTATTATGGCTTAGGTAGTTACAATGATTTCACTGTGCAAAATTACCACACGTGCCCACCACCAAAATGTCCATGATCCTCTGCCACTATTCCTGCACCTCCTCTAGTCTGATCTACTTTTTCCTCCTCTCTACACCATCCCTTTGTTTGCTAATTGTCTTGAATTTCAATGCTCATGTTTTGTCACTTGTTTGGTATTATCTATTCTCTTGTTTTGACTTTCAATATTCCACAGATGAGTGAAATAATCTGGTATGTTTCCTTTTCCCTCTGACTTATTTCACGTACCATGATACCCTCCAGTTCCATCCATGTGGTAGCAAACTGCATCATTTCATCTTTTTTTATACCTGCATAGTATTTCATTGTGTGCATATACTATAGCTTCTTGAACCATTGATTGGTAGTTGGACATTTAGATTATTTACACATCCTATCTATTATAATAAGTCCACATTGGGCATAAGTGTTGTGCAAATAATTCATTATTATTTCAAAATTAAAGGATTAGTTATATAATTCAGTATTGAGAGTGGTATTCAGAGGATTCAGTGGTATTTCATGATACAGCATTTACTTAAGTTGTGTATATACGAGGTCTGGGTTTGATTCCCCAACCATATGGTCCCCAAAGTACCACAGAGTGACCTATTTGTGACCCCTGAACAAATCCCAAGTGACTTCAGAGTAATGAGTGGGGACCACCACTGGATGTGATCCAAGACAAAAACAAAAAATAAAAATAATTAAAGGAAAAAACTTACAAGATAAGATGTTTAAATATGATTTTTGCCCATGTATTTTTAAATTCTTAACAAACAAGGTAACACGTTAAAATAAAAATAAATCACACTTAAAAAAATCCTAGGGTTAGGATAAAGAGATAGTATAGCAGTTAACTGCTTACCTTCTATGCATCTCATACGGTCCCCCTAGCACCGGCAGGAGTGATCCCTGAGTGCAGAGCCAGGAGTAAACCTTGAACATCCTCAGGTGTTGGCTCCAACCAAACAATAAACAAATAATCCCAAGGCAAACACTTTGCTAAATAAACAGACGATTCTAAGGGTAACACTTTGAAGTGACACATGCTATTTAATATCTCAAAGAAAATGAGGTCAGTGACTAGGATCCCTTCTACTAAACTCTACATTCCAGAAATAAGACAGTACGACAAGAAATAGAATGTTGAAAGATTAGAATGCAAGTAGAAATGCTACTTCTTCAGCACAATGTAGTTGGTTTATGTAGAAAAGTCAAAATTATCTACCCCCTAACTGAAACTTAAAAAGTTTACCAATCGTGCCAGTTTAAAAAGCAATCACGGTAAGGAGCTTTAATGTACTTTCTTTCAAGTTAAAGAATAAAGATAATATGATACAGAACAGCTACCTAAAATATAAAACACATAGGAGTGAATCAGAAAGATATGCCTCATCCTTGTAGAGAAAATTAAATTGTTGAAAGTATTTAAAAAAGAACATGGTATGATAGACAAGATTAACAGGTTTTAAAAAGTATCCAAATTGTTCTGCAGATGGATTGTTGCTTCTCTCAAAAACCCAATGGAAGTTGAATGTGGCTCTCAGAGTAAATATAATATTTGAGACAGAACAGAAAAAAAAAAACAAAGAGAAGGCATTGCCCTACCAGTTATTGACTTTTTAAAAAGCTCCAGCAACTAAGATCCTGTTTTGGAACATGGAAAAACAAGTAGATTGATGGATTAGAAGAGAGAATCCAGATACAGATTTACAACTGAATGCAAACTTATTTCATAAGTATTTAATAAGTCAAGTAGTATTTAAGATCTTCAAAGCTATTCATTCACAAAATAAAAGTTCAGTCCCTTCTTTACTCCCTATTTAAAAATTAGCACCACACGAATTAAGGCCATTTCAGAAAAACAAGCACCACATGTGAAAGGCAACATCAGAAAAATTTGAATGAAAATGTCTTGAAGTTTTAGATTAGGGAAATATTTGTTAAACAAGATTTTAAAGTAAAGTATGGATCACAGAAGAAAGGTTGATAAATCTAGCATTTTGCTCTATAAAGCAAATTAAGAATATTTTAATGAAGAATATTCAATAATATTTATTATTTAATTTAAGAATATTTAATAATTAAGAATTTAAAAATTAATTTAAGAATAATTAATGAAGAATATTTCTTAAATTGAAAGCAGGTATTATCCATGTGAGTGACTAATAAAAAATAACACCTAAAATGTATAGGAAACTCTTACAAACTGTTGAAATAAAAGACATACTGAATAGAAAAATCATCCAAATTCTTGACTAGACTTCTCAAAACCAGAACCTGGAATTGACAATTAATATAAGAAAGCATGCTGGCAATCATTGGAAACCAGGAAATTGCAAACTGAAGCCACACTGATATTATTTTCCCTCTTAATGGATTGGCTAAAATTGTAAATGTCTGATCCTATTAAGTTTAGTTCATTGTGTTAAGTTTTATGTTGTTCTGTAGGAATACATGTTCATTCACCACTTTGAGAAAAAAATTGTATTTCATATTTAGAAAAATTTTTAAAAAACCAAATGCCACAAAATAAATTTTACTCTTAGGTTCACACTCTAGTTAATCTCACTTATGAGTGATTATTATGAGTGCAGTAACATTTGTTTTACCAAAAGCAAAATAAAACAAAAATCAAAAGAAGCAAATATCTATAGATAGGATAATCAAGATAGAAAAATGGACAGCTAGAATAAAATTTGAAAACTGTATTTAATAGCTACAGTGATGAAGTTGAGGACATAATGCTGAAAGGAATAAAGTCACAAATTAATATCTGAGTCTCATTGCCCAAACGGTACAAAACCTAATGATGGTATGAAGAGAAGGCAAACTTACAAACTGGCAAAAAAAAGAGTATCAAATGCATTGTGATTCTCTTCCTTAAGTTTAGTGCTTAAGTACAGAGTTATATATTTTACTATTTTTTGTTTTTAGTAATCCAATAGTCCTACTTTAAATGATCTAATATTAGAAATTTTTTTAATATTTAAAAATATTGACTCTTGAAAGAAAATAAACACAGAGAGAACCTTCTACAGTGGATCTCATATGATGATGTAAAGTCAGTTCAAATGACGTAATTGATGACGATGATAATTGCCATATTAATAGTGACTTTACTGTGGCACCCTAGACTAAGAAGCCTGGTACTGAGATAACAACCGTGGTGACTGTTTTCGCTGCCCAAAACTATCCATTAGAGTAGAATCAGTGTTCTTTATATTATTACATTACTTTCCATCTGCTGTGTGCAATGGGTGAGAAGTACGTGAAGATACTCACAGCAAGCCTCCCCTACATCAGAGCCAGCTCAGCTCTACCTTCCTGTTAATGGGCCTACTCTGCCTGATACGATGTGCATTATGAAAGTGTATGTGCCCTTAACATGATTTCTCGACTTGGAATCCTTTAGTGATGCTTTTGTTTTTCAGAATCTGGCACTCCTGAGGAAGGGCGCCATGTGTATTTATTATCCATCTTGTGAACTGTAATATAACAAAAGTCATTTAGGAAGGGGTTAACGTGAATTGAATAAATGTCCGACATAAAGTAATGCATTAGGCAGTCACACAGTCTCATTTAGTTCTCATGTCAATTTAATGAGGTGCATTCTCTTATTTACTCTATTTTGTTGGTGATGAAATGTAAACTTTCAAAAGTTAAGGAACATCCCAAGATTTAACAGTGAACAAGTAACTGAGCTGGATTTGAGCTCAGATTCCGCTGATTCCAGTCTATGACCTGGCCCTCAGCAGAGTCTTTCTTTCTCAGGATCTTCAAAGTTCTCATCCATTACAATTTTCCTTATTTTAGAAGCCAGAAAACCGAAGTTCTAACATACAGGTAATAGGCTGATGTGAAATCAACCCACAACGTCAAAGTAGACAATGACAGCATTGCAATAAAACCCAGGAACCGCTGTTCTACTGGATCTCCCACTCCCATAACTGAAGGCAGGGAGCAGGCGTTATATTCAGGAGGTCCTGTGCCTTCTATTTCATCAGACTTCTCCCCAGGAGAAAAGGGCTGCTTGCACCAAACACTGATGGCACCTTCGGTCCTGTCAAGATGTGTAGATTCGAGGTCTCTGTCCTCCAAAGAGGTGAAGAGACTTCCAGTGAAATTATTCAGTGATGGTCAGATACTGAGGCAAAAAGGAGATATTCTCGCCTGGTGAGGGGAGAGATTCGGGGGATGGAGGGGTGATGCGGGGGGGGGGGGAGAGGGAATGAACAGGCATCTTTGGTCCTCAATCCTCTGCAAGCTGAGCACAGAGAAACTCAATGGGACTTTGCCAGAGTTTTAGTGTCTTTCGAGAAGGCTTAGTGTCAGGCTTGCTGGCAGTAAAGCAGGAAATGAGGACGAGGCATTAATAGCCTTTGTAAACAGCACCTTCCAGATCTTCAGTCACCAATTTGAGGGTGTTCACCACCCGGGTGGAAAAAAAAAAAAAGAAGAGGAAAAAGCCAAACAGGAAATGCAATGAAAGGAGATGAAAGCAGATCAATAAAGAGAGAAACATTTGAAGTCTTGCCTTTAAAAATAATGGGAACCCCCCTCGGCCACCCCCTCCAGAAAGTAATTTGGGGCATTACCGCAGGTCTGGCCCTCAGGTGTAATTGCCCCAGATTCCAGCCACACGGAGGTTTAGAATTCCACGGCTTGTGTAAAGAATTCAGTCTGGGGACATAGATTTATTACCACCTTTTAAAGAGATGTTTTTAAAGAAGGATTAACCTAATGTTCGAAGACAATACCATGGATTTTATTTCTTTTTTCTTCTTCCTCTTCTTCTCAAATGAAAGGGAGGCAAAAGAAGTGGGGGGGAAGCCCTGAGTCAGTGGCCCATTTCAGGGCTCATTTGGGGGATACATCTAGAGATAAATTTCTGGTCAGGATAGGCAGTGGGATTGAAGGGGCAGGAATCTCTGAATTTTAAGAGCAAAAGCGAACCTCCATCATCCGCTCTCTGCCTATAAGAGAAAATCCAACGCACAGTCCTTCGAGAGCTCAGAACTGGCCACCCTGTCACCCCACGTTAGCCTGGTCCAGATACAAAGCGGATCCTCACGGGGTGCTGGAGCTGAGAGAAGGGGAGTAGTTCCCGTCTCACACTGCCAAGTCTTCAGGCTTTTTATTTTAAGACCCTCCGCCAAATGCCATTTCCATGATCACATTTTCCTGCCTGCTCCGTAGACAAGAGGGCAGCGTATTGAAGTTATTCTAGAAGGAAAGTGAAAAGAATGGAGTTTTAGGAGATAAGGAGACTGAAACACAATTCAATTACGGGATGGAAAGGTGCATTCTTTCGAGCTGAGGAAAGATGGACATTTCCAATCCCACCCAGAGTTCACCCTGCCTCTCCACGCAGAGAAGCCCCCGCAAGAGTGAGGCTTTGATGAAAATCCCAAACGCTTTTCCAAATCCCATTTTTTCAAATTGAATAGGGCAAAAATCACGCTTTCTGTTAACTTAAAAATGCCAGCTAAATAAACATCTTTCTTCTCCAATGGACAGTCACTCAGCAAAAGGACAAAATTCTATTCTTTTGAGTCAAGATTTCATTAAATATGATTTTCAGAAGCAGAGGCCTCTCTGAAGTGCTTAAGGCGCTTGGCCCAGGGGCTGTTTGACCTGGGGGTGCTCAGACCTGGTGATGGAGAACTTCCCCTACCAGGGCTCCACCTCCAGTGCTCAATGGGATTTCTGGTGCTGGGAATCCAACTGGGGACCTTGAGTATTCAAGCCTACACTCCATTCTTTTAAACTCTCTCCCCGATCTTACATGGTTTATATATATATATATCTGCTTAGATTCGGTCTGAAGGGCTCACCAAATAGTCAGTGGTCAGGACAAAAGAATCATTTCCTCCCTTCTGCCTTTTAGGCTTCAGACCAGCCTGCTGACAGGGCGCAGGGTTCCGTGCACAGGCTGAACCCGCCAAGCAAGCACTTTCACTTCATTCTTGTATTATTTCGGTGGGGAGGGAATAGAATAAACATTTTACAATGAATGCTTTATGACATCTAAACGAGGTCCTCATCTTCTCTTGCTCGACGCTGTGATTTACTGGTCTTAATTCTGCAGCTATTCCCTGAAAGCCTTCCCCTCTGTTGGAATCTCAGAGTTTGTTCACATTCTTCCACTGGAGGTCCAGTCTCTGTGGTCACCAGGTCACAGCGAGAGCACCAACTGCCACCATAAACCTTTGGAGGCCCCGTCTTCCCTCAGGGGCTGCCTTCAGAGAAACCTGCTTCTATGGGAGCCAGGAGCCAGTGCTGCATCTCCACCAACACCCACCACAAGACCCTTGAGTGTTGGTTCTTAATTTGGGGGCACCTTTCAGAACTGGAACAGCTGCCTACTCTGCAGGCCCAGATATTTGTGGATCAATGGTCTGGTATCCCTGAATATCTGAATTCTTGAAAGTTATTTTAGTTGATTTGCCTTCACAGCAAAGTTTGAGGACTAGTCCGTCTTGTTTGTCTCAATCGCAGGGCTTCCCTGGTCCCATTGGTGGCTGTAATGAATCATCTATCTTGATATGAAAAGAAAAAATTAGCCATTATTTTTTTTCCTCCTCTCAGAGGTGTAATTGCTTTCTGCAGGCTTCTGAGATGAGAAGTTTTAATAACCACCCCAGAACTCCTGTCACCACGCCCTCCAGCTCAAGGAGTCGTAGATGAAAATAGTGTCATGCTGAGATATAAATCTGAGGTGCAAGCCTTACCCTTCGAGTCCAAATCAGTTCTTTGAACAAAATGGGTACACTCTTCTCTGATTCCCTGCAATCTGTAGCAAAACCCCACTCCTCAAACACTGTGATGGGTTTTTTTGCATCAACATAAGAATCCTGTCCCACTGTGGATCAAAGTCTCAGTCCCTTGAGGTCTGGTGTGACATTTTTGTAAGAAGGTCCCTTCTTTGTCAGTCTACAATTTGAGCAATGCTGGAGAGTTGTCATGTTCAGAACCCAAGCGCTGTGATGTTTTCAGGAAGGATTGTTCCAACTTGTGGGAGTGGAGAAGGCTGACGTTTAATCACAGGAAATTTCACATGAGAGGCATTCAGCAAATTCATCCGGCTCTTCCTTCCGAAAATCATCTTTTTTTCATGCCAGGTGCAAAAATGGCTTTAACACTCAGAGGCAAAGTATCTCTTATCCCATAAAACACTGCCCTGGGTAAACACGAAGAGGTTTACTAGAGAGAGTGTAAACTTCCCAGGGAGATTAGATAATGGCCCGTCAGCAGGTGCATCCAGGCCTTTGAAAGGGAATCTGTGTGAGTGGGTTCATTTTAAAAAATACAAATTTGAGTTTGGGAGCTACACCTGGCCGCACTGTTGTACTACCCCTGGCTCTGTGCTCAGGGGATGTTCCCAACAGTGCTTGGAGGACCATATAGTATTAGTGATCAAACCCAGGTCTCCCATATACAAAAACATTCACCCAGTCTTTGAACTAACTCTCAGGCCTGTGAAAATTGCTTTAAGCAGCAATCAAGCATGTCCTCTGATCCAGTTAGGAAAAAGATGGAAAGAGTCAGAGGATTAAATCTAAGTGTGGGATTTCAGTGGGTCCTGAGACACAGTATAAAGCTAAGACCAACTTCAACACTAAATGTCTAAGAGCATGATGGGCAGGTAACATGAAGCAGAAAGTGCAACCAATAGACTTAATTGAAGAAAGCACCCTTTGTGATACACATATAAATAGGATTTACAAGTTCTCTGGGTTGTGGGTTGTTTTCTCTTTGTGTGTGTGTGAGGGTGGTATGCAGACCCTGCAATGCTCAGGGCTTACTCCTGGTTCAGTGCTCAGGAATCATACCTGGTGGGGTTCGAGGGACCATATAGGTACCTGGGTTCAAACCCATGTTGGCCATATGCAAAGAAAACCCTTTACCCACTGTACTGTTGCTGTGGCCTCAACACCTTCTCAGATTCTTGAAAGTAGAAGAGGTATTGCTCAGTTGCAAAGGCTGGACCCAGTATCACTAAACAACTCTTTCTTTGACAGACAAAGCAAGTAGTACAGACTGCTTGGGTTTTGCTGGTATTCCTACCACCTGAGCACACTTCAGGACACATCATGTTACCTATATCCAATTCTCTCTTCACTTACAGAATGGCAGCCAGAACTTCTGTTTCATGGGAAACATCACCCGTCCTTCCAAGCACTTGTCAGTCCAATCAAGTCTTCCTCATAAACATCACAGATAGCATTGAGAGCTCCTGCCAATTGTCTTTGCCTTTTCAGCGGATGTGAGGAGAGAGAGTTGGGTCTGTGTGAGCAACGTGGTTACATGAGGCGGGACAGAGGGAAAGCACGTGAGTTCCTGTGAGTTTTCCATTCCTCAGTTCACAGGAAATCTTCTCTCTAATTTAGTAACTACTGCCCTTGTCATAGTTTATATATGAGCAGTGGTGTAAGTTGGAGTAAAGTGTGTCTAGAAATAAGGATATAGTAACAAGAGGAGGAAACTGAGGTCATTTTTTGGCACAGTGAAAAATCAAGATTCTACAGGATTATGATTTATCAGCCAGAATTCCAGTTAGAATTGCTAATCTTATTAGAGTTTTATTTCTTCTCTCACATGAAAATACTTGAAGATGTAGCTAGTGCACGAATCATTCGAAATAGAAAAAAAGTCTTTGTTATGGCTTCCCACCTGCACTGTTCCCACCTGCACTGTTCTTAGATGGAGCAAGGGCAAAGATCATGCGAGTTAGTTGTATGTCCTCCATAGAACTGATGCTCTGGGGGTATTAGGGGGGGCAGGCATTTCAAAGCCCACGGAGTGTGTGGGGAGGGGGAATACTTTGTGTTGATTGCTGTAAGTTCTGCATTTGTTGTACTTACCCATCAATACCACCTCAGAATCAGCTACATGCAGTCAGCTGAGTTTTCTGCAGTTCAGTTCAAAATAAAAACGGAGCACTCTCCTTTGCAAATGTCCAAGCATGGGACCTTTGTGACTGCAAAGGTTGCATGCCCATAAATGGGTAGTGTTATCCTCAGTGACTCTGTGAAAGAAGGCCCAGAGAGGCAACATGACTGTCCAAGGCATTTGAGCCAGTGATAACTTCAACCCACTGTCAGACCTGGCATAACGAGCCCCTGCAGTGTTGTCTGTAATCTGGAAGGGTTTAGCCCTTGAGATTCTTTCAAGGACATCATTGCTCTGGGCAGGCCACTGTGCAGTAACATCTGGACGGTACACAGAGAGAGGAACCTATCCCGGAGCATGTTTCAGATCATCTGCACATTATGGTTATTCACAAAAAAACTACAATTCTTTGTGTTTTTTGTGGTGCCAGAAATAAAACCCATTATCATGCATGCAAGGTATGCCCTTTGCCATTGAACCATATGCCCAGCTCCAAAGAAAAAATCTTATCTTGTTTTCTAAGATGCAGTTTCATAGATGTACTGAGTTTACTTATAGTTAGTATGTCTAGTCAAAATAGGAGAACTACTTAAAAATTATAATTAAAATCGATACATATCTAGCTGAAAAACTATCCAGTCCCTAAAACACTTCCACAGGAGAAGGCCACATACTTTGGCACAAAATCTCCCTGGACCTTCCAAGATGTTGCATTTAAAAAAAAAAATCTCTGCACAAGAGAGTGTAACTTTTTCCACAATATCCTATCAAATAAAAGTGTGCCATTATGCATTCAGTAATCTTCAGCTCGAGGCAGTATGGGCATCAGTTGCTCTGGTGTTGTAAGCTGAGACTCAAGGAAACATTTATTTATTTAAAATATGTTTGCCCATAAGTTAGACAAACAGCAATATTTCATTTCACAGTGTTTTAAGACAGCCTCGTAGACAGAAATCCTGCAGACCAAGCCTATGATCGTACTTACATCTGTAGACAGATTTAATTATTTTTTTTCTTTGAAATCAGATATCCACTGAAAATTTTACATATGAGCCTTGTTCCCTTGGCGGTGGGTTGCAGACACTGACTGTGGAAAACTGGCCCCTTTGCATTATATTTATAATTGTCTTTTTAAATTTGCCCAAGAGCATGCCACTTGCTGATGGCAGATACGGGAGTGAGAGCTGGCAGCAGAGAGAGCCTCGAGCAGCTCTACTGTGACAAGCAGAGCAGATGCAGGAGGCCAAAAGGTGATGTCGACACAAAGGAGAGCAGGAGAGCATGAATTCATCCCTTTGAGCTGTCCCTGAAGGTCTGCGTTGGTCCCACTTGCAAAAATCTCCAAACCAGGAACTTTCACAATATCATCAGTGGCAGGCATTAAAATTTCCTCTTTAAAACCAACCTATATATTTTAGTGCCTTTTTCCCCCTGACATCTTCCTTTCTTTTTGTAAAATTTCTTTACTCTGTTCTTCTCACTGAGAAGGAACTACACCAGTGGTCAAACCCAGGGCCTCATATATGTAGGGTAGGTGCTCTACCTTGAAAATGATCTATGACTAGTGACTCTTCAACCCAGCTCCTCCACCCCACCCACCCCCACCCAGCAGCGTCAACATCACCTGGGTACCATGAACCAGAGAGTTGAAGTGGAGCTGAGATACTGAGGTTGGGCAACTCTCTAGTTGATCCGGTTGTAGGCTAAGGTTTGGGAAGCACTGCACTAGAGGATGGCCCCCTAGGCTGGAAAGGATCCTCAGGAAAGGTCCTGAAAGTCTCGAGCATCTCAGTGCCCTCATTCAGAGAGACCTTGTGTGACCTCAAGGAGATTTTGATTCACCAGTAAAGAAGGATACTGTTTTCCCACATCCTTTCCCAAGTGCTATGAAAGCACGTATGTCCAAAATGTAAAATCAAGACCTCTAACAGGCTTCTATGACATGCATACATCAAAAGAGATTCCAGTTCCTCACTACATCCAGGTATCCTAGGGAATACCTGAAAATATCCAGTGACATCTCTTCTTCACATTCACATGGTACCAGTTGATCTGGGATGAAACCATGGCTTTTGATTTCTTTAATTCAGTGGGCTCGGGTCACATCCAGAAATGCTTGGGAGCTACTCCTGGTTCTGTGCTCAGGAGTAATCTTTGGCTGTGCTCAAGGGAACATAATGCAGTGCCAGGGATCAAACTGGTACCTGCCACAGGCAACAGGAGAGTCTTACCTCCTCCACCTACGCCCCATACCCCAGGATGATGTATTTTTTTTTTTGCTATTTTCTTTTACTTTATTGTTCTATAGGTAATTTCCAGTAATCATTAATTTTCATTACTTTATTTTTATTTTTTTAATTTATTTTACTCTTTAATTAGTGAATCACCATGAGGGTACAGATACAGATTCACACATGTTAGAACTTGTTTTTCCCTCATACAATGTTCACAAACACACCCCTCCACCAGGGCCCGTTCTCCATCACCAATAAACCCAGTATCCTTCCCCCACCCGTCCCATCTCCCCCTCACCCCACCCTGCCTCTGTGGCAGGGTACTCCCTTTTGATCTCTCTCTCTCCAATTAGGTGTTGTGGTTTGCAATAGGGGTATTGAGTGGCCATTGTGTTCAGACTCTCATTGTTTCAGCACACATCTCCCTTCCCGGGCGGGATCTCCAACCACATTTTACTTGGTGTTCCCTTCTCTATCTGAGAGGACAATGTATTTTTTAAACTATTCAGAAACTTTGAATGTACCTTCAAAATTTAGGGCAATTAGTACAGTTATCTGCTATCCTTGCATATATTTATTCCTTTTATTAGTAGATAATGTTAAGTCACTAGTGTGACATAAAGAATATTTGGGTTCTAAACCTTGCTGAATGTCCATGGAAAAGTTCCTATCCCTGCTCTGGACCTCAGTTTCCCCTGTTTGCGCACAAAGAATCCTGATATGGTACTTTTGGCTTTGCTCTGGGCCTCAGTTTCTCCTGTTGGCACACAGGATCTTGCCATGATATTCTTGGCTTCCATGCATACATTTGTACCTTTTCTGCAGTGATCTAGAGAAGTATTTCTCACCAGGGGCCACATGGCTCCCAGGATATTCTAAGGAAGAGCAGAAGGTCAGAAAAAAATTTAAGAAACTCTAGTCTAGAGTCAGGGTAGGAGTTGGTGCTGGCCATTCCCAAGGACAGGGAGCCCAGGGGTAAAGACGGCTTAGTCTTCACAATGCTCTTGGCTTCTGCTGAGTCTACATGACACCAAACATGTGGGTGAAGCGGGAATGATTTAAACATCGCCAGCCTCTCTCCTCCACCCAGATGTTTGGCATCAAGAATATTGATGAATTGTTTGCTGAGACCTAGGTGGTCCCAAAACCCCTCCCTGCAGGGCAGCTTGGGGACTCTCAATCATTACCAGCCCATCAGGCCTCTGATCTCTAAGATGGCCCCCTGCCTAGACTTACCTCACTGAGTCCACTCAGCCAGGGGCTCATTCCAGAAGCCCCTTGAGGGAGAGACCATCTGAGGTTTTGCTAAACCCTCTATTAGGCTCATTTCAACACTGCCTGTAACAAACGTTCAACATACAGTTAATGAGTCACCAAATGGACAAATGTCATTTTAAAGAAAAAGATAAATGAAGAGTCACTGATAACGTTGGTGATAGTGATGAAGGAAACTAATGTTTCCTGAAGACACGGGTGTTCTGTAAATGTTCACACCTCTTTTCGTCCTCCCCAAGTGCTGGGAGATGAGCACTGGGATCACCCACAAGAGTTAGGGAAACTGGAACTCAACAAGGTCTATGACTTGCCTAAGATCACCAAATACTAGTTTGCAGCAAGAGTTCCACAGCAGGGCTAGCGAGGTAGAGAGTGCAGCAGATAACACTCTCGTCTTACATGAGAATTAACCTGGGTTCAATTCTCAGCCCTGCATATGGTCCCCTGACCACCTCTACAAGTTATCCCTAAGTGCAGAGCCAGGAATAATCTCTGAGTAAACCTGGTTGTGTCCCAAGACAAACAACAAGAATTACAAACCCGCCTCAGTTTTCTTCAGAGTTTGCCATTCTGTGGCATCATCTATATTTCCTTAATGGGTCACAAGAACTTCCTTCTTCTCTAAATACATTCAATATCATATTTCATACAACTCTACCTCTGCTTACATTTGTATTCAAATCCTGTGTCAGTCCTATTTAAGTTCTAGAGTAAAAAAGATGGATGACATGTTTCTCCCATCATAGACATCATAATCGTACAGGGGAGACAGACAAGGAAGTCATCAATATTCAATACACTTACAGTTAGGATAGAGTAGTTACAAAGAGGAGGAAGCCCTTAATTTGTCTACACTGTAATCGTCACAAAATGTCAACAAGGTAAGTCATCAACTATCCTGTCTTTCAAGGAAGCATCAATTTACATAAAGAAAGATACACAGATATGCATATAGATGCACAGACAAATGTCAGTACAGATGTTATATTTGCATATAAATATTGTATCTAGGAAGGCACATTTACAATGCTTTCTGTAATTTTCTGATTGTAAAAATTGTTTAAAACTTCAGAATGCATGTATATCTTATCAAGTATTCTAGGAAATTCTTCTGTCTCTGATAACAGTGAGGAATATATATTTGTATATATGTATGTATGCATAAATATGTATATAATAGGCTTCATGTCTCCACATTTTAAACACACTTACTAGTTTTTAAGATATAATCCCTAAGAATTTATATGTACACACACACACACACATATATATATATATAATTCCTCCACTGAATTCAGTATTACTCAGAGTTCTATATTCCACAGGCCAAAATATGCTGCTTGAAAAACATAACCTTTTTAATAGGTAAAATTATAAAATAATAAGATTACAAGAGAACAATTTTTAACACCATCTCCACTCCTCAAGTTCATCTATTTAAAACTTGTTTCTTGAATAACTCAGTGGTTACAGGCATCCTTGTGCTGACCAATAATTCCTCAGTACTAGCATTAGGAAAAAACTGTTTTAAATCACTGTATCACTTGTTATGCATAGAAAGTTATAGGAAAGAGAGTCAAAATGATCTGTTCTAGGGGCTGGAGCGATAGCACATTGGGTAGGGCGTTTGCCTTGCACGTGGCCGACCCGGGTTCTAATCCCAGCATCCCATATGGTCCCCTGAGCACCGCCAGGGGTAATTCCTGAGTGAAGAGCCAGGAGTAACCCCTGTGCATCGCCAGGTGTGACCCAAAAACCAAAAAAAAAATTATCTGTTCTATTTCTTTTAACATAAGCAACTAAGAGGGGCTCATCTACAACACTCACACCATCTTTATTTGACACTATGTATTCCTGAGAAATTCAGGAAATTCAGATTTCCAAGTGCACTTTCTATTGACAATTCCCAAACATTTTACAGGACAATTAAGGAAGACTTGCATTAACATCAAATATTTATAATGCTGTGATAATGATTTGGAATTTAGGTCTGGAGTAAAACTCAGGTAAAAACATGCCTGTTTTTTCAGCTCTTAATGACATTTGTACATCTCCCCCAGGGCTGATACAAGATACCACATTTGTTCACTTTCAGCTATAATGACGACAGTGGGACCTTGTAGTTTGACATCGGAGCTTCTTTCATAACTGGAACTTTGATCAGTAAATGGGGTACCAGAGAGATTGTACAGGGGTTAAGATGTCTGACCCTGGTTTGTATCCCAGGTACCACATATGGTCCCCTAAACAGCACCAGGGGTCCCTGCTGAGCACAGAGCCAGGAATAGCCCCTTGAGCACCACTGGGTATAGCCCATACCTGTTACCCCTAAATAACTAAGTACAGTGGAGTGTGGACACAGTCCTGGCCTAGCAAGCTTCTCTCAGTGGGCTGCTGAGGCTGCTGTAAGCAGCTACTGTCTGCTTGACTGTCCTGAACTATTCAAACAAGTGTCAATAATATGCAGTCCTGAAATTAATAATGTCACTGTCACTGTCATCCCATTGCTCATCGATTTGCTCGAGTGGGCACCAGTAAAGTCTCCATTGTGACTTGTTGCTATTTTTGACATAGCAAATACTCCATGAGTAGCTTGCCAGGCTCTGCCAAGCAGGCGAGATATTCTCGGTAGCTTGCCTGGGCTCTCCAAGAGGGGCGGAGGAATCGAACCCGGGTTGGCCACGTGCAAGACAAAGGCCCTACCCCCTGCACTATAACAATTATAAGCATAGCCTTAAAATTTCATGTCAAAATTTCCCTCTTTATATGCTTATCTTAAGAAATCAAATCTTAGATTCTATGGAGTAGCTTCATGGAAACAAACTAATCTAAGCTCTCCCTTTTGCAAAACTACTCAGAACCCATTCATCTGCTCAAACACAGTTGTCAGGACTTGATCCCATCCTGCTTCTCTCTCTCTTTTTTTTTTTGGTTTTTTTTTGGGGCCACACCTTGTGATACTCAGGGGTTCCTCCTGGCTCTGCATGCAGGAGTTACTCCTGGTGTTGCTCAGGGGATCATATGAGATTCCAGGGATCGAACCTGGGTCGACTGCATGCAAGGCAAACTCTCTCTCTGCTTACTATGTCTCCAATGCCTCCAGTTTGTCTCTTTGCTGACTGAGGTCTCCCCTTCCCCCTTTCTAGTGATTTTTTTAGCCAAATAGGCCAGTGGGGGAGTTCTAAGAATGGTCTGCAGCTTTGGAGCTGTGGCCCTGGGGACTAGGACCACCCTGTTGGTCCTCAGGAGCTGTAGGGGCCATGTCCTGCAGTGTTCGGGGGCCCCAGGGTTCCACCCACCAGTGCTCAGGGGCCATGTTGTGCCCGGGATCGAACCAGGATTAGCCATATATGAGCATAAGCCTTAACCACTGTCCTATCTCTCCAGCCTTCAGTCTTTTCTAAAAAACAGAACAAACATTTTCTTCTCAACGGATACTCTAAAACTGAATTTCGTTGACACTGGTTTCTGACTAGCTTGCATCAAATGGCCAGCCCTTACCTAATCCGAGGAAATGGGCAGGGGGAAGGGGGTGCTGCTGATTCTCCAGATCTGTGTCCCTGGCATATGTGAGGGGGAGAGGTGTGCACAGTCCAACTAGGAACTCTGGAACTAAAACCTGGGAAGTAGTAGATTTGCTTTTACTAGAAAAAGATGGGAAAATGGATCCTGGGCAAAGAAGGCCTAGAGAGAAGGAATTTAGTCCTCATATAACCTTTGTGGTAGAACTACTCCTCCAGATGTAGACTTCAAACAGTATGATTATAGCTTACTATCTATTGTTAAAAGATTTTTTTGTAAAGGGAGAAAATCATGACTCTCATACAGATATTCAATGAACACATGTCAAAATTTTTATTTAAGTCATTAAACAAAATGAGGGAACAATGCAGATGTCACAGCCAGTTCAAAGGAGAGTGCAAAGAACACCACATCTCGAGATTGGGAATGTTGAAATGAACTTGCAATTTGCAAAGGATGCACAATTCCCTTTCCACCGAGGGGGAGGATTGTTGCCGGGAACAGGATGGAGTTGCATGGATGGAGAGGGAATCATTGGCATTGCTGCCAGTGCTCTATACTTTGCAGTGAATGCCAGGACCAGAAAACCTGAAAGGTGGTGCCTCGAGTAATGTAGATTGTAATGTGTCTGAGAGGTGCCATGATTTTTGTTCTTCTTCCCAACTTTCTGTTGATCATACCTCAAAGAAAGATTATTCTCAGAGTAAGTCCTGTCTACCACTGAGTATGACCCAAATCTTTTCCCCACCAAAATAAAATAAAATTAAAACACACACACACACACACACACACACACACACACACACGCTCACTCACACACAAAGACTGATCTTTGCCCGGTCACATTATATAGATATAGCAAGAGTGCTAAGTAATGATTTAGACATTCCTGATCTCATTGTGCTAGAAGTTTCCACACAAAAATGCACATGTAATTTTTAAAGTCTGTATTCTTTGCTGGAGTGATAGCACAGCGGGTAGGGTGTTTGCCTTGCACGCGGCTGACCCGGGTTCTATTCCTCGTCCTTCTTGGAGAGCCCAACAAGCTACCGAGAATATCCTGCCCTCACGGCAGAGCCTGGCAAGCTAGTCATGGTGTATTCGATAAGCCAAAAACAGTAACAAGGCTCACAACAGAGATATTACTGGTGCCCGCTCGAGAGAATCGATGAACAATGGGACAACAGTGCTACAGAGCTACAGTATTCTTTGCTATCCTAAAATTAGGAAACCAAGTCCATAATACTGTCTGCCCAGATATTACTACAATGTTTATGAACTTTGGTCAATTCTTTTTTTTTCTTTTTGGGTCACACTCGGTGATGCTCAGTGGTTTCTCCTGGCTTTGCATTCAGGGATCAATCCTCGAAGTGCTCAGGGGACCATATGGGATGCTGGGAATCAAACCAGGGTCGGCGGCCATATGCAAGGCAAATGCCTACCCGCTGTGCTATCGCTCCAGCCCCAGTCAATTCTTTTTTTTACAAAATATCCCATGATTTCTGGCCTACGAAAGAAGCCGCTTTCCTTAAAGCGGAGACTCAATAAACTGTACCATATCTGAGTCTCTTAAAAGTGACTGGCAGAGGCCAAGGAGAGAGGCGCCTCCCTTGTGTTACTGCTCTCCTCCCAGCAGGGAGCCCGGGGGCAAAGGCAAAGTGAAGCCCAAGGGTGGAGCATCAAAAGCGGAGCAACGCTGTGTTTCTGGGTTCTGAGCACCCAAACATCAAGCCAGTCTCCCACGCAGAGCATCATGGGAGTAGGACCCAGGTTCCAAAACACTGCCTGGGAGACACCTTCCTCAGCCAAAGTGATTGATCATTTCTGAATAAATGAGTGTCACTCTCTAATATTACATTGTAGTCAAGGCCCTGAACTCGTAACTAACTTTCCCAATCAGATCCTGATAAGAATAAAACAAAGATGTCTCTTTGTCTCTGAGTGTGTTAGTTTTGGGGTTACACCAGGTGGTGCTCAGAATTTACTGTGTATGTATCTCTTTTGACTTGATAAGTATCACTGTATCACTGTCATCCCATTGCTCATTGATTTGCTCGAGCGGGCACCAGGAACAGCTCCATTGTGAGACTTGTTGTTACTGTTTTTGGCATATCAAATATGCCACAGGTAGCTTACCAGGCTCTGCTGTGAGGGCGAGATACTCTCGGTAGCTTGCTGGGCTCTCCGAGAGGGGTGGAGGAATCAAAGCCAGGTCAGCCAGGGTTGTGCAAGGCAAATGCCCTACCAGCTGTACTATCTCTTCGGCCCAACTCTTTCCATAGATCAACTAAATTTTTCCTAGAATCTGCCTGTTTATAAGATTAAAGAAAAAAAATTAAGTCTGTCAGGAAGTTCCTATGAAATCAAAAAATAATTTGAAGGGCCTGGGAGATGACTCAGTAGCTAGAGCACCTACCTTGTAAGTGTGCAGTCACAAGTTCAGACCATAGTGCCACACACATGTTCCAAGTGGCAGCTCTGCTGTTTGTTTTTAGCTGCCTGCAACACAATACTGGCATACTCATTTAATTAGAGATGATGAAGTAACAAACAAGTCTCACAATGGAGACGTTACTGGTGCCTGCTCGAGCAAAATCAATGAGCATCTGGATGACAGTGACAGTGACAGATGATGTATTAAAAATTCATTAGAAGAAAGCCTGATTGTAGTTAACCTTCAACTTCTTCACAAGCAAGGAATCTTCATTTTCTTTAATGAGCAAAAACTAAACTTCCAGAATAAAGCATCAAAAAACTACCTAAATTCCATACAGAAAGGTAACTGTCGCAAAATCAGTAATCCAAGGAGATGTGCTCATCAAAACTTTGTGATTCTTTGCTAAGATTTTATATATTTGTAGATATTCAGACTCAGGTATCATATATCAGAGTAGAGTAAATAATATTAACTTTTTTCAGAGACTTTTATTTCATTGTGAATGCTCTTTCAGTTTCAGAAACAAACAGGACACCAGTACGAGTCTCAAAGGGTCTGAGATCCAAACAAATTTCATAGTAGCATTAAGAACTTATTAACATGCAATGCATTCATTTTTCCTAGCTTCAAATGAATCCATAAACGAGTTGTTTAAGTGCTGTCAGTATTAATTTCTAATATGACAAGTATCAATAGTTTTAACCTACAAAAAAATCAAAGTTATTTGGAGGGTCTACATAAGTTTTAGGATTATAATGGTATCTGGGAGTAGGAACGAATAAATCAGCTACCAGGAGGGTGAAGACTTTTCCTTTAAGAAACAAAGTTTTAACATAGCTTTATTTCTTCACTACTATTTCTTTTAATATCATTTCCAATATGTTAAATAAAACATTAATCAAAGTAACTTGGATTTTACAAAAAAGACTGAAGGGTAAAAAACTGAAAACTGGAACATACCGACAGTCCCTCACTAGTCATGACCCTTATCTAAATTGCAAAAATAAACTTATCCATTACCCTAGCCCAAAGGGAAAGCATCTCTGAAGTATACATATAAAAAAAGAGAAATCAAAATAAAATGAATTTTAATTTATACCCAATAATCAATCCTTTAGTATTTGCAAATTAACTAGAAATTATCTCCATATCAAATGGATATTTGCTAACTAATTCAACTAATACCTTCATGTTCAAGTTTAAAGTTACCAAAATATCTTGAAAATTATTTTCAAAGTAATGTGTTGTAAAGTACAACTACTATTGAAAGAGATTGTGAGAATAATTTTGTTTTGTTAACACAAATTTTCATTTCCATTTTCAAAACCTGGAACATGGCATAAGTTATGCTACTTATTTGACCATTGAAACTGTACACATTTAGGAAAACATGCTCAACTATAACTTTTTTTTTTTAACTTTTTGGGTCACACCTGGTGATGCACAGGGGTTACTCCTGTCTCTGTGCTCAGGAATTACTCCTGGCGGTGCTCAGGGGACCATATGGGATACTGAGGATCGAACCCAGGGTGACCATGTGCAAGGTAAACGCCCTATCCTCAGTGCTATCTCTCCAGCCGCTCAACTATAACTTTTAGATTATTACTGCATTGGGGGTGGAGAGATAGTACAAAGGGTCGGGCACTTGTCTTGCACACGGCCAACCTGAACTCAATCTCCAACCCCCCAGATGTTCTTCTGAGCCCTGCCGGGCAAGAACACTGAGCACAGAGCCAGGAGTAATCCCTGAGCAGGGCTGGATGTAGCCCCAAAACAAACAAACAAACAAAAAACAGGCAGAAAGAAAGAAGATAGAGAGAAAGAAGGGAAGAGAAAGAGAAACAAAGAAGGAAAATGAAGAGAAATTTAGCAGTTAGAAGTTTAGTTTCCTTAGATTCTGAGAATTTTATGAAGAATTTTCACAAGTATATGTTTAGCTCCATAAATAAGAACAGAATTCCTTTAAGCAGTTTACAACTACTACTACCCACTGGAGATAGGAAAGCGTTGTGTACAAAAAAAACGAGAGACAGGCCTTTCTGAATTACAAACATGTAGACACAGAGACACAAATAACTTGCAGTTTCAATTCTGCAATTTCAGTCATAGGTCAAGAGAAAACAGAAAACAAGAGCTTACCAGTCTGGCTATCAAGGAGTTGTTTTCCTTCCCAGCAGGCACGGAATTTTTATTTGATTTGAGCTCAAAATAGATTAAAAAAATAAAGAATAGCAATGAGATGCTGTCATCTTTCATCCAATAGAAACTAGATCTCTATAAACCATTAATCCATATGGAGAACTCACCAAATGGTCCGACCACAAAAATCAATTCCCAAATCATTGTTGTCACCAATGGAAGAGAATTTATTGACCAGAGACAAACCAAGAGCAAAAACAAAGCAGAAAATTAGCAAGGAAGAAAATTAAATGGGAAAAGCAGTGGTTCAGCAAAGACCTATTGCCATTTCAGATGCCCCTGATTCAGACCAGGAGATAAACCAAGGATGTGCCTGGTCTACAGCAGGCCAGGAACTTTTCCACTTTGGCAATGAGGCTTAATCAGTGCTGTTGGGAAGTCACTGAGCATTGAAAAAAACCCAGCTGTCTAAATATCATTTTCAAACAAAGGTAAGACCCTGACACCCTGTGACATTGTGATTTATAAGAAAAATATGTATCTGTCTGCTCAGATGACTGAGACTGATTTCTCATAGAGATTTAGCATCTGGTCATGATTCTTGGCTTATGGATCACAAAACCCTTGGTTTTATTACATGGGAATAATGCACTCTTTCCAGAAGTAAGATTAGTGGGAGTTATACTTGTTCTCTTGTCTTTGGTTCCTAAAATTGCTGCAGAGCCATAAAAGTGTAATGGGCATCTGGTCATGAACAAGCCCCTTTCCACAGCCCCAGGTTTATGTAAAGGAGGTGACCTTTGGAAAGCATATAGGGTGGGGCTCGCTGTCAGAGGAATCAACCATAAGCAGGGGGTGTGGTAGGACTTTCACATCAAAGCTTATTTCCAGCGGAGAGACAGGGTTTGGAGGTGGATTTAGCCAATGATACCCAATCAATTATCAATGTGGGGAAAGTTACACACCCGGAGAGGATAAAAGGCCCTTTCCTCATACCTGTCCCTGCACACCTCTTCCATCACTGTTCTATTTGTGGTTCAGAGACCTTCCAGGTTAGGGAACAAGAACACTTCCAGGAGCTGCCAAGTACAGAAGCTTCTTTGGGACCTCACTCTGTGAATCTCTTTCTCTGGTACCTGAAATTTGTCTCTTTGTAATAAGATAGTGATCTAGTAAGTAAACCGTTTCTCTGAGTTTTTGAGAGCTATTCTAACAAATAACCCAAGATAAAGACAGGGGTCATTAGAGAGTAGACCTGCCAAGCACAGATGACAAAACTAGACTTGCCTCTGGTTTGGGAAAGTGGAGACAAAGCTTGTGGATTGAACCTTTCACCTGAAGTTCTACCTACAGTTAGCATCAGTGGTCAGAAATGAGTATGACTGTAGACTCCTACAGGTGTCTGAGTGTTACTAACCGGCGTGGGGTGGAAGAACTTCTCCCCACAGAGAAATCGGGGGTGATTTCTCTTGTAAAAGCACAAAATGCACACATGTTAAGTATTTGAACCCCTGATCAAAGGAGAATGCAAAGCACTGAGAATGAGCTTGCAAAAAAGGAAAGAGACTGAATTTAGTTCACATTTATTTGTGTCACTGTCTAGAGTGTAACCCACAAGGCTATGTTTTAAATATTCAGAAATGAGTACAACATGGGAGTAATACACAGTGGTGCTTAAGAAGACCATGCTCCATTTGCCATGCAAAAACTTATCAGTCATCGATTGCTGTGTAACAAACCATCCCAATGTGGTTTAAACAATAAACATTTACTGTGTTTATGAATCTATGGTGTGGTTGGGAGTTTCTAGCTTGGACTCAACCAACTTCAGCTGCAAGTATTCATGTTGCAGTTACTCAGTAGATTGGTTAATGTCTGGCTTGGCCTTGCCTGGGATGATTCTACTTTATGTGGCATTCCTTTCCCAGGCAGGCCTGGCTCGGATGCATTGTGTTTGTGTTCAGGTATGGATGGAGTCCGTAAGCAGGAGCAGGATGGACTCGAACGTCAGGATCACTTGCTACCTTCTATTGGCCAGAGGAAGCAACAAAGCCATTTTAGATCCAAGGGATGGAGTAGAAACCGCTTCTTGACGTGAAGAACACACTTCCAGGATGTAGGCCTATGTGGGACCTGTCATTTAATTAATCTAACTCAAGCCTATAATGTGGCATGTTTCCTCTTTGAGGTGCAGGGAGGACTATGTCAGAAATACCTGCCTCACAAAGCTGACTTGGGAAGATGGTCCATACCAGCATCCTACAAGAGCAGAAAGAGGAAGGCTGAGTGGAGAGAACCTGGGAAAATCTTCGAGGTCTTTGAGTGCAGCTGTTTGGAAGGAGAGACAGCAAACTTCCTCCAAGGTGAGTAGAAAGAGGAGGTGAAGTTCACTGGGGAGAGACTGGTGGGACTAAAAACAGAATTAAAGAAATTGTCCTTTCTATCCCCCTACAGAGGCACAGACAGAGACACCAGGCAGGGGTGCATCATACAGCAGGGGGTTATGAGGAGTCATTGGCAAGTCAGGGAGGAACTGGGCAGACTATCAAAAATTTAAATTATATTATGATTAAAACATTCAGTCTTGGGACAGAGAGAATACAGGGGTTATGTGGTTTGGCTTGCATGTGTCCAACCTGGTTCAAATCTTTTGCATAGTATATGCTCCTCTGAGCATTGCTAGGGGTATGCAAGGAACTCGAATAGCCCCTAAGCACTACTGGGTGTTTCCCCCGCACCAAAACAAAACTTAATGGTGCCAAACACTTATGTGCAAAAGCTCACACATGTACTCATGTATATAAGCAGGCACGTTTGTATATCTGCATTTCTTTCTGTATAGACATCTGCTAGAATAGTAATTCATCATTGTTTATAATAAGGAAATCTATTAGTGACCTACATGTCTCTAATTAAACCAAAATTTTGCATATTGACTTAAAGATTTTATGTCAATTTTACGTACTACATAAAAGATAGATGGAATACATGATTGAAAGGGAAAGAGCAAGTTCCAGGGAAAGGTTCACAGTAGTACGTAAACCATATCATGACACACATGCTACATGTGATAATTCTGCCTCCTGTGATGGGGTTGATGCCAACATGATAAAATTAGATGATATAGAGTCAACTGCTTTGTAACTCTACAGCACTTTACACGTTAAGGCACATCCAAATCCAGCTTTAATAACTTCCAGAAACGTTATTTCAGAGCTCTGACTTCCATTTAAAATACTCATCTTATATCTGATTTTCCCAAGAAAATGAGAAAAATCCTATACAAGTCTTGACAAACTGATTTTGGTTGCATCAGAAATGGGAAGAAAAGGCCTGACTCAACCTGTCCACTCTTTCCTTAAGAAGAAAGCGGTGATGATATTTTGCTGTGCTCTCTCAGCCGTTTTATTTCCTGAAGGAAAAAAAAAACAAAAAAAACAACAACAAACAGTTAAATTGGATGACAAACTAATAAAAAATAATTTGGAATCTGGGGCATGATTATGGCCAGGAAAGATGCTGATGATCATTCCATGTGATCAGAGGCGAACCTAAAATAGAGCACTCTTCAATTACCATAATTTCTACTGTCATTGCAATTTCTGTACATAAAAGCATTTGGTCTGAGGCACAACAAATTTATCTGTAAATTACACAATAAAGGAGGGGGAATGGACTTTCCTTTAAAAAGAACAAACGGAATCCGTCATTTATGGGGACATCTTCATCTTAGCCGACGTGTGCGTGCAGCCAAATGCAGACTCCATTATTGTATAAAGTTCTGAAGATTGTCACCCACCCCACTCCCACCCTCTCCCAAGTTTAATTAAACCAGTATCACACTGAGACTGGAAGGAAAACACAATGATACAACAATAAACAAACATTAATCATGATCATTACATACATTTTATTACATGAAATAAATAATACTCTGGTGCTCTCACCAGCCGATAAAGCTCTTCCTCTTGGATAACATCCTAGGGCAATTGAGGGGTAAAATAATACTAATAATGATAATAATAATTAGTATGAAAAGGAAAAAAAGGGGCTTATCACCACATAAAGCCGAAACTGTATCTTCCTTTACTTATATTAATCTCATATTTGCTCATTTGGGGTTTCTTCACACTGAGACAAAACAAAAAAAAATTTTTTTTTTCTTCTTTGTAGCCCAGCATTGCTATACATAATTCAAGTCTAATTGCCCCAGCACCGGGAGGTTCATGGAGGATCAGGTCAATATTCCATCTTCGCAGATTCCACTGTGAGACAGGAGAAGAGTTTCTGAAGCCCTGGGCTACAATCGGAGCTGGAATGGGAGGAAGGGGGACAGGCATTTAGCACAGGGCAATGGCTTTTGTCTTTGCTTGAGAAAAGAACAGGCCCTCATTCTCCCTCCACTCAAGGCATTTTCTGAAGATCTGCCCAGTTTGTCTCTGAATCAGGAATGAGCCCCCTCAAGGGGACACTCTTTTGTTTTTCTTTCCACAGGACTTCCTGGCATTCTTGAGTATAAAAACCGTGTTGGAAATGCCCACTGAACACATAACACGGCTGTCCAGTCCCATTGTCCCATCTCCATGTGAGAACGACAAGAAATAGGTCCTCTCCTGTGGAGACATCCATTAAGGACCACTCACCAGCCAGACATGAATCCCACCGGTGGCCTTACTAATTGTCTAATCCCGAGGTGTTTTGTTGTGGGCGATCCATGACACCCTCTCGGGGAGTCTATTTGAATGAGCAAAACCATTGAACCTGCCCCGGCAGCCCCCATGATACGGAAGCAGAGGATTAGTTTAGGAGGTAGTTCTGGCACCTTTTCCATCCCAGGCATGCCTCTGCTCCAAAGGGAGATTCTACTTCCTTCATCTTTCAGGAGGGATCCAGAGCAGGACCCTCTCCTCTCATATTCCCAAGGATAGCTCTAGGGGAAGATTTACTTTTCGCTTCCTGTAAAAACTTTTTTTCTGATTGTTCTAGGTTCTGACACCTATGAAAAGAACCAGTGTTCTGACAACTTGAGTCAGGCCCACACACCCTTTCTAGGTTTAAAACGGAAGCACTGGCCCCTTCAACCTTCCTCTTGGACCTGGACCCCTGATTCTGCAAGGATGAGGCCTTTCCTTGGACCAAGGTCACTCTCCTCCCATGTGGCACCCTCGGGGAGGAAAGTTGGGAGCTGCTGGGGACCCCGAGGGCTAACATTCAACACACAAGTGACACAAGACACGTTAACGTGACTGGGCCCCCTTCCCTCAGTGATTCTCCTTGCTGGCCTTTTCTTCTGGATGTAACAGGACAGTGTCCAGTTATACAGAGGTCCTTGAGGGCCTCTTTTACCCCAAAGACACTTTTGAACAAATAAGAAGAGAAGGATTAGGTGAGAGGATGTGCTCCTTGCCCTCCTCCCTCAGGGAACTTCCTCTCACCCTCTGCCAATGAATGTCTAGGGCTGCCTCCATCATAAATACTCTGATTAAAATGTAAATTTAGCCAACCTATCAGCTTCCCATTAAGGGAACTCTTTAAAAACGCCGTTAATCAGCTGAAAGATATGTAGTGAAATACCACTCATCAATTGTAACTGCTTATGACAGTTAACAAAGCTTTATATTTGCCCCAAACATGTGCTGATCTATCCATTATGCCAAGGTTCACTCTCACGCTAATTGTACATTTTCTTCTCTAATGCATTTTTGCTGTTATCTCATAGGCTAATGAAAGCCAGGAAATCAATAAATATAAATTATACATGCAAAGAAGGACTGCTGTGAACATAAAGTTTCTAATTAATTGCACTTGATTAATTTATATCCTTTAATTATCTTGCTAAGCCACAAACAACATAAATATCTTTGCAATCTGGTTATTGCTATGTCAGTCATAAAAAAGCAGACACAGTAAATCTATGAAATCTAGCAAACCGCATTGCCAGAAAACATGGAATGGCATAACCCATAAATATTATCAGACTTAGTCAAGACACCGATGAATAATTTCAGGGTGACAAATTAACACTAAATATGTTGTATGGTTATTTGACGAAGGTTATGGTGATGTTTTAAGTTTAAATGGTGTAGATGGAGAAAGCAAAAATGTGGATTTTACAGCGAGGCTTATAAAAATCTGCTCCAGCCAAGAAATGGCGTGGGTAAGGACCCAACCCACAAATACCCGGTCTCATTTTGCAAATGGAAGTATTTTACTCTGGCCAACTTGAAAGGCAAAATGTTAATTATTTTGCTTCTGAGTTTCCCTTTCCCTTTGATAAACCTGGTCCACAAAGAATGACCCATCGCCTCTGCAAAGACAAAAATAAAAAGCATATTTGAGGTAGGAATTTAAACCCAGGAACTTGACACCAGATTGGGGAGAGAGCTGAATGTAGCATGGTACCATTGTCTTAAGAGATGCAACTTTTACATGGAAAGTGGTTTCTTTTTATCCACACCCCCCCTTTTTAATTTTATCTGACTCTGCTAAGCCAGCCATCTGTCACTGATCTGAAATCTAATCCTCTCTGTCCACCAAGCTTGCTCTTTGTCCTAGGCCACTGCATATTACCAAGCATCTATATCTACAACTTTCATAAATGTGTAAAAAGAAACTGTATCTGTCCTCAGCTACTCTCAGACAAAGACCATCTGTCAGCATCTGCAGCTATTCTTTAAAAAAAAAGAAAACATCCAAAGGGATTTGCCCTTTACCAAGTAAACCCACTTAACCCTTCCAATAAGATTAACTGTTATTTGTTTCCATTAAATAAAAATGACCATGCTAATATACATTTAATAGTTCTGTAACAGTTGCAGAAAAACCAGCTCTCTTGTGGATATCTTTTGTAGATAAAACGTACATGCATATAAATACAGGAATTATGATGGCAGAAGATAACCTATAAGGCAGAAGGATATTTTTACTTCCTTCCTTCAGTCTGAGGCTATGAAAGTGAAGCCCACATAAAATATAGGAGCAGAAAGTACCATACTCTCCTGGGCTTCCAGTCCACAGTAAATAACACTTCTGGATATCCCATATGACTGCATCCGTACAATTATTACAATTCAGGGCTATCTTCTCACTTCTGACTTCTTATCACTGCAAATTCTCGAAGACAGTTTTATAGCAGTTCAGCTGCACAGTTCTAAAGTCTGGATATGTAAACCATACAAATACACACTTACTAAATATCACTGCGAGATGGGAAACTCGGTGGTGGAGGCAAGCAACTGCATTTAGTGACAGTGAGGAGAGGAGAACTACAGTTAACTTTCGGGGATTTCTGTCTCCTCTCTTCATCCAAAAGGTTGCCACAGTTGTTTGGTTTAGCATTTCAGAAGCAAAATAAATAATGCATTTGTTTCATTGGCAAAACCAGTCGATTTTACTCAACGTTTATCTATTCTCCAGATGTTTATGAAGAGATTACTGCAGAATAACTGTTTCTAAAGTTGCACCATCAAAGTAGGAACTCCAAGCTCTGGCCAGGGGGCCGCTGACGGGACTCGGTTTTAACAGAGGCTCAATTTACCATGGGACCCTCCTGCGTATCTAAGTCCTCTGCCCAGAGCACGGTTCTCCATGAATGTACGAGGCCAGGTACTTTTTCTCAGATAACGGTGCGCGGGTGGGCACAGGAGCCAGAGGTGAGAGACAGAGCGTAGAGAAGACCCGACCCTACCTGTGTCTCCAGTCCCCAACCCTTTGCTACTGAGCCAGAGGCATTTGTTGTGGGAAGGTGGAGAGGGATGGGCGGGAACTGACTGGGTAACTACCAGGGAGATGCAACTGGCTTTGTTTTCCCCTCCCGCTGAGCTTCCAGGTTTTCTCCTTTTAAAAACGTTTTTACACAATCATGACTACTCAGTTTCACTGGGAAAATCCAATCCAGTGATTCTCAAGTGCTCCCTCCCCGCGTCCTCCCCCAGCGCACGCGCGCGCGCGCACACAGAAGCACAACACCACACACACACACACACACACACGCACACACACACACACACACACACACACACACAGCGTCCCGCAACATTTCCAAGCGCAGCTCTTGGTAATCCACCCCTCTCCTGTGTTGCTCTGGTTGAGAAGGGGCCATGGCTCACCTAAGCGGCTTTGAGTCCCCCAATTGCCAGGTGTGTGCTGCAGAACCCCCCTTTACCTCCTCCCTCCTATTCTAAGCACCCCAGCCTGCTCTCAGTCTGCGGGGACCTGGCAGAGAGCAGGGATTCTCGAGAACGCGGGGCTTCCCTCCTCCCGGGGGGCACCAGCCCCAGGACCCCAAAGGTCCAGCCGGCTCAGCGCGCGGAGCGTTGGCGCGTTGGCAGCGGGCGAGGCGGGGGCCCGCGCGGGCGCTCTCGGCGTGAAGCCGCTGGCGGGCTCTAAGGAGATCCGTAACATCTGATGCTGTGATCAGATTGGCGAGCAGCATCCGCTCCCGGTGCAACGCGCCTGCCTCTGGCTGCTGCGAGGCACCGGGAAAACCTTAGGGGAAAGGCAGGCCGGTGACAAGCATGGCCCGTGCCTGTTCCCCCGGTGGATGGTTGGAAAAATATCAACGCGTCCAGCAGGGAAGAAGTATGGATCTCCCACTGGAGTTCACTAGATTTGTCATTTTCGATTTAATGCACCTAGGTAGCAAGCCGACTCACTAGGTTTGACTGCAATTACCTTATCTTTCCTATTTTTAGTGACAGGACCAGATTATTTTAAGTGCATTTTATAGAAAACCCTTCTTTACTGAAGTATAAAGACTGTAATAAAGACAATACAATGTTTTGAAACTGTTTTAAATCCTTCACTCAGCGTTGCTTCTACAGATTTAACATGTAGGGGTTCTAATCTTACTGCTACTAATTAGAGCTTTAGTGTAATTGTGCCAACAGGGTGCTTGGCATAATAATTACTATTGAGAGATTCTGGTGGTGCAGTACATGCCTACATAATGCAGATATGTCTAGTATTACAGTGCAGTCACCTTTGTATGTTGACTCAAGTTGGATTTTAACCAAGTGAGGGGTTATTTTGCCTTTATAATAAAGCTTAAAAGGCATATACATATGTATGATTTAGGTATCCATTTTTTCCTTTGAGTCTTCGGAATATTAATTAGCAGGAACCTCAGAAGGCAACAGGGACACATTTTTGTTTCAAATATCTCTCAATTTGGGACAACTCATTCTGGGAGTGGGATTGTCCATGCTTGTGTGACAGTCTATTTTCAGGCAATGGTGCACCTCGGAGCCTAGATGGCTCCCAGGGCTCGGAGCTCTGGCATGCGAAATCCTGCCGTGTTGTGACAGGCAGAGAAAGGAAACAAGGAAACTGGGACGCTGGGGCCAGCCGGGAGCTGAATCTGGATAGGATTCGCGTCTGGTTTCCAGGAGGAAATTCTGAACGCATTTTCTCAGGACTTTGAAAATGTCACTCTAGATGGGGGAAATCTATTTCTACTCCAGACCAGTCGTTTTGATTATAATTATCCCTGCTCCCTGTTGTTTACTCGACAGGGGCCGGCTGAAAAGATCCACCCAGGGCTTACACAGGGAGGTGGGCAGCTATGCCCCTGGTGTGGAGTGGGGGGGGGGGTCGCGGTGGGGAGCTCTGACCGCACTGGTCCCCTTCTGCACATGGACCAGCTCCTGAGACTGCTGGTCTCAGAGGCTCTATCCAGATCTGTCAGGCAGCCTGCAAGGGCCACGCCCGGCATTTTCCCTTTGGTGTTGGAGCAAGGGGAGCAGGAAGGGGAGAGCCCTCATGCCCTGCGTGGGCACTTCCTGCCGCGGAGAAGCTGGCTCAGGGGTGTGTAGAGGTGGTGCTGGGGCCGGCACATCGTATGCGCAAGCACTGGCAGGACAGAAGAAGGTTTTCTTTACTTATTCCTTAATTTTTTTTTTTTTAATTTTGTTCTTTGTTTGGGCACCTGTGAAGGAGCATCTACAAAACTGATTTCAGAGCAGTTAGTCACCTCCACGGGGTCTCACTCCCCATTGAAAGTGCGCCGCGGAGGCTTTCGAACATAATAAATACATTGGCAAGGTAGCGTGTAATAATGGCCCAGAGCCTGAACTCCAGTATTCCATTTAGCTTCAACAGCCTTGTTTTTACTGCCCCTTAGTGCCTTGCTTTTAAAGTGACAGGAAACCAATTTCTGATTGCAAATCAATGGCTTAGGATGTCACCTCTCGATGGCGAATTTAGCCGTACATCGAAGGAATCACGGAAAAGACTAGGAAATGGGGATGTCGGGTATGCAGGGCTTTGCTTTGTGATGATGGAAATATACTTGGGAATAAATAATGTCCTTCATAACTCCGTCTCAAGGAGCTCGGGCTCACGGTTCCCTTTCCTAACTGGCCAGGGGTGAGCAGGGTGGGTTTGCCACATGCACCCAATGTGCCTGTGTCATGGCTACTTGCATGAGCAGGCGGCAGCTCTTCTCCTGATGACTGATGAGCAAGCTGGAACTCTTCCTCCACGCACCAGGAGTGCCTTGACCACATCATGTTAACCAAAATGTATATGCTCCTGCCACGCATGCTACCTTTTGATGAGGTCCCTTTTTTCTTTAAGCTTTTAAGATAATCTTAGAGAAATCATCAAGCTATAAAAAGAAATCAATAAAAACAGAAAAGGTTCCCATCACCCCGAAAAAAATCCATAACTTTTGCATTTTAATAGAGATGCTACAGGACTGAGCCGTCATTTTCCTTCTGATGTGCTCCTTTGATTTCCCTCGTATCTCACAGGGCTCTTGACTTCCTTGAGAAAGGGATTATTGAATTGTGTGTCTCCCTCAGATGTACTTGATCACTCAAGTATCTGTACTTAAGAATGTTAGAGTCTGTTCAGCTGTTGCCTCTTCGAAGCTCATCGGGGCTTGTCATCTTAATATTAATTGGGTTTTGTGTAGGAATCTTGAGTCCCACACTGAGTGGCTTTCAAGAGAGGAGATTATGCCCAAAGCCAGATACAAAGTCAAACATATTTAGCACAACAATTATGATAATTGCAGAAACATTCTGTCACGAAATAAGCAAATCTGATTAAGGACTCTTCTACATTATCAAATATTAATTTGATGTCTTCGGTCTAACCTGGTTCAAACATAAGCGGCTTCGTATGGTTTTATGTATTAGCAGATGGGTAGAGGCTGAAAATATAGAGCCTAATCGCATGAGACAGCCAAGCCAGAACAGTAAAAGGATTTTTGCTGAATGTAATCCATTTAAATTCAAAATAGGCACAGATAGGATCATAAACCTGAAATCAAACTTAGAATATACACTACCAGTGATACCTTTGGCTTTATTCTATCCACAGGGTAATTCCAAAACCTAACATGGGAAATAATTATTGATACTTTTTTAAAGTAAGATAATCTCTGTATGGCAAGTCATTGTGATAAATGTACAGACTCTTGAAACTTTTCGGACTTTTTCGATAGCCACACCAACTGACTGGGTAATGGAAGCAGTGATATTCTTGCCAACGTAAAGAGTTCATTTTATTTGTAATTTTTAGTTGCCTGCAGCTTAATTGCACAATTGCCTCAATTATTAAAGTTCATTCTGTATACTTAAGTTCATTAGCCATTGGCAAATGGGTAAATTACTTTGAAATTTTAATATTTGTTGGACAAAGCTGCATTAATAGATTCACTCTCCAAACATTGTTTTAAAAATTTTGCTACAGTATTCACTGTAGAGAGCCAAGAAAGTCATCATATTTTTTCTCTTTGCAGGGTAGGGAGGTGTCCCTTCGGTATTGTTAATAATTTTAACCAAGGTAGGCACTTCTGCTCATTTATTTTGGTGGGTGGAGCTTAGAAAAGGTAGGGGACTGATGATGTTGGAGTACTCAGGATGGGGAGATTTCTCAGTATGCCTACATAAGGTGCATCAAGATGGAATAGCTTAATGGGTATGCTACAAACCTGTGAAAGCACACAGCATGGGCCTCTCTGAATAATCCAAATATCAGATTTTTCTATCAGATTCTGTTATACAATGTCAGATTTTCAATCAGGTTCTCTGCTGTGTAAGTTGTTGAATCATTATACTTTATTATATTCTATATTCTATAACCATGATATATATGTATATATAAAGTGCATCAGAGAACAGAAATCATGTATGAGTATTTTCAATTTTCCATACCATGATACATTCCAAGGTGTAACTGCAGTATTGAAGAGGTGCATTCTCTCTTTCCTTCTTTCTCTGTACACACACACACACACACACACACACACACACACACAGAGCTAGAAGCTATTTAATGCACATACATGAAGAGTATTTTTAAATGTTACATGCATGCCCTAATAACAAAAAAACCACTTTGTTTGCCCCTTGCACTAAATATCTTTGCTCCCCATTAGCTCTTTTCATGAATGAACACGCAGTTACTTTCCTCTACCCCACTGTGTAGATACACAATTTACCATACCATTCTCTGGGGGAAAGGTGATTCCTGAATTTATCAGTATTGCTTGATGAAAACCAATGCACCCAGACTGTTTGGTCCATCCTTGTTAATACACACACACACACACACACACACACACACACACACACACACACACTCACTCACTCCAAAATGCAAAATGTCTGGGTGCAGAATGCTCCAGACCTCAGGAAGGTAACCCCTGCCAACATGGCTTATCTCCTCAGTAATTAGGCTTGTGTTTCTGCTTTATTAACTCACAGACAACAACTCTCTGCCCTCTGTCACCAGGGGGACTAATAGAGGATCTTCACTCTTGCTTTGGAAACTATACAAATGAAATGACAATGTGAGAGGAAGTGAAGTTAAAGCAAATTGTGTGAAGATAAGGCGGGTCAGTCATTTGCATACCAGTTTTTCAAATGTTAAGCAGGGGGCTTTGAATTTTACATTTGCAGACTGCAAAACTGCTAAAAGAAATAAACTCACTTTTCTTGATGTGTTTGTTAAACCTCCATGATTTGTGAATTCTTGACAGATGTCAGGAATCACTGCTGGTGTATGTTTAAAGCCAGAGCAACCTCTCCTGAAATCCCAGGTTGCATTGCTTTCCTTGAGACCGATTTTCTTCTATTAAACTGTCACGTGAATCCATGGATTAATTTTCCCAGGTGTGGTTCAACAGGTGAATTGCTACCCTCCTCACCACGGGGGACGATTTGCTTTTTACGTGTCTAAAATGCAAGTCTTGCCTTTCTAGGAAAACATTCATTCACCTTACGTATGATAAAAATTACACAAGGAAAGAACATAAAATTGAATGATAGAAAGGGAGAGAGAGAGAAAAAAAAAAGGTCATCCAGTGAAACTGCCTTTCATCCGCCTGCCGCCAGCCTGAGCTCTAACACTTTGGCAATATGGTTTAATAAGAAGCATTAGATCTGGGTATTTTGCTGCCGGGTTTTGAGAAAGCTACTGAGATGTGATTATCTCCATGCAGAAATATCAGGGTGGTTAAAAGATAATTTGAAATGAGGTTAAAAATGAAGCGACACTACGCTTCTCTCACTTGTGTCAAAACAATCACATCTTTTCTTTTCTTTTCCTTTTTTCCCTTTCACTTTGATGACACTTGCTCATATTGGAGGAGGAGACGTTCTTCATAGCAAACTGTAATCCTTGACTAATTTTAAATTTAATGTGATTCTGTTTGAAAGACAGCTCTAAATTTGATTCAAAATCAGCTTCTGGATATTATGGATAGAATTTGCAATGTTTGTAATATTTGGTAAGCCTTAAGTATTGCTATTAGTAGCAGAACTAAAGTTTCACTTCATGATGCTAACACTATTCGCAGCATAAACAGCATACATTGACATAATAAATGACATTCCTTAGAAAAATGTCTTTGAACTGTAGTTTAAAAAATGAAAACAGGTGAAAAAAGCAGAATCAGATGTCAAAAACCATATGTTTGTAAATGAATATACTTCATGATATTATTTAATCACCTTAAATATAATTACTGCTCCAAATGATTAAGTTTCAAAGTTAGAGAATATTTCCTAATTTAAAAGGATGCATTACAGTTCTACATAGATAATTCTTTCATTTTCTAAGAAAAAAGACCCACATAGTCACAGTGTTTGATTTGGGAAATAAAACATCCACAGAGGTTAGGAAAGCTGAACATAACTCTGTGTATAAAGAGAAATAATACTTGTGTCACTTGCTGAAAACTTGAATTCGAAAATAAGATTTCAAAACCTATTCTTCTGTATCAAAGATGCTTGGGGCACTGTTGTGCTTCCAAAGTTTAATCACCATAAAGCATACAAGTGTCCAGAGTGCGTTTGCACACGGCTCTCTCTGCAGGACCAGTTTGAGCAACTGGAAATGCTCTCAAAACTATGCTCACATCCACACAGAGAGCAGGATCTCTTCAGAATGCCCCCCCCCCACCTCAACTTCATCCATAGATTATGAATCAGCTCTGTGGTGCCTAACTAATGCAATGCCCCCATTCTCCTTTGTTCCGTCACCTTCTCCTGTCTCCAGGGCGAGCCATGTTGAGGCATATGAGAGGAGATGACAGTCATATTTACCCGAGCTGGGTCCATCTAATCCCCTCTGTTTTTACTCATGTCAAACCCGTTATCCCAAACAAAGCTGCATACATCTTGTTGGGGGTGCACACAGACTTCCTTGTTTACTTTGAGGAGACAGATTTTATGGCAACATTAAATACATACTGGGCCCTAAAGAATGGGGGCCATTTGGCATTCGAGAGCAACCACACTGACAATTCCTATCACTCGAACCCATTGTTTAGCTTCCTTCAGAAAACCCATGGCCTCTGGCTGTGCCCTTAAGACCAACAGCCATGGGTCTCCCACACATGTAAATTTCCTCCACAATTATGTATTTATGACCTAACTCCCAAGTGTTCCCAGCAATCTTATAATTCTACCCAACCCCTTCCAATAATCACTCTTTCCCCAACCAAGCCTGATTCCTTCCTTACCCTTTATATTTCAATTTTGAGTCTGGTCAAAAAAAAAAATCCCACCTCCCCCACCTCCCTTCTTTTTATTTAGAAAGAAATATCTTAGGTGCTCTGTTTACTTACATGTCTCAGCACTTCTTTTGCTTCCAAACCATCCTAGCTCTGAATACGAAACTTTTATGGGTTATTTTGCCAGTAAAAAATGCATACAGACCTTTGCTGGTCGACATGAGCTGTTAGGATGGGCTTAAGTGTACATGAAAACCCTTGATTTCACCTGAAAAAGCAATGTATGGCATATGCTAACATCTAGAGCTTGAAAACACAGCCAGTAAGAGTCGCGCAGACTAAAGGAAATCACTACTTAATTCCATAAACATTTGCTTCGGTCCAGGAAAGGCACGAGAAAGTTTGAGCAGCCAGGCTGCAGCGCCAGCCCCGCACACACACGCGGGTCCATAACGTGCGGCACAGCGCCATCTGCTGGCCGGCTCGGCCTCCCGAGCCTCCTCCTGGCCCGTGTGGCTGCAAAACCCACCCAAGCATCCACCCACCTGGGGCGTCGCCTGCTGCTGGGGAGTTCTGACTGTACTTAAAAGGACAGAGAGACCCACACCGTGCAGTGCGGGAGCGTGAAAGCAGGGCGCGAGAAACCCTTCCCACAGACCTATTTAACATGTAAACGGAGGAAGATTAATACTCTGGAACAGTCCCCAGACTCTAGCCCCGGGCACAAGTTTTCAGCAGGAAAGGTGAAGCTGAGTTTATTTGCATCCAAAATAAAGAGTTGCTTTTCCTCCTTTCTTCCTGTCGGTCAGACACCACGTCCCTAGTGGGTGTTGTCCCCACAGGCGCAGCCCTGGGGCTTTAGCCTCTGGACCATCCATGGGAAAAGGGGACCTTTTCCTAACTGCCTGCCCTTGTGTCGCAGAATGCTGGTGGGGTCAGGAAGAGGGTGTGCTTGAGACACTGGAGCTCTTTTTTTGCTTGTGCATTGCCCTGGGGGAAATGTGACAACTGTGGAAATGCAACCAGCACGCACCTGCCTATTTCCACACCCACTGGACCAGCACTCCTGGCTCCAGGGAACGCAAGGTTGATAAGTCTTAGAAATTTGGGCCGAGGAGGGGTTTAGGATGCTGCAGGGAGACTCCACTACAGGAGAAAGCCCCATCTGCGCAGATGGTTGAAGGTCGTGTGGGAATCCCACTGGGTTTTCACCCCACCTCCAGCTCACAGGCCTAGCTAGCAGGCGGCAATTGCCAACTGTTTGGCCTTTGCACCCCCAGCTCCCTGTGTCCTGACCGCTGTTTCCCCTGGTTGAAGGGTGCCACCTCTGTGTGCCCCAATGGTTGGGCAAGGTCCTGGGCTATGGGACACACACTCCTGAGAATAAACAGGGTCTGAACTGGAGCAGGGTAGGCCGTGGTGTGCTCAGAGCCCTGGAGGTGGAGAAGCAGCTTTATTCTCTGCGAGGAAAGGGCATGGGGGCCACTTTCCAATGAAACCGAGGAGGAGATGGAGCTACTGGCCCTGGTGGTAGGAGTTTCCAGGTTTCCAGGTTGTCTATCCAGCACCCCTTGGCCCCCCTTTCGGTACGTTCTCTCCACCCACCTTTCTTTGAGAAACAAGTCTGAGTGGGAGTCATATCGTTCATTTGAATCCCAGGGCTAGGATTTCAGATCTTCAGAGGCAATGGTTGCCAGATAAAATCTAGGCTAAATTCTCCCCCAGCTAAATGGGCATTTCAGCGAAACCAATGAGTACTCTTAGCAGAAGAACATCTCAGATATTACAAGGCACCCACCTGTTCAAGAAATACATGCTCTTTCTTCATCTGCTACTCAGATGTCCCTAGATGTCTCTGTTTTATTTGTGCAACCTGGGACATTCTATTCAGGACTGCGTAACGCGAGTGGGGCACTCAGGAGGCTGCCCCCAAAGGCAGAGCCCTGCCCAGATCAGGTGAGGGGCAGAAGCAGAGCTAGAGGGCACGCTAGCCTGCCTGGCTCCGTCCTCCTCACCAGATTCACTACCCTTTCTTCCCCCCAGGAGAGTCTGTTGGGGGAACTCGAGTCAGAACTCAGTCCCTTAGGTAATCATTTGGAAGGAGGCTGTGCATGCTTCAAAGGATCATAAATCCAAATGCCACTCATTTGGGAATTCCTCATTTGTGACATTTCCTGTCCGCATGCATCTGCTGGTGGTGAGGGTAAGTGGTGAGGTACCCGGTACTCTTCTTTCCCCGCAATCCTTGTACCCAAACACTTCCAGGCCTTTGTCCTCCCACCTGGCTTCAAAAACCAGAGCCTCCACATATGGACAAATCTTATAGCAAAACGATGCCTCTTCCCCCTTGAAGGTCTAAAAGGCATTTTTTGGAGGCAGGGTACTGTTTACCCGGATTTAAAGACCAAGCAGATACAGTGTTTATCACAGATGGAAATGAGTTACACATCTCAAGTCTCTGGTGCGGGTTCATGGCAAAACAAAACAGTAACAACAAGCAAACAGACAAAAAAAAACCCCAAGACAACCTATAACCGCCCCCCCACACACACACACATACACAAAAACCCTGAAGAATTAAGTCCATCCCCAGGGAAGACTCGGGATGGCCTTATTTTCAGAAAAGCTTGTGAAGTAGATTACTCAAGGTCCTTTCAGCAGCTGAAATCCACCCCCCCACTCCTTTGTATAAACTCAGGACCCAGTTCTTTAAAATTGCTGGAACCCTTTTGGTTCTAAAACACCAGGTTTCTCACAAAATCAGTAAACCATGGAGGCTCTTAACATTATTCGCTTTTCCAGTTGCAGCTACAATCTAGAGACAGCAACGACAGGGGACTCTTTCGTAACTACCCTGCAGTGCCCAGAAAGCGGTGTGGCTGGCTGTGCCCCTCCAGCAACCTGCCCCCAGAACCTCGGAATCACAGACACTCACACAGCAGGAAGGGAGAGGAAAGGGTGTTAATGAAGCCAGTTGTCATACAAAGGGCGGTCAACTTTAGCTGCCAGCCGCCCCAAAGTCCTCAATCCAAGTGGCAGAAAGAGGTGACACCTGACCCTGGCCACAGTATCCTCTTCACTCAAATCAGGTCCAAGCCCAGAAGCTGTCGCTTCCGGAGGAGGGAGGGCGAGGGGCAGGGGCTCGAGATAGACCCCAGATGCAGGAAGTAGCAGCTGGCGGGATTTGGACTTTGACAATGAGATGCGAACATCCCAGCCTGGCACTGCAGCTCTCTGCCGAGTGCCTCCGGAGCTCTCTCAGACTGTGGAGGGAAGTCTGAAGCAGGCAGCAGGGAGAAAATGACCTGGCAGGGATGGCAAAACCTTCTTCCATTGGGGCATGCTCTCATTTCATGCCCGGGGCTCACATTTCTGTAATCGATGTCAAAGAGCCAAAGAGGGCCTGCTGGAGAGAACCCAGGGAGGTTTTGCTGCCCCCTCCCTCCCAGCCTCCCTTCCCGACGCCCCAGCCTGGCAGCAAGGTTGCCTGGAGCCTGAGCTGACAGGCTGGAGGGCCGCTCTGTCTGGGCCCGCCTCGGAGTGACTCCCTCTCCGCAGACTGGCAGGGCGGGGACTCCCACAGATGGATGGGAACATTCTTTTGCAAATATAAACTCTCAAGTACTTTGTCCATTTCTTGGACAGGGTCAACGCTGGGCCCTTCCACTCGGTGGAATATTTCCATGGAAATGTTTCCTTTTGCTTCACGTCATCCTTGGGGCTTCCCATCTCCTGCACATGCTATGGTTTCACCAACGCCTTTGTAAGGAGGGAAGCAATGTCCCCCAGACTCCTGGAATCTTGTCTAGACAGAACCAAGTACTCAGTCATGACCTGCTAGGGGGAAAAAATAGTTTGCTATTTACTGACCAAGGAATTCTGTGTCTTTATTGAACATCAGAAAACACCCACACTCGCGGCTAATGATCCTCAATACTCAGCATGCAGATTTTGTACCCACTCCTCTGAAAAGGGAGTGATTCCCATTTTACAGATGAATAGATTGAAGATGAGTGATTTAGTGACTGGCATTACATCACTGTTGTTTAAGTCTAGAAATTCAATTATCAGTGACTCGAAATGTCCCTGCCCCCAACTCCTGACCAAAAACATAGATTAATTGAGCGCCTACTAAGTGCACCTGTATTATTATTATCTCCGTAGTCCTCCTGCCCCCTTTGCTCAGGTCCTCAAGGCAGGACCTACAAGTAAGCCCTTTTGTGGATGGGGGAACGTGAAGGCTGGAGAATTTACCAAGAGACTGATGGAAGTCACAGGTCTCCCTGTTAGTCAAGTTCACAGCCAAATCTCATGTAAAATGCATAAGACAAAATAAAAAGGAAAAGCAAGGAACAGTAAAAGCTCAACCATCTCCCTGCCTCTCCCGCTCCGACGGCAGCTCTCTCTGTACTTCAATTCTTTAGCAGAGGGCCGGATTCCCTTTTCTTCCCTGCATAAAATTACACTTGTGGGGGGGGGGGACAAGGTGTACCTTTAGGTGACCTAGTATAGACCTCTCTATGATAACGGCAAGTTGGCGCTTTGAACAATTGCACAGTCTCCTCCTGCCTTCCTCTCTCTCCACACAGGTCTGTATGCACATATATTCCTATGCCACTTTTCCCCCCTCTTCCATCTGAAAATCCTGAAAGTGACATTTCTGGAACCTTCCACGGATTTGTGACTTTAGCTCAGTGTTCCAACATTCAGTTTAGGACACAGACCAAGGCTGCTGGGAGGTGGGGGTCTCAGCTCCCAGCCCCAGGAATTAACACAGGGGTCGCTGGCCCCCTTGCTGAATGCAGCGGTTTTGTTTCCCTTGGAATCTATTCTGATTAATGTAAACACCGTAGCGCACTCCACCTGTAGGTACTGTAATTAAGGTGCATCGGAACCACAATCAGCACAGTGACAGGCAGAGGGAAAATTATTGACCTCCCACGGATTTTTTAAGTCAGCACATTTACTACTGTGAAAATCACCAAGTCATTAGCAGAGGGGTTTAAAAACATTTTTTAAATGAAAGAAGTCCTCTCCATGACACCTATTTGCTCCCTTCCTTCCTGAGTTGGGGTAAAAATTCCTGAACACCCCATCTGAGCCTCTGCGCTCCCGGGGGGACACCAGCCTGGTAGGAGGGTAAGGGTTTCCAGCCCGGACTCGGACGAGCAAAGGGTTTCTCTCTAGGAGCCAGTGCCTGCGCGGAGGGGCTCGGGGTCAGTGGCCAGGCCCCTTCTGTGTTGGTGGAGCTGCCAGGTCGAGCCATGGCACGGCAGAGCTCACAGCTGCACACGAGGTGACCCCACAGATGCCCACTGCACACTGACAGCTGGCTCCTGGCGGCGCCTCTGCTTCTTTTCTTCAGAGCCAGCCTGTTAATGGGGCCCCACCCGGTGCATAGGTCCCCTCTGCCCAGTCTTCCCAGAAAGGGAGTTTCCTGTCATCACTCCCAGTCATACTTGCAGCCCGGGAACTGGAAGCAATGCTGGAGGAATCTGAGAAGTCCAGAAGTGCCCTGACACCCTTCTCAGACCGTCAGCAATGTGCTTCCTGCACTGAGGATGAGATGCTCCCCCTCCTTCCTCCCTCCCTCCCTCCCTTCCTCCCTTCCTTCCTCCCTCCCTCCCTCCCTCCCTCCCTTCCTCCCTTCCTTCCTCCCTCCCTCCCTCCCTTCCTTCCTTCCTTCCTTCCTTCCTTCCTTCCTTCCTTCCTTCCTTCCTTCCTTCCTCCCTCCCTCCCTCCCTTCCTCCCTTCCTTCCTTCCTCCCTCCCTCCCTCCCTTCCTTCCTTCCTTCCTTCCTTCCTTCCTTCCTTCCTTCCTTCCTTCCTTCCTTCCTTCCTTCCTTCCTTCCTTCCTTCCTTCCTTCCTTCCTCCCTTCCTCCCTTCCTCCCTCCCTTCCTTCCTTCCTTCCTTCCTCCCTCCCTTCCTCCCTTCCTCCCTCCCTCCCTCCCTCTCTTCCTTCCTTCCTTCCTTCCTTCCTTCCTTCCTTCCTTCCTTCCTTCCTTCCTTCCTTCCTTCCTTCCTTCCTTCCTTCTTTCCTTCTTCCCTCCTTTTCTTCCTTTCTCACTCTTTCCTTTTCTTCTTTCCTCCCTCTCTTCTTTCCTCTTGCACCTGGTCCTTCTTCTCTTCCTCACTTTCCTCTTTCCCTATTTCTGGTTTCTTCTTTTCTTTCTCTATAACCTTCAACCCCCCCTTGCTGCCTTCCTGAGCCTCTTTGTTCCTCATTTTTCTCATCTATAAAATGGGGCCAGTGCGGTACACTTCATTTAGGATTGTAGTGAAGTTTGAAAGGGATGATCTACAGGCTGATAAAGACAGGACATTTTTAAATCAAGAGTTGGGGAACTGGGGCTGGAGAGATAGCACAGCGGGTAGGGCGTTTGCCTTGCACGCGGCCGACCCAGGTTCAAATCCCAGCATCCCATATGGTCCCCTGAGCATGGCCAGGGGTAATTCCTGAGTGCAGAGCCAGGAGTAACCCCTGTGCATCGCCAGGTGTGACCCAAAAAGCAAAAAAAAAAAAAAAAAAAAAAAAAAAGAGTTGGGGAACTCTTTCTGGATGAGGTCAAACTGAAGATGTTCCAGTTTTGTGGATATACAGTTTCTGTATACATCCCATATACAATCTGTATATACTCAATTCCACAATTGTGCCCTAGATCAGTCACATGTCATGATTGTGGCTGTGTTCCAATAAAACTTTATAAGAATACCATGCTGTGAGCTCTGCAGCACCATGGAGCTTGGCCTGAGATTTGACTTTCAGCCATAGCCTTTAGGCTTTTGCTACATTAAATAACAAAGGTAAGCAGTTGTTATTGCTATATAAAAAAATTCTTGTCATGGGATGGAGCATTAACTCAAAAAGCAAAACATGCTTTGTTTGTGGGTGTACAACTTGATTCTCAGCACTGCCTGGTTTCCTGCGCCCTGCCAGGAGTGATCCCTAAGCACTGCTTAAAAACAAAAACAAAATAAAAACCTTGCCAATCAGTCATCACACCCCATGTTCCTGGTAAACAAAGAAGATATGATTCCAGACATCTATCCCACAACATATAATCGCTATCAGGAGATGGAGGCTTAATTAATAAAGATTACTTAGGTCCAATTGTGTCCAAGAGAGATGCTGCATAGACTACAAGCTATTTTCGAAACCAGGAACAATCATGAGCCATCAAATGTTCCATTTCGTAATGATAAGTGAAAACATCCCACCCTGAGAAAACAAATCAGTAATATTTTGCATTTCCTTTAAAATCCAGTCATCTTTAGAAACTAAGATTTTCCAAGGCCAATGAAAAAACTGAAGTCTGTGCACACACCATTGCCTCCTGGTCTCCACGTGCCAGTAAAGGCACCCTCGGCAGAGGGGAAAGCACGGGGGGTTTTGATTAAATGCACAACCAGTTTGTCCAAGTCAATACTCAGGAAGTCAAAACAACCAGGTTGATAGTTTTTGACTGAATAGACTAGCTAATTTAACCAGAGGCCTTAGTACCTTAGTGTCGGGATATTAGCGATCTCAGCTGCCCAAAGATCCTGGTTCTCCCAAAGGGGATAAATGAAGTAGAATAGTCATCTATCTATCGCCCTATCTACCTGTTACAAAAATGGCTTCACAGATTCTTAATTTTAAGAATTTTTAATAGTGTTACCCACTGAAGTTACTCGTTGAACACAGCTCCGGATATAAACAGGCTTATTTATATCTATTTCTATATCTGCGAGCCAGCCTCTAAACTCAGTGATTCACAGGAGAAAAGCAGTGACTTCGACGATCTTCCTACTCTGAACTGAGACCTCTCTGGCTGATAGGCCTGCAGCACTTTCTTCTATGATATCCCAAGGATTTGTTCATTCATTCATTGATTCTTCAAATACTGAGAACACATGATACTCCGGGCTTTGAGCTTGGGATAAAAGTGAGTACACGCTGACTCCTATGTGCCTGTTATACAGTTCTCTAAGCGTTTGGTGGTGTGATAGAGATTCTACTGCTGATAAGGAGGACTGTGAAGAGATCTGCTCGCCAGGTCATTGCCCTGCAAAGATGCTGGTCAAAATGTAGATTTTACTGAAAATCTTACTGTCTCATGAGGAATGCCATTAGGGTGAGAGTAAAGGCGCTTTCACCCCCAGATGCTAGTGACACTCTCCAGAATGGAGACAGGAAGCAACTGATCCCCCACCCCATAGAGATTCTCCTCTCCTTCATTATATCCATCACAGCTGCTCTCCTACATCTGGTGGATCATTCCTTTTAGAAAAGTCACTAGGATGCCTGTACCTTACCTTCAAACCTGTAGTTTTTCTTTTCTACTTTTCCACCTCTGGGTCATAAGCTTTCTTTCACGTTTCCCCTTTGGCATACTATTGAGTTCCAGCCACTCCCCACTTCTCTTCCTTCACCCTCTAGATCCCTCAAATTAATAACATGGTTCACCGACCTAATCTAGTCCTGTGCACTCTCAAACTTTCTTTCTTTCCTTTTTCTTGCCTGGGTCCCAGATCTAAGGATTGCGTGGTAATTCAGCAAAATTCTGCAAATAATGCTAGCTCCTGGGGTGTGAGGGGCTTGGGGCTCCGAGTTCTAAGCCCCAGTCCAAAGTTGGCCAGAGCGTTCATTTTCAAAGGCAATCGCAAGATGAATATCAAAGAATTTACAGAATCCACATTGGGAAACCTGTCAGAAAATTGTTGGGAAAATAAAGTGAATCAATAGAATGTCAAGAGACTCAAATGGAAAAAATATTGAATATTCATTTTCTCAGTTTCAGAGGGGTAGGGATTTACTAGGACCAAGGCAGCTGGTGGGATTTTCGGCTTTCCTAGGAATGGTTCAAATCATTTTTGTGCTGTGCATTGGATTAGTATTCAATTAACTCCTTTAAAATTATAATGTGCAACTTCAACAAACTTGTTAACGAGTCTACAGCACAATTAGAGCAGTTAATAGCCACCAGGTACAACAAATGAATGCTGTATTTCTATAAACAGAGAACATCTCAAGCAAATTCAGCAATTGTGCTTCTTATTTGCATAGCAGCTCCACTTTGAGAACAAGTGATGCTTGGGAACATCAAAGAAGAGTCATGGAAGGTTCTTTGTCCCATACCTTTTACATTTTTTGTTTTGTTCTTAAAAACTGATATAGAAACACGTAGAAATTATTATTTTCTACTCTGTTCAACACCCCAGGAACTCCTATAGACTAGCACAATGAGCTTTTTGTGGGGTAAATTTTGTCAGTGCAGACTAATACTTGAGATGCAAATACACCACTGAGTTGACAACATTTCCTCCTTCCTTCCTTTCTTCCTTTCTTCCTTCCTTCCTTCCTTCCTTCCTTCCTTCCTTCCTTCCTTCCTTCCTTCCTTCCTTCCTTCCTTCCTTCCTTCCTTCCTTCCTTCCTTCCTTCCTTCCTCCCTTCTTTTTTCTTTCTCTTTCTGCTTTTCTTCCTTTCTCCGTCTCTACCTCTTTCTATTTCTCCCTCCCTCCCTCCTTTCCTTGCTTTCTTCTCCATACTCAGCTATGCTCAGGAGCTACTTCATCTCTTGCCGGGAACCAATGCTTGCTGGTTACTTGTGGCAGTGCTTGGAGGGCCAGGGATTGAACACTGGCCTCCTGTGTGCAGAGCACGTGCTCCAGCCCACGGTCTTGTCCTCCTGTTTACAGTCAAATGGTTTCAGTGCGATCCCTCTATAGCTCTTAGACTGTCAGTTTTTGGATTGAAATAAATGATGGTCATGAAAGTACTGTATCACAGACCACTCTTAGAATCACTGTCACTGTCATTGTCATCCCGTTGCTCATCACTTTGCTCGAGCAGGCACCAGTAACATCTCCATTGTGAGACTTCTTGTTACTGTTTTTGGCATATCGAACGCCACAGGTAGCTTGCCAGGCTCTACCGTGCAGGCGCGATACTCTCAGTAGCTTGCCGGGCTCTCTGAGAGGGGCGGAGGAATCAAACGCAGGTCGGCCTCGTGAAAGGCAAATGCCCTATCTCTGTGCTATCGCTCCAGCCCCTGAAAATTATTTCACATGGAAAAGCTGAAATCTTCACATTTTTATTCCCTAATAAAATACAAGCTATTTGTGTAGAATATTTTAGTAGGATATTTTCTTCATCAGATACCATGCCATCACACGTGCTACAGTATTGTCTAGAAGATTTCTCCTCCTTTTCCCAGCTCACAGCTGCCTTACCCTCTCTCCACTCACAACCACATAATTATGAAGGTATCATGTAATGATGTGAAGAAACTGTTTTAATAGTTTGTGAGAGAAATGTTACATTTCTTTCCCCTAGACTGTAAAACTTTCTCACTATTCTTAAGTAACAGCAGAAATAATAAAACCTTTTTTTTTTTAAAGGTGCAATTTAATTTTTTTTTTAGAACTATTTCGTCTCGAACCTTAGAAGATTAGTTTTCAAAGCAATGGTAAAATCATTGATGTACGTCTTTTCAAGTCCGAAGGAAAAAAGACTCCTAAATACCAAACATTTGCTCTTTGGAGCATAGCAAGAAGAAAGGGATAGGCCAGGCGGGCACAACCTGAGAATAAAGTATCGTCCAGGTAGTTGTCGGCTAACAAGGGATCTCTTTCCAGATCTTTTTATTATTTGAAGTTTTTCTTTCCTGAAAATTTTTATCTTCTTTTACTAATCTTTCTAGTAAGAGTTTGGCAATTCTTCTGCGTGACTTGTTACATAAAACCACGTACACATTTTAGAAAGGAGGAATGCAAATCTAGTGCAACTCTATATCCACAATTTCCCTGCCATTTTAAAGTATTCATCACTAAGATAATTTTATTTTACTGTTTAAAGAAATGGCCAACACGTGGGAGTTTGGAAAAACGCATTTACTTTTTTTTTTCAGAAATATAGAAAGATGACTTAGTCACAATATAATCATATATTCTCTAAAGTAGATTATTAAGGGATTTCAATTAAATTCCTCCTGCTTCTTTACCTCATAAAAGGACTAGAAGCGTAAGAATAATTGGGAATATTTGGGAACGAAGAGCGATAGGAGAGACTTTCTTCTAACACTGTTTATAATGTATTATAAAGATATAGTTAAAATGATGATGAAGCAAGACCATTCAGAATCATTAGAACAGAATAAACATTGTGGAAATATTCTCAAGTAAATTGAGATTGTAGTATATAACTAAACTACCATTAAATAGGAAAAATAGTATATATTATTTCATAATTTCGATATCATGGCAACTGGGTAATTTTGAAAGAAGAAGGCAAGCATTATCTGAATCACAAAACAGTATATTTATTAGTAAACATATTTAAGTGTAGCACTGTAGCACTATTGTCCCATTGTTCATCAGTTTGCTTGAGCAGCACCAGTCACGTCTCCATTGTGAGACTTGTTGTTACTGCTTTTGGTGTATCAAATACTTCTTGAGTAGCTTGGCAGGCTCTGCCATGTGGGTGGGATACTCTCGGTAGCTTGCCAGGCTCTCCAAGAGGGATGGAGGAATCAAACTCAGTCGGCTACGTGCAAGGCAAACGCCCTACCCACTGAGCTGTGAAAACAACATTCTCCTAGAATATGTAGTAGATATCTATACAATATTAATTTGAATCTTAAGACATTTTCCACAAAAGAAACTAACAATCTTTACTTCATAAATGCAAAAGTGTGCCTGTACATCAAAACATAAAATTTATGATTAAGATAAAAGAATGGGATGGAGACATCATACAGCAGGTAAGTTTCTTTCCTTGCATATGAATAACCCAGGTTCAATCCCTGTCACTACACTGCATATGGTCTCTCAAGCCCTGACCAGGAGTGAGTCTGAACACAGATCCAGAAGTAAATCTCTAGGTGTGGCCCCATAGCAAATAAACAAATTAAGAGACAAAGTGGAAAGAAATATGTCGCGCCAAAAAAAATTGCATACACTAAATTTTTTAATAATTCAATAAAAATAAGATTGGCAATTTGTAAAAGAAGAAATAAAACAAGAAAATAATTCACTTATCCTAAGGCATTCAAATATTTTCATGTCAGCATTAAGAAAAGGTGGGAGAAAGAGTTTTTACATTACTATCAGAGTCAAACTTATATATATTTTGGTAGATGATGGTTTACATATAAGCATGCTTTTCATAAAATGTCACTACAAGAATATATGATAAGGAAATATTCATGAATATAAATAAAATTAACTGTGAAGTTTTTTAAAACTGGTATTTGGAAGATTAAAAAAAATTTAAAAGAACATGCCTACATGTATAAGAACAGAAGATTGACAAAATTTCCCAAGGTCAGTAATATTTAAATATTACTCTCACTATATTTTGTCAGTTGGGGAGTTATCTCAAAATATTATGGAGGTATTTAAAAAATAGTATAGAAATCATTCATTGTATTTTTGTTAGAAAATTTAAAATGAGTGGCCGGAGCAATGGTATTGTGAGTAGGGTGTTTGCCTTGCACACGGCCAACCCAGGTTCAATTTCTGGTGTCCCATATGATCTTCTGAGCACTGCCAGGAGAAATTTCTGAGAGCAGAGCCAGGAGTAATCCTTGAACATAACCAGGTGTGACCCAAAGAAGTCACAAAAGTAAAAAAGAGAGGAGAAAAAAAAGAAAATATAAAATGAAATATGTGAAGATAAAATATAATTGTGAAATTTAAATGTTATCATTATTTATGGATGATTTTTTCCAGTCAAGTTAATTTATTCATTTTCATTTTCTTTCCAATATTTTCTTTATTTAAAAATATTTCTGTATGGGCTGGAGAGATAGTAGAGCTAGTAGGGTGCAATCCACCTGAGTTCAATCCCCTACACTCCATGTCTCTCCCCATCCCACACCCCCCTCAGCCCTGCAAAGAATAATTTCCAGAACACGGAGCTGGGAGTAAGCCCTGAGCACAGTTGGGTGTGGCCCAAAATCAAACAAAAAGTTATTGTATGTGCTGGGGAGGTAGTGTAGGAAGGTGTTAAGGCACTTGCCTACCATGCAGCTGATCTTGATTCCATCCCTTGCACGGCATCTGGTCCCCTGAGAACCATCAGGAGAGACTCCTAAGCACGGAGCCAGGAATAAAGACAGCACAGCTTGGTGTGGCCCTCAAGCAAAAAATTGCGTGTGTGCTTGCACACATGCTCTTTCATACTTTGGCCACCAAATATGTCTTTGGCAAAAGGTTCATTTCATGGAAAGTGGTACTGAAGCAGGAATTACCTTCAACAAGATATTTCATTTTTAGTTGTTCTTTTGAGGGGAACAAGGGCGACTTGCTACTAGCTCCTTTCAGGGATGACTCCTGACAGGACTTGGGTTACCACAATGTAATATTGGAAATTAAACTGGCGGAGGCTGTGTGAAAAGCAAGTGTGCAATCCACTGTACTATCTCTTTGCTCCAACAGAAATTCTCTACAAACTCTCCATACTTTTTCAAGCTTGTTGAATTTTTTTTGAAGTAAACTCTGAATCGGAATCTCATTAGGCAGAATTTCTTCTCTCTCCGTTCTCAGTAACACCCATTAGGAAGAGCAAAGTTAAGACACAAGTGTGGTGTGTGTGTGTTTTCTGGTCTTTTCTCTGTGCCTTTATAAATATTTTAACTATTCAGTTCATCACAATTTCTTTTGGTATGTATCTTGTAAAGTGAAGTGTGATTGCTGACTTTGATGTTTATGAGTGCTAAGAGCAACATTTATCTGCAAATCTTCTCAACTCTTCTGGGCTTAGTGAGAAAAATAAAACCTGGAATAAATACATACTTTTTCATCTAAATGACTAAAATCCCCCAAATTTCCTTCATTTCTGATGAAGCAACGTGCAATGTTCATTTTGTTTTATTTAGTTATTTTTCAAAGTGCAGGCCTGAAATTGTTGTGTGCAGCTCCAGCACGCATATAATATACATGAGAAGTGTGACTGGAGTCTCAGAGAGGTTGAAGGACTCTGGGAAACTGCAGAGAACAACACTCAACTCAGCAGCTCATTCTAGGCCAGCTCACATGTTTGCATAGGGGATAAAGTTTGAATTGGCTCCAGAATTCTAAATTTTAGAAAAAAAAAATTGTAAAACTGGATGCCTGTCTATAAAAGCCCAAATTTTACTTGAGGGCAAATATTTTTAAAAGGAACACATATTATTTTTACAATAAGAGATTATTTTTAAGAATATATGTTTTGGGGCTGGAGTGATAGCACAGCAGGGAGGGCGTTTGCCTTGCACATGGCCAACCCGGGTTCGAATCCCAGCATCCCATATGGTCCCCTGAACACCACCAGGAGTAATTCCCGAGTGCAGAGCCAGGAGAAACTCCTGAGCATTTCCAGGTGTGACCCAAAAAAAGAAAAAAAAATAAGAGAATATATGTTTTGATATCTTACGACTCTCAAGCACATGGGGGAATATCTGAACTTCTGGGCAGCTAAGACCACGGTGGGCTAATGGGGAGACATTCTTAGTTTAATCCACATAACAGCGGACTTCAGCTACTAACCAGGGAAGAGATCAGCCAAATACTGGTCAACCTTTGACAAATCACTTTGACCTTTGGAGTACCTTGCACCCTGAAAAAGGAAGCTTCCTTCCACAAAGGAAGTTTCTATATGGAACAAAAAGGCTACTTATCGCTCCGGACTCGAGCACAACGGGAAGGGTGTTTGCCTTGCATGCGACCGACCCAGGTTTGATTCCTCTGTCCCTCTAGGAGAGCCCGGCAAACTACTGAGAGTATCCTGCCAGCATGGTAGAGCCTGGCAAGCTATCCATGGTGTATTCGATATGCCAAAAAACAGTAACAAGAAGTCTCACAATAGAGACATTACTGGTGCCCGCTTGAGCAAATCAATGAAATCAATATTTGAACCCTTATTTTGGCACTATCAAGGGACTAAACAAATTATTTCCAATAACATGTTATTTTATATGGATCCTTTTAAAAATCCTATGCCTAGATACTATGGGGAAACCGAGAGTTATGGTTGGTAAATAATTTATATGGCAGTAAGAATATTGGATTGGAGTGATAGTACAGTGGGCAGGGTACCTTCTTTGCACATGGCAGACCTGATAGATTCCCCAGACCCCCATACTGGTCTCCAGAGTATGCTAGGGGTGATCCCTTAGCCCAGAGCCAGGAGTAATCCCTGAGCACTGACGGGTGTGGCCCGAAAACAAAAACAGAAAAAGAATTTTCTCTTAATGGACTTTCTTCTCTTAATGGACTTTGTGTTCTCACCATTGTACACCATTCAGAGATGTTTCTAGATGTCAAATATGATCAAAGGTGACACCTCTTCAACTACTCTATCTTCTCTATATAAATTCCTGTCTTGAAGGTGTCTCCATAGCCCTGAGCAGGTTCTATCTGTCAGGCATGGCCCAGCGGGTCCGCCTCCATCATACACTGTGCAGTGGAAGGTTAATACTGTTTTGACTGTCCCTAGCAGTACCTTACAAATCTGAATCCCATCATCCAAGATATTTAAAGTAGGACAGCAGTCTCGGAACAAGGTGAAAGCAATTCAGAAGGCAGTGATTGCCAACCCTATTAGCCTAACAATTACATGCCCACATGCTATCTTTTCTTGAAGAGAGTCATTATCTATTTGGAGTTCTTCAATCAGGTTCTACTATTGGAGTATTTCAGGCTTCACAAAATTGCCAATTTCTGCCTCTTTGTGCTCATGTGCACCAAGCAAAAGGATGGTTAATTTTGTAAAATTCTTGAGTATCTATGACCTCAGACACTTAAGACTCATGAGTCTATAAAAAAGTATAATCCAACTCAGATACGTTGATATCAAAAAAGACATGATTAATAGGGGTGTATTACTATGAAGGGGAGGGAGGGAGTGATTAAGAATAAGGATAAGTGATACTAGGGGCAGGGTGGGATTTATATATCCAAATGGATGTATAAATCATCTCAAAGAGGGTTCACTTTGAGATCTTTAAAAGATAATCTAAGAATCTTAAAGAAAATAAGGGGTAGAAATCTTTAAAGACTTTCTTTATTGAATTAGATGCCTTTCCTGTCCTTTCTCTGCAACCCCAAACCACCAAACAGTTACGTCTAAAGGGACAAAGTAACCTACCAGCTAATTGAAACCATCTCAGCGATGCATCCATTTTTCTATTTAACACCCTTTTCTTTCACTCTACTTTTCATTTCTTGCCTGAGTTCACATGGTTCATTCCTTATCTTTTTTAATAACTGGCCAAATTATTACTATTAGTAATTTGGGGTGGGGAAAGAGAAACATAAATAAGGGAATGAGTTTCTATGGCAACCACGGGCAGGTGAGATAATTTTAAAATCCTTTCAATGGCTGATTAATTAGCTCTCTCCTGAGAACCTGTATTCCCATTAACCCATTTATGCTCTGAGTGTTCTTTAGCAGATGGCTTTAGTTTCCCATTGAGGATGCCAGTATATTGCCTTTACTCAGATAAGTGACAGGTATGCCTGTCTTCTTCTCAGACTGTGCCCTTGATTCTTCAGCATTTTCCCAGAGCTCTATGTATGCAGGTCTTTATAATGATAGTGTTTATCTCAACTCCAGGGCCCTGAAAGGGGATGAGACATTGTAGCAAGTATCAATCTGGAGGGGACTAGGTAATATCTACTAGGTCAAGTAGACAGCTCCTATGATAGTTGATTGCATCAACTTAGCCGGACTATGGTATTCAAACACTTGTCAAGATGCTGCAATGAAAGTATTTTCTAGATATTAGCTAATAATTAAGCCAACAAACTCCGAGTAGTAGGGTCTATAATGCAATCATTCTCTATAATGTGTATAAACCTTAACTGAAGACATTCTGTGACGATTATCTCCCCCAAAGGAAGGAATTCTCTTTCTAGCCTTCACACTCAAGATTGCAATACTGACTTCAGCAAGAATTTCCAGCTTATGGGCTAACCTACATATTTTTGACTTACCAAACTTTCAAATGCATGAGTCAGTTTCTTAAAATAATATATCAAACTTAATCATATATGATGTATGACTATAGATATAATCTTAATATATGATTTTTATTTCCTCTTGATTTTTTTTTACTTTGGAGAGCCTAGTATGATCCACACATTTTATTGACTTAGCCCAATAAAAGTTAATTCCTAGGGCCAGAGAGATAATACAGTGGGTAGGATATTTGCTTCGCACGGAACCAATTCAGGTTTGATCCCTGAAACCCATATGGTCCCCCAAGGCTGCCTGAAGTGATCTGAGTGCAGAGTCAGGAGTAAGACCCGAGCATCACATGATATGGCTCCAGTACCCCCCCGCCAAAATAGGACCAATTAATTTCTCCTTATGTCACATGCTTTATTCAAGTTGGTAGGAGACAACAGTATTAATTGTCAAAGGGTCCAGCTAAGTAAGCTCCACCTAAACATGTGCTCCCGTGATCAGAACAGTAGGGGAAGGGGACATGGTAAATCACCCACTGGCTCTTGAAGTTTCCATCTGGAAGCTATCCCTGCCTCCTTCAGTTGCGTTTTGTTTGCTAAAGCAAATCTCAGGGCCATCTTAACTTCAAAGAAACAAGGAGGTGTAATCCTACCAAGTGCCCGGAAGAAGGGAAGTCAGAAATACTGACTGAGTAGCACTAATGACTATCACACATAGGTGGGCATTCACGGAACCTCATGCTACACTATTGCATTAATTAGGATATGCGGATCAAGCAGATGAATTTCTTTATTCCTATTGATTATGTGATTACTGGAAAGTTATTAAGTCTGTTTAGCATCATTCCCTTTCCCCCCTTTCTTTAAAGCGATAGTAGAAAATAATGTCTACTTTCCTTTCTCCCTTCTGTGAGGGAGAAAATGCCTGTTTCCTCTCAATGATCAGTCTCCTCACTTGTCCCTATAATCATGTCAGATATCTATCAGCTCTGATTCCCTCACACCCAACCAAATATCTCCATACTGTTGCCCTATACTTAAATTTTATTTCAATATAATTTGCATCTTTTCCTGCCCTCTGCCACCACCCAATTTCAAGCTACTGACTCTCAACATGGACTTCTGTGCTGATCCTGGAACTTACTTCTAGTATTTTCACTTCCAGTACATTGCCACCCCCGAAGTAATATTAAAATTATGAGAGAGATAGCAAAGCAGTTAGGAGAAGGACCAGATCTGACCACACCTGGGATTGAATTCTTGCTCTTCCACTTCAAAAGTTTGTGACCTTGCCAAGTTACTTAACAGTTTTGTACCTTAGTTATTGTCACATGTAAGCAATAATACCTGCATCATAGAATTGTGATGTGGCTAAAGTGAGTTGACACATACAAAGCACAGAGGGTATTGCTGGCACGTATTACATATTACATATGTTTTTTATTTCTTTTTTGGAAGTTTCTTAGAAAAATATAATTTGTTTTCTAGAACACTATTTGTAAATCCAAATATAAAACCTGACACAAATGGTAGGTGATTAATGATTATCTGTGACTAAAATAATCTTGCATAATGAATAAATGAGTACATGGCACTGGAAGACAACTTCTAATCTGGGTCTCTGTGATCTCAGCCTCTAGTATTTACATTTCTTGGCTGCGGGCTAGACCTAATAATGACTTGCTTCTACCAAGCAGAAAACAGCAAAGATGAAGGAGTGTCACTTCTGAAATCGAGTTACAGAAATCTGTGTCTTTAGTCTGACTTGTTCTCCCCCACCAGTCCCTCTCTGATCACTCTGATGAAGAGAGCTCCCTGTTGTATGTGGCCCCAGAGAGAAGCCCAATGATGGGAAATGGGGTCACAACGTGTAACAGCCCATAGTAACAGATTCCTGCCAAAGATTGCTGAATGCTCTTAGAGTTAGAGCACTCCGAAGTTTCCTTGATGGAATTTTTATTGCAGCCTATGAGAAACCTTGATAAGAGAATTCAGGGAGGACAAACTTAGATTATTGACCCACAGACACTGAGCAGGAAATAATAACAAACACAATAATAAAGAGTGAGAGAATGTTCTGATTACTCAGGAGGAATTTTTTTTTTCTTTTTGGGTCACACCTGGCGATGCACAGGGGTTACTCCTGGCTCTGCACTCAGGAATTACTCCTGGCGGTGCTCAGGGGACCCTATGGGATGCTGGGAATCAAACCCTGGTCAGCTGTGTACAAGACAAACACCCTACCCGCTGTGCTATCGCTCCAGCCCCTCAGGAGGGAATTTTAAAACCCTGATCTTGTCATAGAGGACACCATTCCCTGCGTTTGTGAACAATAAGTAGCGTTTCCAGAATCTCCCAAAGATTTCCTTTTGTGCCTGTATTTCATGTCCTGCTTACGCTTTGCAGGCAACTAGAAATAATCAAAACTCTGACTTTCTTATATAACTGCATAAACTTGGCCAAATAGTCGTACTGCCTGGAGTAACTTTCACCATTAATAAACTAGAAAGAATGATAACTCTCTCATGGAATTACTGTGAGTGGTCAAACAAGATAAAACAGTTCAGAGTAGAAGACAGCAGGTGCCGAATAAATGTGGGGCCTTGTTCCTTACCTCTGCTATTGATGACTTTGTCACATTTAAAAAAATGTCACATGCAGCCTACGTCACCCTCCAGTTACAAGGGTCCAGAACTCAGAGTCCAGGTATCTTGTCTATGGAAATGAATTAAAATGTATTTCTTCCCAGAGAGAGAGAGAGAAAGAAAACAATTCATCTGTGAACTCTTCATATTGAGCAAATAATTTGCAGTGTTCAAAGGGCAATGAAATCTAATGAGGATTTTAAAAAATGGTTTAGTCTACCACTTCTCCAGGAAGCAGGCAGGCTTATTGGGAGGACTCCTGCTTGGCTGCCCCACCCCCAAACCACCCAGAGGCTGTTGGCCCTTGTGCAGACAGAATGAAAACAATGCTCTGGAGACAAATCCAATATGTGTGTCTAGTGGTGGCTGAGAGAAGACCATAAAACATGTGCCCAACCAGAAAAGGCGGTGTCCGAAGAACTCAGCAACTCTAACACTAGATCTTAGAGCTCATTTGAAAAAGCAAAGAAAGGCAAAGGTTTTCATTTACATCCTGAAAGCCCAACTTCCCTTGACATCAAGTACCACAATTAAGAATTTGTTTTTTAATAAACACAGTCCTCAGTCGGTTAGAGCCAAAGCATCATTCACATATCATTTCCTGCGCCACTCAGCTCATATTAGCAGACTTAGGAAAGCATCAACCACAAACATGTTGCTGATAGAAATTTCCTAACGCAAGCAGTCTTTATAGATTTCTGCTATTTCAATGTAGGTCTCTGAGGACCATTTGAATCCATATTAATTTCCTTTCTGGCAGTTATGCGGCTGAGTATGAACTGCACTATTTCACTTTTAATCTGTCAGTAATTTAGTAATGTGTAAACTAATTATGCACAGATATTAATGTAATCGGGTTGGGGAGCTATAAAATCAATGTGTTTTTACAGACTGCATTAAAGAGAATTGCGATATTATAATCACATGTCAGTTACAGATAGCATTATGGAATTAACAAATGGATGTCACCCACACTTCAGGGAGCACGCGCTAACTCTGTCAAATCATAAGGGCACGGCGTTCACATTTTCCGGCTTTCACGGCAGGGAAAAAGCCCCATTAATATCACAGCCATACCATGTCGCTTTGCTCAGAGGCTGATGCTCCTCTGGCTACTGTCCCCCTTCACTTTGGCTCCCCTTTCTTTCTATTAAATAAAAACTTGTCACTTAGACTCCAAGAAGTGGTGCCACGGATTAGCCTTTCAAGGGTCATGCACACCACTGTCTCATGGTAACGACCCTGTGAAGTGGAGTCTACACTGCAATTAACCAGACCATCGGTCACTGAAGATAGGTTGGCATTACTAGCATAATGGATCAGAGGTGCTATCACGACTCTTTCAGTACGTTCTCATGATCCCCACTGTGACTAATTTTACAGAGTCATGGTCTAGGACATAGTCATTCCCTTCCATGAGGCCATAGAATCTTACCACCTTGACTCACAGGTATGAGTACAAGGTTTTTACCTGATGTTAAAGAAAACTCAATGAGTACAAAACTGAGAACACCAGGTTGGGGAGGCAGTTAATGGACTAGAAGTAACACCTGGGTGGGTGGGGAGTCTTGGGCACTTTGGTGGTGGTGGTCAGTGAGGTAATTCCGTACAGCAAGCTCATAAATGTCAACTATATTATAAAAATATTATCTTAACTCTCATAAATTTTGGGGTTAAAAAAATTTTTTTAACTATCACATCCACAATGCTTATGGATTATGGCTGGCTCTGCACTCAGGAAGTACTCCTAGTGGCGCTGGAGGACCAGATGGAAAGTCGGGGAACGAACCCAGGTCAGTCACATGCAAGGCAAATGCCCTCCCAACTGTACTATTGCTCTAGCCCCTATTCTAATAAAGTTTTAAAAAATAAAATAAGGAAGAAAATGTATCAACCTTTGCTAGATCTTGAAATCCTTTTATAATATTTGTCCAATCAAGTAGTTGGATAGATTGTAGAAATTTATCTTAAGATTCTTACATTGAAAGAATTATCTTACTGTAAGGTTGGGAATCTAAATCTTCACCTATTTCTGATAACTTAGATCATTTCTCTCTGTAGCCCTAACCAGCAGTGATTTCCTCTGGTAGACCACTCACTCGTATAATCCTAGAGGCCCCAGATACAGTCTTGCCCCTTAGGGAATCACTCTCACAGAAAGAAAAGTATGAGCTGGAAGGTTGAACTCCAGCACTATAGCTACAAACTTGAGCTATTCTGAAAGACAATCCTGCCAAAATCATTGTTCCGTTTCCTGAGATGTGTGGTTCCTACCATTTGAAACTTTCTTGCTTATGAAACTGACTGACAGTAAAATACCTTAATTTGTGGAAGATAAAATATTATAATACTTACAATATGCCAGGGCTGGAGCGATAGCACAGCTGTAGGGCATTTGCCTTTCACGCAGCCAACCCATGTTCAATTCCTCCACCCCTCTCGGAGAGCCCAGCAAGCTACTGAGAGTATCTCGCCTGCACAGCAGAGCCTGGCAAGCTACCCGTGGCGCATTGGATATGCCAAAAACAGTAACAATAAGTCTCACATTGAGAGACATTACTGGTGCCCGCTTGAACAAATCGATGAACAATGGGATGACAGTGACAGTGACAATGACAATATGCCATCGGGCTACACTTGCATTCGACAGGGACAAATGGAGATGTTACTGGCACCCACTTGAGCAAATCGATGAACAACGGGATGACAATGATACAGTGATACAGTGTGAAAATATTGGTTACATAATGCTTGGGTCATGGTAAATGTTCGATAAATGCAAGCCAGTACTAATAGCAGTAATAATAACTGTTGCAGCAATGCTAGTTGCAGTAGTAGCAGCAATGGTTATTTGACCTTTCTGGTCTAGTTTCTTCCTTGATGTAAAATGAGAGTTTACTAAAAAATCTCATCTGTTACAGCTAATATATTTTGTTTCTTTGAGATAATGTAAAGGCTGCATTGACAACCCACTGGCAAAGGAAACTTCATGAGAAAAAACTGTCCAGTCAAGCTCTTACCATAACAAAATCTTTCCATATCACTCTTTCTACTTCCACTTCTGTAACCTTCACTCTTAATCACTAGTCCTGTCCATTGCTCTGCAAAGTCCCATGGTTCGGGTTCTATTTAAATCTGTCTTTCCTCTAGCCCTCTCATAGCTCTGGTGTGATGTACAATCAGTGAGTGGAGCTTCTCAGCCCCCCTATCTTTACTGCATTCCCTAGTGGAAGAGAAGGTTTTGAAGGAAATGCTAATACAAATGAAACATGGTTCCAGCCTTCTTTTTTTTTTGTTGCTTTTTGGGTCACACCTGATGATGCACAGGGGTTACTCCTGGCTCTGAACTCAGGAATTACCCCTGGCGCTGCTCAGGGGACCATATGGGATGCTGGGGATAGAACCCGGGTCGGCCACGTGCAAGGCAAACACCCTACCTGCTGTGCTATTGCTCCAGCCCCGATTCCAACCTTCTTAAAAATTGTTGTCTGTCCATTTATGAGAATAAAAAAGATCACAATAAATATCATTTATTTTCAACATTTTTACAGTTCTTTTCTGCATTTCTCCCTCCATCCTCCATCTTACCTCCTCCCCGTGGTAGCACTTTCTCTAATTTTGTCTCTAATCAAGGCCATTTCCCTCATAGCTGGCCTCCTCACTGCTCTGTCACTTTTCCATCAGACTTTGCCACTGATATTCAATATTTCCCATTTTAATTTTATATATTTCCATTTTTTTAGTCAATGGATGAGTGCCAATCTCTAAGACCCTAATTCACAGTGATGTTTTTGGAACCTGATGTATCTCATCACTTATCCCTTGTCATCATTTCCCACAATTTCAGCACTATTTAGCTGTCTTATTTTTGTGTTTGGTGTCTCAGTTTTGGTGGAAGTCAACCATAAGCTACAAAACTCAAGTTCTTACAGATTATACCAGTCATTGGCGAATGAAACAGTTTCTAATCTTCAAAATTACAGTGCTTGGCACATAATAAATATTCAACACTTTCTTTCTGTACTACACCTTTCACCTCTAGCTTTTGTGATTCAGTAAGACAATCATCATGTCCACCAGAAACTTGTTCACAAGCTACTTCCAAGGGATATTGTAGAAGACAACATTTGTCTCTTCTGCTAGAATCTGTGGACAGATGTTCAGATGGCATTAGTGGTCAGCGTCCATAATCATTAGCATCCCATTATAGAAATCGAACATCACTTGCAAAGTCAAGAAAACCGATTAGGATTTCATCATTCACACATTTTACTTTTGTGAAATCAAGTCAAGAAACTTGGCTAAAAATGTTTGAAAAGAAGTCAAAAAGAACCAAAAAGAAAGTCATTGAAATGTTATAAATATGTGTGTTGCATGGACAAGTTTTCTTTTACAATGAACATCACTAACATATACATAGGAACTCAAATTTAAAAAAAATTTATAAAGTTATGAGTCATTTAGGGTTTTCCCTAGTGTCATTTTGCCATACACAAGTATTATTCATATGAAAGATACCGTATTATTCATCACAGAATAATTTTCTGAGAATACTGATGGAAGCCAAAACCAGATTTTAGGCTATGCCCTGAGTCAGCCAACAGCTGGCATTATCTATAACTCCCTCTCATTCCCCAAGGATCGCAGTCAAACATGATTCTTAATAGATTTTATTGCCTTTTCTCAGACCCTGTGTTTAATGAGACTCTGGGCGTCACCAGAAATGGACTGAGAGATGTCACTTACCCTGACATAAGTGGTCTCCTTGCCTCCTCGCTGCTCCACCCCCTTTGAGTCAAACTGAGGGTCCTTTTGTGCCCATCTACACCTGACCCCCTGAGCTCCCTCTTCAGTCATTATTCTAACTAATGCAAGTCATTTCTCTTCTATGCATCAGTCCCTTGAGCCTTGCCTTGAAATAATTCTCAATCACAGATGTATACAGGCAGTAGCCATCAAATCTGGCACTTAAGGAAATTCAGACAATAACTTTTTCATCCACTCCAGAATATCTCCCAGGATAGCATTTTCTTTGCCAAGAGAGGAAGAAATGAGCCCTGGAGAGTTCTGTGTTATGATTATCAGGGCATGGATTATTAAGAAAGGAATTAGAATCAGCAGCTCTGGCAGAGGAAATGTGAAAGGCTGAGGGGGGTCACGAGCAATGAGGACTTTTATGGTGAATATTCTGGATTGTAGCTTCAGCTTTAGCTTTGCTTCACGAGTGAAGTTACGGACTTTAGATTTTTATCAAGAGTAACTCACGCACTACGAAAAAAATGTACAGTTGCCTTCTCCATATATGGGGAAATGGGCAATTCAGACCTTTAGAGAGCCATGATTGAGCTTATCTGTGGCAAACCAGGGATACCAGGATAGCATGGGGTTGGCGTCAGCATGCTTGGCTTAACTGCTCTGTCTCTTTATAGCTCTCTACTCATGCATTCTGATGTGGAGCCCTGGTCACATGGGCGTGACTTTTAAATTTTAACTTAGTCAAAATTAAGTGCAATTAAAATTCCAGTTCCCGAACATATTTCAAATGCCCGATAGTCCTGTGGGCTAGGAGCTCCTGTTTAGGGTACAGTTAGACACTGAAGGCAAATGAGCTTTCTAAGCCCTCATTTTCAATTTTGAAGAAAAGAAAAAAAAACCAACAACCTAAGATCTGTCCTATTTACTCCCTACATTTGTTACAAATTTGAAAATATAAAATCACCTAGAAATGATTAAGTACTTTATGAAAGATGAATTATTTGCAGCAAAGCACTTGATTTAATGTGTTGATCTTCACTCAGCAAAGGAAACTGCCACATTCGCATTTAAACTACTTCGTGCATCTGCATCTAAAATCAAAAATGTTTGTGTTCATCTAATTATTTCAAGTTGTTCCCATCAGAAAAAAGGGACCGGGCCAAGTTATGTCTGTGATCTTGTGATGATACTTGGGCCTCCAGGAGACTGGTGTTCTAGTATTTACAGGGCATTGTTTGAGGGGGGGTGCCAGGGAGTAAACAAATGGTCTCATACATGTGACACATGCCCTCTGTTACTGAGCCATATCCCTGGACCTCAGGGGATTTCAAATTGCAAACAATTCATAATTCCACAACTACATGAGACCCAGGCAATATGCACGGAGTTATGGGAGAGGCCAAGATGGTCAGCCTTACACAGAAGAAACATTTGTGGCCAATTTGTTCAGGGGGCATCAACAGAGAAATGGCTTTTCTTGGTTTCTCCCTTATTACTAAAGGAAACAAAGAAATTCGCTTGCAGTGAAGATTTATGTTTCCTGACCTTATGCATTGCCTCAAATCATTTGAAAAGGTACCTCTGAGTTTTGTGGGCAAGAACAGATTTTCATTTATTTTTTTTTTGTTTGTTTCATGGACATAAGTATGTAAAAGAGGTCAGTGGCCTCACAAAGTTACTAAAAGGGGGAATATACTGAAAGAAAGATTTCTGGAGGAGGAATGGGTAAAATTTTCCATGAACAGAAATGCACTGAGTAAGAAAAACTAAAATTAAAATCCCCTTTACTTTTAAGAGGTAAAAGATAGAGCAAGGCCAGCAGGACAGTTGAACGTCTGTATAAAGCTAGATCATCATCATTTCATCTATTCATCTTAATCTTCACTGCCACCAAATCTTGCAATGTAGATTTAAAATTATGTTATCTAAATAATTTTTGTACTAATTTTTATAGACGGTGCTTTGAGACACCACTTTTTTTTTTTTATTTGCCTGCCCAGCATCTGCTCCTCCTGATGATACCAATTTAATTTACTCTGGAAAACCATCTCTCTTGATTTCACTTTCTATGTTTCCTGTGGGGCTGATCCCATCCTGGATTTAAGGATGAGTTTACCTTTAGGCCATCCTTATATTCAACCTGCCAACTACAATGATCAGTACAGGGACAAGTACATGATCCAAGTCTGTTCAATAAAATACCATTCTGGGACTGTAGCTGAGACTATTAGGAAAGAGAAACCTTCTTCCAGGGGGACCATTGAGTGAAGGATGAAACCTGGAGCTTCTCGGGCCTGGGCTTGATAATAGCTTCTCTGAGAATACAGCTGACACTGAAGGAAGCACAGCCAAATGCTGTGCCAGAGAGAGAGAAAGAGAGAGAGAGAGAGAGAGAGAGAGAGAGAGACAGAGAGACAGAGAGACAGAGACAGAGACAGAGACAGAGACAGAGACAGAGAGGGAGGGAAGAAGAGAGAAGGAGAGAGACATAGACAGAGAGATAGAGACAGAGACAGAGACAGAGACAGAGAGGGAGGGAAGAAGAGAGAAGGAGAGAGACATAGAGAGACAGAGACAGAGACAAAGACAGAGAGAAACTGAGTCCTGGCAGTATGGTTTTAACCCCTTGGATTCTGGTGTGCTTGAGATAGTGCCACCTCTGGACTTAATCCTCTTGAGCCAGTCCAAGTTGATTGCTGTTAAAGAGGCCCAACTAAGGCAGTTGGAGGAGATTAATATCAACTTTTTTGCAGACTGGAAGACTGACGCTCAGTATATTATCCATGAAACTATATTTTTAACTATTCTGTTTGTCTCTGAATATGGAGTTTTGAAAGACCTTTTTGAAGCCAGTCAGCAGGGATGATGGGAAGGAAAGGGTTGGCAGTCTGTAGCTCCAGAGAATGTTTAAGGGTCTCATTAAAAGGAGAGTGAAACGAGAAAGAACAGAGCCATGCTTATGGCATTACAGGCCCTCTGGGACAGTAGAAACGCTGAGGTTCACAAATGCATAAGAGGCAGCAGATAACTACAGTTGTGTTTCCCAAAGAAACAACACTCAAGACCAGCATGATTGCATGAGGGAAAATCATTGTCTGTGTCTACTCTATTTTGTAAGTCTTTATGTAGACCGAAAATACAGAAAACACTTGATACGTACTTGTATATGTAGGTATATAATTGAAAAGTGTCTCCAAATACACCCTCTGTGGTTTTGATCTGAATAAGTCAAACCAGTGTACAAAGATGATGGTTCTTCTATGTCAAAACTGGAAGCAAATAGTATCATCTAGAAAATTTGTAACCCCTTGGTCAGGCATTCCAAATCAGAAGCTCAGAGGTGGGGCTCAGAAACATGTATCACAAATCATGTTGGAGGGCAAAGACCTCAGCGGTGAGGGTACATCCTGACATATCTATCTAAAAATAAATATTCATTTGTGTAATAATTACCAAAATTCTATCAATCCCCTATTCTGGAAGCCTCAATAATGAAGGAAGAGTATCATCTATCTGGAGTAAGTTCACAGAAAAAAATACAGACCCTATAAAGAATTACTGTGTATTTTTGAAAATTTGGTATGTTTATAAATTGTAATGGAATTGCTACTATAGTTATAGTTAATAATGCTGTCACATCACATTGTATTTTCTCTAATTCCTTATACATAATATTATTTCTGGTTTTGTAGTGGGAATAATTATGATCTAGTGTCTTAGCTATTCTATGATTACATGGCTTCAATGTACTCTGAAGAATTTGGTCAGTTAATTTCATTCTGAAGAGTCCTCATAATGTCTAAACTTGAACAGTTTTGAAATGTGACTCGGCTATATTTTCAATCTAACCCTAGCTATAATTTGTACAGTAGGCAAAGTTAGAAGGATTTTCCCACATCATGCCAACCCTCATAAAGATTCCTATATCCCGATTCTTTGTACTACGCTAAATGTCAATTTTATAGTGAAGAAATGTTGCATATGTAATGAAACCCTCAACTTAGTTTATCTTAGCATAGGAAGATTATCCAGGTTAGTCTAATCATACCTAATTTGTTGAGCTGAATAAGCAGACTACAAGAAACATTAGGGAGTTGGTGCAGACTTGGGTTTTTTTTTTTTTTTGCTTTTTGGGTCATGCCTGGTGATGCACAGGGGTAATTCCTGCCTCTGCACTTAGGAATTACTCCTGGTGGTGCTCAGGGGACCATATGAGATGCTGGGAATAGAACCCAGGTCTGCCACGTGCAAGGCAAACGCCCTACCCACTATGCTATCACTCCAGCCCCAGACTTGGGTATTTTGATGAATGTGATGAGCAAATCTATACATCTAAACCATAGTGCTGTCGTCAACCTATTATCTAAACTAAACTGCAATAATAAAATACTAAAATGAAATAAAATTAAAGCAAGAGCTTCCTTGAGTTGATAACTGAGGGAACTAGAGGGATTTTATCCTTGAAGTATAAGAATAAGAATGGCTTGTATGCTATTGTAAACTTTGAAGATGCTTGAGGCCACATCCAAAGGAATATTGGAAGTCTCAAGAAACTGGAGTTCTGGCAGTTGATAGCCAGCTTGAAAAAGACCCCACAACTCACTGAATTTTCCAAACATCCACAATGAGGTTGCAGGTGAATTTATCTCTAGAACCTATAGCTAAAAACCCAGTTTGGTTAAGATTTTGTTTTACACTTTGTTTCCCACTAGAAAGGGGAAACCAGTCATATTGTACAGGATTTCTGACCAATAGAAAGTTGTTGCATGTAAACAACATGTGCTGTTTCCAGTTGTTTGTTCTTTTTTTAAAAAAATTAAATACAGCTCTAGAAAACTAATACAACTTGAAAGAAATGATGGCAGCTGGAAAATGGGATTTAAGCATTTAGAATCACATTGGATCTAGTCACTCTGATACACATGAATAAGACACATAAAGTGAGAGAGAGAAAGAGAGCATCTGGGGGAAAATTCAGCTCAGTGGAGAAGAAAAAGTACGTTGGATGAAAGAGGAAACCTGACTAATGTATAATTAGGAGAAACCGAGGAAGTCCTTTAAAACCAAAGTGAAGAGAAACAATTTCATGGCGGTTGATGGGAAGCCACAGAGGGGCTGTTGAGTGGTAGGGATTGCAGGGCAGGATAATTACTTAGAAACATGTTTTCAAAGAATTTCATAATTCAAAGGCATTGTCCAAAGCATATAATTTTATCCTTTCTTGCTTTGAAATGAAGGCTAAACGGCCTGACCAAGGTAACAGGGCTCATTTCTGCTTGAGGGCCTACCCTCACCTCTCCTAAGCCATCTACAGAACTCTGAAGAGCCTATCTTCGGGGGGACACTCAGGCAGAGGACTAGTCTTCCTACCCATTGAGAAGAGAGCAGAGGCTCATGCAAACCTGAGAGACTGTTGATAATCTGAGTCTTATAGGATTAATCCCAGACAAACTGTCTGGACTTCTGCTGTCTAGAACCCTTGCCTTAAAGTCTACAGCAATCAATGTTTAGGACCTGCCTTTCCAGAGATACTCAAACCTGATTAACAGGTTTGAAAGGAGAGTCTAGAGCAAAATGGATGATACTGTGCAGCTCTTTGTGCAGCAACAAAAGGGCTAAAGGATGACCCATTAGTGAGGAGAGAGAGAGAGAGAGAGAGAGAGAGAGAGAGAGAGAGAGAGAGAGAGAGAGATACTCATGAGATGCCCATACTGAACTGCCCTTTTAGCACACGTCTCCACACGGGAGTCTGAACTATTCAGCATCTGGGCCTGGTCTGTGTGGTTTCGTTTATTAAATAAGTGATGGTTTATTAACCTCAGAACCACCATCCCCACCCCCACACCCCAAGAAACTAAACAGAATATTAGCCTGTGCTAAGATCCTTTTGCTCACATTGGAAAAGAAGTTACCCACTGGCTGGTATCTGTTTCCGTGGAAACCAAAAATAAATATTGATACTGTGTTAATGGTCTGTGTCTCACTTAAGCTCCATTAAACTTCGAGCACTTGCAAGAAAACAGCCCATTGATGATCCAGCTGAGGGAGAAGGAAGAGGCTTTATAAAAAGCCACAGTGTGGAAGGCACATGGGGTGCAAGTTGGATTTCTGAACGCTTCACAACCAGGAAGCTCTTTATGGAATTCTTCCAGCCGAGGAGACCTACTTACACGCGCCCCAAGTAGCCGAATAAGATGTGAGCACCTGCCTGAATAGAGTTTTGTGAACCTGTCCTTTTTATAAAGAATAGTTGTGTGTTTTGGAAAGCTTATCTGTAGACAACAGCATTTTCCAGGAACCCATATGCCCAAAGCACAGTGAACAAATGAACTGAGCATCCAAATTAGAGTATTTCTTTCAGCAACACTTTTCCCATAGCAATTCAAGTGCAGACACTGAGGTCAGTATTGTTGCCTTTTATATTTATAATCCTGCTTTTAGGGGCAAAGTATTTGATTTATTGCATGAAAGTATTTTACAGCTTTAAGCACTGCTGCTCCTTGGAATAAGGAACATCACAGCCTGCTTAATTTACACAAGGGATGTTAGGACTATTTAATGGCATGTAAACATTTTATAAGGCAAGTTCAAATTGCAGGCGATATTTAATATACTTGAGCAAAATGGACCACAAATGGATTCTAGTTCTTATTTATTGGCCCAATCTTTCTTATGGCATCAAAAGTGAATCGGGTTTTAAAAGGTGTTAAGAGTTTTCAGTACAGTTCGTGACACTGGGCTCAATTGGTAAGTTTGCATAAAATAAGCAGCATGTGAATTAATTCCAGAACTGGGAAACCATGAGCCCCGGAATCAGACTTTATCAACTGGCTTCTGGGGTTCAGTCAAGAAGCTCTTGGGCCATCAGCACTAGGTCATCTCTCAGTCCAAAGATGAAGGATGAAGCCCAGGAGAGAGCATGGCACACAGAATAGATTCCCAAACATGCATCTTCAAGCACAGGAAATGCTTTTACTAGATAGAGGGAGGGAAAGGGAGGGGCCATCATTAGGCAGAAGTGAGGTCAAGTTTATCTTGAGAGTGTGAGATATAACATGTGAGATAAGCCCCAATGTCTCTGTGAAGGAGTTTGTGATTTTTGCCTTCCTAAGACTTCTTCTTATTATTTTTATTTTCTTGGTGTAGGGAGAATGTTGGGCCACACCTGGCAGTGCCCAGGGCTTATTCTTGGCTCTGTGCTTAGGAATTACTCCTGGGCTATGCTTGGGGGACCCTATGTGGCACTGGTGTTTGAACTGATTTGAACTGAGGTCAGTATTGTGCATGGTCAGCACTTTAATACATTCATCCCCCCCCGCCTCTTCTTAGCATTTCTTATTTTTTTCCCTGCCTCTTCCTAATGCCCACAGTATTAAGACCAAGCAAAGACCTCGCCTTTCTCCCCACAGTAGGACTGTGAAGATCCTAGCAAGCTAGTGATGGAAAGTCAAGAGAGGCAGGTGGATCAGGGAGAGCATCTCCTCCCATTGTCACTGGTCCCTGGTTTGGGGGAGGATGCAAGAGAGAACATAGGGAGGAGTGGAAGAGATCACCTCACAGGAGACTAACTCGTAGGAGAGCACTGTATAGAGGTGTCATCCCATGGTTCTGCTGGGTATGGATCTGAATTCAGTTCTGCTGAACTTTACTCCCTGTCTCAGCTTGGTCAGCCAGCAAGCCCCATTTTTGACACTTACAAATTTTTAGCTAGGGAATGTCAACTCTTTGCAGAGAACTACAGCAACCCCACAGTTTAGAATCATTGGGCAAGAGGAAAGGAGAGCTGGCTTCCATGACTTCTGGGTTTAATCCAGTGAGAATTCTCTGCAGAGAAATTACCGAGCCTTCAGATTCCTGGGATGTCCCCAGGGGCTTCTTAAAAGAGGGAAGTGCTAGTTTTTCTGTCCTAAAGGATTGCTCAAGTTCCCATTTCTGCTCCATTCTCCTTAGCTGCTTCTGGATTCTGTTCTTAGTTGAGACTTGGATCACGAGTCAGTCTCATGCTCTGTTTCGGTTCCTTTGTCTCAACTTAAAAAAAATGTTATATCAACTCATATCTACTTGCATTTCCCCCACAAATTCATTTCCTACCCAGGCTTTCACTATAACTCTGTGAAAGAGCTCATCTTACTGACCTTTTATAGACATGGAGAGAGAAAGCAAGTGTCTCTTGCTTTCATTGGTAGGTGGTACCAGTATGCCACTCCTAGTTCCCAGCCAGAGGATATTACACTAGGGTCATCATGACCCTGCTTTTCTGCCTGTCTCTCCCTATCACCTTTCTCCAACCCTGTGCAACCCTCACGAGAGCCTCTTGTGCTCAGAAATCATCCTTCTACTATAGTACTAGAAATGGACTAGTTACACAGATCCTTAGGGACAGGAATTGAAATCAGATCTTTCTGCACATTCTAAGTCTGTCTACTTTGTCAGTGCTGGGGAGGAAGGCAGGTGGCATCATATAGTTCCTTTACTTTATAATTTTTCCAGAACTCAGCAGGCCCTGATAGTTTTTAATTTTCAGTGTGACTCTTTTTTCTTCCTTTTTGGGTCATGCCCGGTGATACACAGGGATTACTCCTGGCTCATGCACTCAAGAATTACTCCTGGCAGTGCTCGAAGGACCATATGGGATGCTGGGATTGAACCCAGGTTGGCCACGTACAATGCAAATGCCCTACTGGCTGTGCTATGGCTCCAGCCCCTCAGTGTGACTCTTAACACAATAGATATTCCTTCCAGAGAAATAAAAGAGAGGGATATGTGGGGGAGAGGGACAACTCAAAAGAATCAGGGTACTTCATACGACTTTATGCTGGAAAATGATGAACTACTCAGGTGCATAGGGAGCAAAGAACATTTCTGAGAAAGATTTTGGAGAAGGGGTCAGAAAAGGCTGCACACAGGAAGTTCTATTTAAGGTAAGACCTAAGGCACTGTGTTGAATATAATCCAAAATCTTCCGAAGGCCCTCTAAGATGTATATTTTCTTTCCCTGGTATAGTTTTAAATGTCAAAAGAACAGCTCACACATAACCCTTTCCCCTACTGAGAGTTTCTTCTAAGATTTGCTCCTTTGGCTTCAGGAAATCCTTTGATGTGTGGTCACAAAGGGCCCTGCCTTGGGGGGTGGGGGGAATGGCAGGCAGCTACTGGCTGGACCATATTTCATCCCAAACAGGGATTCCAAAGGGGAGACCATTACCAGTCATGTAATTAACGCTGCAGAAGATGTACTGCTTATGAAAAGGAAAATGCTAGTGCTGATTATGAAATTTATGAGGTGCTTACATCTAGTGGATTGGAGTGAATGATCTAGTTCCACTGATGCTCGGACCCATTTAAAATGAGAACAGAAAAGGGCAATCTGTTTGCCTATCAACACCCTCAGAGAAAGAGAAGGTAAAAGGGGTAATTTATATCTGTGTATCTGGCTGCTTATTCAGGCTGGAATTAGATAATGAATTTGTATTTCCATTTGCAAACCTCTCTCCATCTCCAGTGCTATGCTACAGGGGTAAGCGGAATGGTTTGCACTCTTATCGGGCACCTCTACCCAAGAAAAAAAATTCATTTTGCTTAAGTACAGCCCGTGTGATGTGGAATGGACATTCTCAGGGGGCTCGGGGGTTGAAATCTGAGCTTTCTGGCTCTGCTGCTTGTTCCTTTGCATCCTCAGAACATTTTCTTTTTTGTTGTTTTTCTGTTTGTGTTTGTGTTTTGGGGGCCACACCTGGTGTTGCTCAGGGGCTATGAGCTCTGCACTCAGGAATCACTAGTGGCAGGCTCAGGACATCAAGGATTGAACCTGGGTTGCCTGCCTGCAGGGCAAGCACCCTACCAGCTGTACTATCTCTCTGGCCCCAGACATTTTTCTCTTGGTGGGCAAAGATACCAAAGTTAGGGAACATGAGTCTTTCAGAGGGTCCAACCACAGAGTCTCCCGAACAGGTTCTCTTTGGTTTAGGATTTGAAGCTGGCAAATTTTAGTGTTACCTAAATTTTGTGTCTATGTTTCCCTGCAGAAAAGTTATTGAAGGGAACATAACTACTGACTCCGTTAAAATGTTCTTTTTCTGAACCACACCTGCTACTTTCTACACTTAAGACAAAACTTCAAAGACCTCACACCAACTCATACGTTAAAAAGCATAATGGAAACATTAGAGGCAAACAAAGGTGAAAAATGACCTTGACCTTTGCCATTTGGATTCTACTGGAACTAACAGCAGCCCAAAGAAGAACCTTCCAAATAAAAGTATCAGGAAAAATGTGGGTCAACAAAGAGTTATGAGGCAACAGATAAACATCATCTCAGACTGAGGGTAATTTGAGGCAGACAGGACGATAATCTTTATGTGTCATTTTGGCATGACCTGGTGAGTTCCGAGAACACTTCATTAGGGACCGGAGGAAGTGAAGAGCAGAGTGCAAGGACAGAAATGCAGAATAGGGAAGCGAAATGAGTATTTTCTTAGAACTTAGGAAAAAAAAATTATACAAAAAAGTATATTTTAGCTTTATGATGAATGAATAAATTATAAGTAACACAACGATTAACATATATTAATCAGTATGTCAAAAATTGCTGTAAGTTTTTTGCTCTGAGTCCTTGCCGTGATAATCTTTGTTGCTCTATTTCATGTACAAGGAGCCCATGGCAGAGAGATTTACAGTGAAAGCTCAAAATCTCATGGGTGCTGACTGCTAGGCTAGGCTGGTTGGCATGAAAATCTATGTTCTTACTGACACTTATTCTGCCTTCTTAGAATGGCAAACTCCTTAGAATGACAAACTTCTTAGAAAGACAAACTCTGTCCAGAAAGAACGGAGTAAGATGCCATGTTTCGCTTATCCACAGGGTCCTTATGCACATACCGTGCTTTCTAAGTCCAGGCTTTATGCTGATACGCCTTTGCAAAGAGAAAAGTCAGAAACTGATGCAACCCCAACCAAGTTTCTCTCAGACCTAAGAAACGAGGATAGACGCTAGAGAGAAACCTAACCCTTCACTCACTCCTTGAATTTCAGGAAGCTTCTTTCAACTAATTATTGGGCATGCAAGGAAAGATTTGGGCTGGAGTGATAACACAGCAGGTAGGGCGTTTGCCTTGCACTCGGCCAATTCGAGTTTGGTTCCCCCATCCCTCTCTTGGAGAGCCTGGCAAGCTACTGAGAGTATGTTGCCCACATGGCAGAACCTGGCAAGCTACCTGTGGTGTATTCGATATGCCAAAAACAGTAGTAACAAGTTTCACAGTGGAGAGATTACTGGTGCCCCCTCGAACAAGTCAAACAGTGATGACAGTGATACAGTGATACAGTGAAGAAAGGATTTGAGTAACTTTTATTCAATAGGTACCAATGAAGCACGCACAAAGAAGAGATCACCCTAAGGAAATTTGAACAAAAATTACAATTATAGCAAGAGCATCATCAATACCTAAAAGCTGAAACAAGAATAAAATTGAAAGTAATTTGCTCCCTTTGTAGTTTTAGCTCCAACTTTGGTTGTAGATTGAGTGTGAATCAGCAGTTTTCCATTTAATCCATCCAGCAGTACAAGACAGTAGAGAAGTATGACACTCGTTTTGCAGATGAAGGGATGGAAATAATAATAGATTGAGAGAATTTCTCCCTTTCTGGCTCCCAGGTGGAGCCAGAAAGGAGTCAAAATGCAGGACATATGATACCAGTGTTCCTTAGTTAGGGGAATATTCCTATCATCAAAAGTAGTAAGGTGATTGGAGCCAGTTCTCTGGAATAAGATTAATTTGAATTTATTTCTGATTTCTGTTCTTGGGGTGCCAGAAATCAAACCCAGGGTTTCAAGTGTGCAAGGCAAATGCTCTGCCATTGAATGAAATTCCAGTCCTTGTGCAAAAAAATCTTAAATACAGGGAAATGTAAATGGTAAGAAAGGATGCTCCATGGTCAAGAATATGAATCTTAACGTTTGCTGGACTTGAATTTGAACGCTGACTCCGTTATAATGTTGCTATTATGGAAGAAGGGACTCTGTTCCCACACCACAGTATCATCAGATCACACTAGTATTGCATGTTCCTGTCTCCTGCACCTCCAGTTGTGACCCTGGTAGCTACCCAACGCCATGAGACCCAAGGATAACCAGTAATTCCCTGGGCCCTTCAGCACTACCCTAGGTGATCCAAAGTAATAGTTATTACACAACAACATTAATGATATTGATTTCTGGCCATACGTATTTGTGGGTTGTGTAGCTCAAAGATAACCATTAATATTGCTGTTCAAATCAAATCCCCATTATAACTGTGAGAAAAAATGGACCTTATAAAGTAGGAAAAGTAATAGTGGAATCATTTCTTCTACGTTATTGCATCTTTCTGTGGCCAACTTATAAAACTATAATCACTGTATTACAGTATCACTGTCATCCCATTGCTCATCCATTTGCTTGAGCGGGCACCAGTAACGTCTCCACTGTGAGACTTTTTGTTATTGTTTTTGGCATATCGAATACACCACGGGTAGCTTGCCAGGCTCTGCCTTGCAGGCAAGATACTCTTGGTAGCTTGTCAGGCTCTCCGAGAGGGAGGGAGGAATCAAACCCGGGTCGGCCACATGCAAGGCAAATGCCCTGCCCTCTGTGCTATAGCGATAGTACAAAAAACTGTAATATCTTAAATATTTAACTCAGGGGAACAAAGTGAATGGGAGCAAGTGAGGAAGTATTGTAAGAATTGAGCTGTCATGAAACACTCATTTTCTACTTTGGGGAACAGATTGTAGTGAATAAATGCTTCACGAAAGTCAAAAGACTGAACCCCTTCCCCCCCACACACACTGTCCATTGATAGTAAAGCTTTGCTGACATTAAAGATGAAGTAGGAATAAAATATATAATTTTAAAATCATAAGAAACACATGATTTCATTAATGCCATATTCAGGGGTTCTCACCTATGTCTCAAAAGACCAAGTTATTGATCGAACTATGAAGCGGTGACAATAAAACAATGCTCTATTGACTATGCTTGCAGGGTCGCCTAATATCATTTATTGAAGTTGAATAGCAGAGGGAAAGCGCTGCCCCAGTAATAAGTGGTAATTGCCGGGAAGTGAGGCATTGCAGTCCTCATTGACCCCTGCATCCTGATATTTTGATGGATTCTATGTAACTCCATTAAGATTGGCATTGTAATATTACACCAGCTCAGCTGTAGAACAACAGACCTCCGCTTGGATCATTGATTTTTGATTATACAGCTCCTCAGTATACCCCACAAGCAATTCCCATTGCAGGGCTTCGGGTATTGAAGCTGAGAGGAGTAACAGATGGAACACTCCATAACGTCCAGTTACATCCAGATATGGAACAGTTTCACCGTGCCAGAGTTTCCATAGTACTTTGTCTAGAAGCATGAACTGGAGGCATGACAACCCCCATTTTTCTGGTTGGAAAAAGTTAACCAAACTTTAAAATTGTGTTCACAGTGAGGAAAACACAAGATACGGCATATTTTGTGAAACAAGCTTTGTAAGGTTGGGATTGAAATGAGCTGAATTTTGACTCATGTATAGTGTATACTCTTACTCATTGCCATGTCCATGAGAGTTCACTCATTTTTGAAAATTTGTACTCAAAAGAGGTCCTCTCATTTGCCCACTCATTTGCTCACTCATTGACTCACTCCAATAGTGACAGTGTTAAGAGTTCATGAATGGGTTTTTTAGTCATGGTCCTCAAAACCCATCTATGAGATAGGAACTGTGGGCAGTCTATTCTGTTGGGTGTGAGTTTGGTCATGTGACTATATACATATTGAATTAATTCAGGTTGTAGGGGAAAGGAAAATGAAGATAAAAAAAACAAATGATGACAACTACAGTTGGAAATGATCACTCTGGAAAAAATTGAGTGCTGAGAGGAGGTAAAGTTGTGTACAAGATAATCTTCAAGTAGCAGTACTACAGTGATTACAGTACCTAAAAGGAAAAAATGAGAGGGGGTGGGGAAGCATAGTGGGAGGCTGGGGGTGAGTGTAAGGGAAACTGGGGACATTGGTGGTGGGCAATGTAAGCAATGTACATTGGTGAAGGGACGGGTGTTGGAACATTGTGGGACTGAAACCCAATCATGAACAACTTTGTAACTGTGCATCTCATGGTGAGTCCATTTTTTTAAAAAAGTGACAAGATAAAACCTCTTAGGAAAATTTTTCAGAAGAAAAGCCATATGAACGATTTTTAGTAAAGTGTCTGCAGTATGGATGGGCTGTGGGTACCCTACGCATTGTGTCAACTCCTCTTGAAAATTGAGACTGGGCTCTGGCTGAGTCACAGTCAAATCACAACATTCCAGAATGTGTCACTGGTTTTTCTGGAATCGTGTTGTCCTCAACAATTTACGTTATGCATTTCTAATATTTTTCTTTAGAACTGAGGCTGAGGGTAGATGCATAGAAAGTATAAGATCCAAGAGTTTTTCTTAGGCAAGACCCTGGAATTCAGGGGGTTTGGGATCTGCTTTCAAATGTTGGCAAGTTCTGTACTCTCAGAGAGTAGCGCTGTGTGGGCCAAAGATGTCTGGCCAATCCTCTGAACTATGAGTAAGACTTAGAATGTCAGGACCCCTTTTGACCTTAACTCAGACCTCCTGGGATATTATTTGGCCATATTGACTATTTTCATTGTTTTGTTTTGTTTTGTTTTATTTTTTTATTTTTATTTTTTTTTGCTCTTGTGGCTCTCCTTCTTATGATGGCTCTCTCTAGAGAAATATACCTATTGGTCAATGTTCAGCATTCCTTCCTCCTTACCCTAAGGCAAATTTTTTGTGATATTTTTTCAGTCTTGGCCATAAACCTTTTACTGATGAGGGAATATAACTCATATACTCATATAACATCTGAGTTTGTCTTGACATCTCATCAAAAGTGATCTGATTTTGTTTCTGATTCAAATCCTTCCATAAGAGGAAGTGGGTTTGCTAAGCCACACTGTCGTATGTTCTAGATTTCTTGGTGGATACTGTTCACCCTAGGGATTAGGAAACCCCAGTCTGGCACTTATTCACCTGTCTGTGTGAGTCTGGGTAATATGAATTCCTCCAAGGAAAGAAGTATCCAGTTTGGGTATTTCTGGTCTTCCTTGGATAACATTCAGTCTAAAGAGAGATTCCGCCATCTCCACTATAAGTGAAATCACATTGTGTGTTCAGATGAGTTTGAGGGATTGGACGGGTTATGAGTTCTGCCAAACCTAAATCTAACCAGTGAATGGACAGGCCTATCCAAGCCATTGCTTAGACCCTGGGTTGCAGAGAAAGGCTGGTGAGGGTGTGGTAGTGACTGAAGATGATCTCTGCAGGGACAGCCTCAGAATGGGTATGGAGGGAAGCCCAGGATCAGAGGAGACTTTGTGAGAAAATGAGCAGGTAGGGATTGGAGTCAAAGCAGCTCATCCCCTTTTGAGTCAGACAGGAGGTTTCATTATCTGTCCTTGCAGGTGGGAGTGGTGGGTCTCTCCAGTTCTTGATTCAGTACTCTCCAAGGCACTGTGGTCACAAGGGCACCATGATAGTGCATGCTCAGTGATCTTTTGCTGGTTCTTATTCTTGATCAAATAAGAACTTTTTTCTTTTCTTTTCTTTCATTCATGTCGAAAGAGTGCAAACTCAAAGTTGATCTTCACCTGTTTTTGTTGGTTCAAAGAAATGAGTCCTGCAAGGAACTCACAGGAAGTGATTCACAAAGAAAAGAAAGTGGGAAATGAGGCCTCTTAGTCCACACTGCTCAAGAGCTTCAGTATGTGCAGAGTGGGTTCTGAAATCTTTACATAATCAATTAAGTTGTTTTTAATGGACCAGCTCTAATCTACTTGATTACAGAAATCCTCTCCCTCCCCCCACAAACAACTACACTAGTCACAGCATAAGTGATCTATAGTAGGACATGCTTAGGAAAACATTTACTTTGGAATTACAATCAAATCTTGCCTTGGAGGCATCCTGCCTTTTTAAGGTAATTTTTCCTCCTTTCTCATCACATTCGTGTGTGTGTGTGTGTGTGTGTGTGTGTGTGTGTGTGTTAACTTGACCTCCTACAGAGCAACTCTATTTCCTTATTTTCAGGAGTTTTCAAGGGGTACCTGACTGCTACCCCCTGCACCACCTGGACTACTGAGTTTTCTAATGTTATCCTAAATTATAGCCAAAAATAAAAATGTGTTGCCAAATGTCAGGCCCTTTCATGTGACTAAGGAAACCTTGTTCCTATATACTTCCTCCTAAATGCATTTTGCTAAAGGGCATTTAAAAAACACATTAAATTTTATGATGACTTTAACAAACAAGTCAGTGATCATGATTTCAATATGAGCAGCACGTAGTTAAAGGAAAAAGGTCAGCTCAGTCCTGGTATATAGAGTTTCTGCTTGAAGATGACTGACTCGCCCACTAGAACAAGTGTAAGTCAGCTGACTCTCTAAGGCTATAGTTAAAGCATAGATTCTAAATAGTCAAGCTAATGACTCTAAAATTAAAATAGTCCTGGCCCCTAGATGCAGCTAGTAATTAACTTTTAATTTTACACAGAAGCATGTCATGTGCTTGACCCTTGACTTTATTTAGTTCTCTCCTGGCATTTCAAAAGCATGATCTGCTAAATAAGGTTGTTAAAATCAGTATTACAGAGAGAAGCAATTGCAGCAAATGTGCATGTGGAAATTATAGCCAGAGGGGTACTTGGTAGAGGAGCAGCCTCTGTGAACTTAAATTCTGCTAATTGCTAATGCTATATTATTCAAAATTATAAATTAGATGATTAGAAACCGGGATTATGGAAGACCTATAGGAACAAAGCAATGATTGTGGTAAAAATGTTATAGCACAACTGGAATGTATAGAACATCTAGAATTGCTACCTGGGAAAATTGAAGTTGACTTAAGTAGACTGTAGCATCTAATATTATATTATAGTATGTAGTAGAGTGTATCCCTTTTAGTATACTGGAGATACTGGAGAGTGGGACATAAAGGTGGGCATTCTCATGGACACTTTCATCATTATGATAATTTGCAAGTGGTTTCTCTAAAGTACTTGAATTGTCTGTCTACACTTTAACAGCAGGGAAAGATTTGAAGTTTAAAGCATAAGAGGCAAAAGTACCTGCAAGATCTGGCTATGTCTGGCCTGAATGTCCCTCGGCAATTAAGACTACACTACTTGTTGGGTCAATTAATATATGTGGATTCATCTGCTCAGGCTGCTACAACAAAATACCACGGATGGCCTGGCTGGAGTTTACTTTTCTGTTCTGAAGGGTGGAAGCCCAAAATAAAGATCTTACGAAAACTATGTCCTGTTTAAGCTTTACTTTGTGACTGGTATATCTACTCACTGTATTCTGACTCAGCCTTTTTAGTGTGTGGACAGAGTGGTGGTGGTGGTGGGGGAGAGAGGGGGGGGAGTTTTGAGGGAAAGGGAGAAGGAGAAAGAGAGAGGGAGAGGGAGAGGGAGAGGGAGAGGGAGAGGGAGAGGGAGAGGGAGAGGGAGAGGGAGGGAGAGATTTCTTTAGTGTCTCTTCCTCTTACAAGTATGCCAGTCCTATAGCCTATGGATCAGAATCCCTATTCTTAATGCCCTCATTAACCTTAATTTCCTTCCTGAGGGTCAATATTCAGGTATTATTCACACTAGCTGGGGTTGGGGGTGGAATCAGAAATTCAACATTTGACTCTGGAAGGGGGACAATTCAATTCATAACAATCTGTCTAACACTGATTGTAAGGAAGGAGTAAGGACTAAGTGAAAACAATTGAAAAACCAGGAATTTCATGGTTGTGCTCAGTTCCTTCAATTGTTCCAAACTCTTATCCCAAGTTGTATACTGCACTGCATGGTGAGACATAACATTTCAATCCCTGCCTCAAGACCATTAAGTCTCACAGCGCTTCTAAGGTCTAACTGTCAGCACCCCTATTCCCACCCACCGAGAAAGGGCTCCCCACAGCTAGCTGTCCTGTCAGTTTCCTGATCCTTAACCGACCAACCTGTAAAACGATTCCCACACTCCAATCAGATCCTTCTGTAGGAACCAAGGGACCCCCGCCACAATCTCTCTCCCACAGCTCCTGATGCTTCATGCTGCTCATGAATATGCCCCCTGTTCGGTCATGTACAACCTCTTTCCTCAGGCTATGGGTCTAATAAAAAAAAATCTCAATATTCTGTACAGGACAAGAGATTGTTCTCTCACCAAGGAAGTAAATAGGAGACCCCTAGCCAGCACCTGGAGACACAAAATCCGTTCAGTCAACACGATCCTTTTCCTTCAGAATGCTCCAGCTGTTCTGTCATACTCCCAGGCTGGGGGTGGGGCATATCTCACCCCATTCTTGCAAAGAGCTTTCAAATATTTTTTTTTCTTCTGTCCATATAAAATTTTCTACTTGAGAGACTGGGTAAACATGAGTTTTTCCACCTCCTGACATTTGCAGGGATGTTTTATCTGCTCTTATTGATTGGCACTCTGGGAAGCTTCCCTTAATTGGCTGTGTGTGTGTGTGTGTGTGTGTGTGTGTGTGTGTGTGTGTGTGTGTTTGCATGTCTTAAGAGGAAAGAAGCAGGGCACCAAGTAAAGCCCATATCAACAGCTAGGCTGTTGTAATCAACCAACTAATAAATACATTGAGGATAATGAGTGAAATCTGGACTCACAAAGAAAAAAACTGTAAACCCAGAAATATGGTTAATATAGTAGGGCAATTTTAGAATAGAATTTTGTACTCCTATTTTAAAAACTACTATTAAAAATGATCTATTTTTAACTATAATAATGTGAATTATATATTTATAAATTGATTTGTTTCATAGCCAAGACATTTTTGGTCGCCTATGTAAGAGACATCAATTTAGAAACAAAACAAAACAGGTTTTATTTCAAAGAATCATGTGTAAGTGCATTCATGGGTAACCTTAGAAATCATATATTCTACAAGTCAGTAGAAATTGTAGTCTTGCAAAATATACCTGAAACATCCCTTTAATCAAATGATTTTCACAGCTGAAAATATTTTCTTTTATAACCCATTACATTATGAGAAACAATGTAATGGTGGCTGGATGAGGGGCAGAGAGCTATTTTATTTTCTTTTTGGTCCCACCGGCAATGCACAGGGGTTACCTCCTGGCTTTGCACTCAGGGATTACTCCTAGCGATGCTCAGGGGACCATATGGGATGCTGGGAACTGAACCCGGGTCTGCCGCTTGCAAGGCAAATGCCCTACCGCTGTGTTATTGCTCCAGCCCCAGAGAACTATTTCTTTTTACTATTAAAAGATTTGGTTATTTTTTTCTGGTGGTGGTACTGTTATTCTTAAATTTAAAATATTTAGAATTTTGAAATTAAACATAACATGAAAATAATGTGTCATCCCCAAAGTGCCTCTTCCTTCTAGGACTTAGCACTGTCACTGTCACTGTGATACCATTGTTCATCGATTTGCTCGAGCAGGCACCAGTAACATCTCCAATGTGAGACTTGTTGTTGCTGTTTTTGGCATATCGAATACGTCACGTGGAGCTTGCCAGGGTCTGCCATGTGGGTGGGATACTCTCGGTAGCTTGCTGGCTCTCTGAGAGGGAGAGATTTTTTAAAAATTGTTTATGTTTTTGAATCACTGTGATGTACAGTTACAAACTTATGAACTTTTGTGTTTGCATTTCACTCATGCAGTGATCCTTTACCCACCCCTCCACCAGTGCCCATTAACCTCCACCAATGATTCCAGAGAGAGGGACATATTTTTATATTTATGTACATGTATGTAAATATAAAAACCTAGAGGATATTCTTACCCTAAAAAAGGGAGGCTTATGGGAAGCAAATCATACTTGTCACCTTGTAGCCTTTTTTGGCCTTTAAACAGACCTGAATCCTTTCTATCATTCTGGTGACTACTAGATTGATGGGACGTTGCTAATTCCAAATACAATACTTATTTTTTGGTCTGGGTTGGATCCAGGAATGTGACCAACCTTGTGAGTAATCACAGGTAAATGGAAGGGCCTTCTGGGATGTGGGGAGCTTTGGGAGACATTTGACTCAAGGGGCCCCTTCCATCCTTTCAAACATCTTTCTATGCACAGTAAAGCTCATTTAAGCTGTTTTCAGTAGGGGCCAAAGAGATAGGACTGCAGGTAGGACACTTGGCTTGTACCAGGTTTAACAGGGTCCCAGAGCACCACCAGAATTAATCTATGAGTGTTTCTGGGTGTGACCCAAAAATACGGAAAAAAAAGTTTAAAAATTAAAAAAACAAACCCTTCATTTCACTCCATTAAAGAACTTTGCCAGAGTCATTTTCCTAAGATGAGACTTTCAAAAATATTTATCCTGCATTCTTAGACAACGCTAATCAGTGCCTGAATACAAGGGAGGCAGAGATGACACGGGGGGAAGGAGCTGATGACACAGAGCAGACCTGGATTCCAACCACAGTACCCATAACTTTACTATAAATAAAAAACTATAGATCAAGCAATGTCATAGGCCTTTTTCAGTTTGGTTAGATGTAATATGAATGAAAAAATTTGTAAGATAATGACTACAACTCTAAAAGGCATAGTGGGTATGTTTATTTCTTCTTTTTACCAATATTTTATTTATTTATTTTAATAATGTGGGAGTAAGGCTATTTATTCAGCCATTAATTAAGCTGATTGAATTGGGCATAAACTCCACATTGCTGTTTTTAATTATATATTCTGAATGTTAATTTTATTTCATTATTTTATTGTCATTTTCCCCTACAGCTACAAAGTTTCATATTTGAGCTTTGGTCATATAATTATCAAACACCCATCCCTTCACCAATGCACACTTTCTACCACCAAAATCCCCCGTATTCCCCCCACCCCACCCCATTCCAACCCTTCCCCTGCTTATGTGGCAGACAATTTCCCCCATACTCTCTCTCTACTTTCGATATTTCAACACCAGTCCCACCACTCAAACCTACCGAAAAGGCAATGCTAGACTATTTGTTTTGTATCGCTTGTTATGGATAGAATATAATGTCCAGGAATTTCTACGTCATTCTTTTCCGGGAGCTTTAGATTACAGTGTCTGGATCTTGGTCATTGATGAGATTCTACGGTGCCAGGGGCAGTTTGTGGGTGTGACTGCCAAGCTTCTGGGAAACTGGAGGCCTGGGGGGAGGAGGCCTTGTCCCAATCCAAGCAGGCTTGGAGATCTCAGTCACGGGTTCCCACATATCTGGGTTTTCCTGCCCATCCACTCTCTGAGGTTCATCCTGTTTTGGGTGGGGCTCAGGCCGTCTTGGGTAAGGCTCATCTGAGCATATGGAGAGTGACCTTGGGCATGGTGGTGGTTGGATTCCGGAGGTTTTTGGCTGCCAGATTCTGTTTGGGGCAGGGAGGGGAACTCAACCCGCAAGTTGCCCTGGTGAAGACAACCGGGTGTGGCGCGGGCTCAGGGAATTCTGCCACACTCTCTTCTGGGAGCTTAAGTTTATAGTCTCTGGGTCTTGGCCATTGATGAGATTCCATAGTGGAGGGGCAGTTTATGGGTGCGACTGCCAAGCTACTGAAAAACTGGGGACGTGGGGGGAGGAGGCCGAGCCCTGATCCAAGCGAGCCAGAGGCTCTCAGTCATGAGTTCCCACCTACCTCTGCACTACAGGTCCTAACTGCATCTTTTGATCTCTTTTGAGATTTATGGGTCTCTGAAATAAGGCCAATACATAAGCTTATATAGCTGAGCTGGAGGTGGTTTGCGGGTGTGTCTCCCACATACTAACTTTTGGCCTTTTAATTCTTGGTAAACTTGGCTCCAAGTTGTTGATATCTGTCCAAAGGCACAGCAGCAATTTTTGGATATCTGGAAGTCTGAAGGTATCATCAAGCTGCTGATGCACTTGCCCCACAGGTACAGGTTTACCTGCTGGCGGCACCATATCCCCTACCAATATTTTATAAAACAATAATAAAATACTAAACAAGGAAATTGCATCTGGGAAAATAGAGGGGAGGTCATTAAGAGCTAAGAGGTTATAGTAAGAAAATATGAACATGACAAAAAGAGATAGTAGTTCAAGCAATGAAATGTAGCATTATACAATTAGGGATTTGAGAGAGGAAGAAATCAGAAAGAACCAAGTGGGGTGAAATCAATAAATAGCAACATGAACAACAAAGGGAACAAGACAAATAAAATGAAAAAGTATGTATGTAATGCTTAAATTGTGGCTTGATATAACAACGACAAAAATAACATAACAAGTAGAAAAATTCATTTGCTTTAGCTGCTAGGGAAATTCTCTCTCTCTTTGTGATTTTTATACATTTTATTTTCATAAAGTAGTTCACAATAGTTCATTACAAGAGCAATAGCACAGTGGTAGGGTGTTTGCCTTGCACATGGTCTATCTGGGTTTGATTCCTCTGTCCCTCTCAGAGAGCCAACAAGCTACTGAGAGTATGCCACCTGCACGGCAGAGCCTGGCAAGCTACCCATGGTGTATTCAATATACCAAAAACAGTAGCAACACGTCTCACAATGGAGACATTACTTGTGCCCGCTCGAGCAAATCCATGAACAGTGGGAAGACAGTGCTACAATGCAGTGCTACCCCATCAGCGAGCATCTTCCTACCACAATAAGAGGGAAATGTGTGAAGGTTGCATTTCATTCTGGAACCATTTAAGCCCATATGGAAGAGAATACAAGCAAGTATGTTAAAACCAAACAAATATGTGCTACTTTAGATACATCAGTGGGCTAGAGTATAAGAGGTCTCCAGGAAATAATGCACTGCTCTCTCTCGGGAGATTTATTTTATAGTCTCTGGATCTTGGCCATCATGAGATTACATGGTACCAGGGACAGTTTGTGGGTGTGACTGCCAAGTTACTGGAAAACTGGGAGCTGTGTGGAGGGGGCCCAGTCCCGATCCAAGCAGGCTTGGAGATTTCAGTCATGGGTCCTGCATACCTGGGTTTTTGGCTGGTTCCCACTTGGGTGAGACTTGTCTAAGCATGTGGAGCGTGGTCTTGAGCATGTCTGCTCTCTCTTTTTTAATTGAATAACCATGAATTTAAAAGTTCCAGAGATACTTATGATTGAGTTTCAGGTGCACCATGTTCCAACACCAATTCCTGACAATTCTCTTTTGAGTGGCAAGGGAGAAACAAGACCCAGGAGAAAGAAATAAAATTCAGAGATCCTTCCCTGTTCTGCATCAAGAGTATTTATGTAATTATGTCTCTAGGGGCCAGAATAATAGTACTGTGGTAGAGTGCATGTTTTGCATGCGGCCAACTTGGGTTCAGTCCCTGACATCCCATATGACCCCCTAAGCTATGCCAGGAGTGATCCCTGAGTACAGAGTCAGTAGTACAAAAAAGCCACGAGCACCATTAGGCGTGGGTCAGAAAACTACAAAAAGCAGTTTCTAGTTTACCTCTGGGAAACTGAATGCTCCTTGGAGAACTCTCTTAGACATGTAACTCAGACCTGTGGCAATCCTGTCTCCTCAGGTGGCCTTTTCCCTATCCCTAGCTAAACAATGCTCCTCTGTCATTTTGAAGAGATCCTGTATCTATGAATTATCCTATTCACATGAAAATATCCTTCAAAACCAAATAAACGTCAAAATGGAATAAATCTAGTGCTTCACAAAGCCAGCGATGAGTAAAATATTATTGCATCTGGAAAGCATGGCGGGTCTCATCAATTTTCTTGTGTCTCATCTCAGATTTAGTCATACTAACAATGTTCATACTGATAATAACTATTCTTTCATTTATGGTCTTTTTCTGGTGGTACCTAGGGCTTACTTCTGGCTCTGCACTCAATGTTTACCCCTGGAGGGGGCTGGAAGAACATACAGGGTGACGGGTATCAAACCCAAGTCAATTGCATACAAGGCAAGTCCCCTACTTGCTGTACTATCCCCTGACCCCCTCATATATAGTCTTAAAAATCACTACTTGTATTCTTAAACATTGTTTGTTTTAACTGTTTTTTTTTTTACTTTATTTAAGCACTGTGTTTTACAAAGTTGTTCACACTATAGTTGTTATGGCCATCCAATGTTTCGACACCAATCCTACCACCAAGTGTGAACTTTCTCCACCGTTGTCCCCAGATTCCTCCTACCACCCTCCAAACCTCCCCGCTTAGCAGGCAAAACATCATTTATTTTATATTGCTTGTTACAACTACATGGAATTATCAAAAAATTATTTCAGTAAAACAAAAGTTGAGAACGTTGTTACATCTCATCAAGGGGTTATTAAGTTCTTCTCTGAGGGTTTACTAAGCTGTTTGTTGCTAGGTAAGCGTTTGGTGTTATTGTTTTTGTTGGCGTCTATATTACTTTTCCATTTAGTTTGATGTGCTCCTTTTGGAATGCCAGTGTGTGGAATTTGGAGGTACTGCACAGCTGTGTGTGTGGCCCTGTGCTCCAGGAACTACAGGTTCAGTAGAACTGGGTCAATGCGTTTACATGGCTCTAGTTGTGGGATATCAGTGTGACTGCTGGCGATTCTGGAAGCATGGGGTTGTCGGGGAAGACTGCCTGCCCTCACTCTGAGAAGACTTCAATGTTCTCAACTGAAAACTGGTGTATTTGTTATTTTTGTTGGGTTGGCGGCTCTGCAGATACTAGTTGAGAAGCAGTTGAGTTAGATCACTGGCATGGTGGCAGCTTTGGGGTACGGACGTGACTGCCAGGGCTTTAGCAAGGCATAAACAGGGCCTGGTCCCCTTTTGAGGGTGCCCTAGAGTTTTCAGCCTTAAGACCTGTGTGAATTTTTGCAGCATGGCTTGCATCTCTTCAGGGATTAGTCCTGAATCTGTAAAGCTGGGCCAACATTTTATGTATATAAATAGACTCTATATTTTCATTCTCTTTCAATAACTTTCAGAGACATCTATATTAAGTTTTGTAGATAGCACTTATTCATTTTTATTACATGTGTTAGTCTATTAGACGGAAATAACATACTTTATGCATCAGGTTATATATGGGCATTTGAATTAAAAAAGTTGTTGTTATAAGTAACAATCCTTGATATTTTTTCTTTAAATTTATTTCTTTTAAATGTAGACGTAAGCTACAACTGATGGTACAATTCTAGAATTGAAATTGTTCAGATAACAAACCTCCAATATTAAAATTGATAAGTTTAAATATCCTTTTTTTGTTTGGTGAAAATTGTTACATGTCATCATGGAATTAAGTACTTGTCTAAGAATTACTAAGCTCTTTGTTGCTGGTTGAGCCTTCTATGTGATATTGTTTTTTCTTTCTTTTTTGTTTTTTTTTTTTGGGTCACACCCAGCGATGCACAGAGGTTACTCCTGGCTCTACACCCAGGAATCACTCTTGGCAGTGCTCAGGGGACCATATGGGATGGTGAGAACTGAACCCGGGTCAGCTGCGTGCAAGGCAAACTCCCTACCTGCTATGCTATTACTCCAGCCCCTGGATACTGTTTTTATTTGTTGAATTTTGTGAGCTCCTATGTCATTTTCCCATCTAATTTGGTGTCACCCTACTGGAATTTCAGTATTGAGGAATTAGGAGGTGTTATTCAGGTCTATGTGCATCCACAAGACTCAGAGACTGCAGGATCTGTGGTCTGGGCCACTGAGTTAGCACAGCAGGAGCTGTGGGAGGTAGGAATGGGCATGGCTTCCATAAGTACAGGGGTGGGAGTAGAGGAAGATGCCAGCCTCCACTCTGAGAGGACCCTAGAGTTCTTGGTCTGGGGAATTGGGGTATCTGACAATTTCCATTGTTTGATTTCTCTGCAGAGAGCATTAATGAAGCAGTAGAGTTGAGGAGTTGAGTTGTTGACATGGCTGCAGCAATTAGGGTGTGTGTAGTTTTCAGGGCTTGAGCGGAGTGTGAATCCCGCACCCCAGAGTTTTCAGCCAGGGGAGATCCAGGTGTATGTGAATTTAAACTCCCCTGAGATTTAGTTATAAATAGGTAGAGCAGACCCTATAGTGAGTCCACATGCCAGCCCATTAGGACGTGGGCGTTGGTGTAGGGCTTTCTGGAAGTTTCCGAGGGGGTGGTACATATTTTGGTCATATCAAGAGTTTCTCTAGGGCTAAAATGTGTATTAGGCCCTGTGTATGATTATCCTCAGTAAAATATTCCAAACTGTTTATCACTGTGGTTGACTCGCCAACGTCAGGACATTGGTGGATACTAACTGCCGTACCACATCATAGATGACTTAGATGGCTGTCTGGCGGTTTTGCAGCCAGTGGGCATCAGATGGTTATTTTATTGTGACTTCCATCATTTTTTTTTTAGTTTCATTACCTTACCTTATTTTCTTCAAAACATGTATATTATATAGGGTTATATTGCATTCTGTTTACATACTTTTAGAATTTTTTGTTTATTTTCCTTACCGGAACATAAACTTCATAAGGAGATGTTACTGTTTCTGTCTCATTCACTGCTATACTAAACACTGGTTGAATACATTAATAAACTACTCGTGTTATGTAAACTACATATAGAGTCACTCACTCAAAAAAACTAGAAAAAGTAATGGAAAAAGGAAGAGAGTAATTAGATCATGGGCAAAAACTGGAAGGCAGGAGGGAAGAAGAAAATGTTTTATTTTATCATATGATTTTATGTGTGGTGCAACTAAGAATTAAATTCAAGGAATACAAGCAGGACATGCCCTCCATCACTGAGTTGTAGTCCCTCCCCCAAGTAAAATAATTTTTAGATAGTTACGTATGCACTAAAAAAAAGTGATTGTAAGATTGGATTCTGATAGCAGAGAAGCGCGTCCATGCTCTGGTTATAGGGGAGTGGTCACTGTAGCACTGTAGTCCCGTTGTTCATCAATTTGCTCTAGCGGGCACCAGTAACGTCTCCGTTGTGAGACTTGTTACTGTTTTTGGCATATTGAATACGCCAGGGGTAGCTTGCCAGGCTCTGCCGTGCGGGCGGGGTACTCTTGGGAGCTCGCTGGGCTATCTGAGAGGGAAGGAGGAATCGAACCCTGATTGGCCGCGTGCAAGGCAAACGCCCTACCCCACTGTGCTACCATTCCACGGGCAAGGCAATATAAACAAGAATGGAAGACAATAGAGGCAGTTCCTTGCCCCAGTCAACAGGTGGCAGGATTGACCCAGGACAGTGTAGTTGCTGTTCAACTTTCAGGTGTCAAGACATGCACTGGCCCATTTCAAACAACTTATGAATGTAGGGTGTTGTCAGAAATAAGTCTATCATTGTTGTTGTAAGTTAGGTGCATATCACAGTGTGTTGCTTTAGACTCTGTTATGGTGACTTACATACCAAAATATTGGTTGGTATGGAGCTAAATTTTATTTTTTAGTTCTTTTCAGTTTTATTGCAGAACATTTAAAAGCAATGACAGTGATAAAATCAGTATGACTATAGGTGCATGTGAGAAAAAAATATGCTCTTAGTAATTTTTTTAACTCTAAAGTTTTATTTCCACAGATATTGAATGCATCCTTTTTCAATCCAGTTTAACATGGCAGTTGGTAGGTTTGAATTACTTTGTACTGAATTTGATGAAGAGTCAATTATTATTTGCTTAAACCATGATCAAATAAATCAGCTGCCCACAGGCTTCATGAGCTACATATAGGTAATTAATTTTCCAAAAGTTGAGACCAGTGGCGTGACTTGGCTGATGGGATGAATGAAGAACGCACTGTGCCAAGTTTGGTACCTAATCAAATTTCACAGACTTCAAGTGGTGAACAGGATGACAAACCAACAGCATTCAAGTCTATTTACTTTTGATAAAATACCATTTCCTCTTTCTAATGAAGCAAAAACAAAGGATGTTTCATGATATTTTTAAGGAAAAGAAAGAAGTGAAATGGGCTTTATATGTTAAATGCTTCTTCCTGAACAACTTAACACGTAGATGAGCCAAACAAGTGAAAGGAATGCAGTAGGCAGCCATTACAATAGTGAAGCAAGTTTCCAGGAGTGTTCTGGAGGGTTCAAGGACTTAACAGCAAGGAGCGTTTTATTTCTCACGGGGAAAAGAAAGTCTGCAATTCAGAGTTTGATTTTCTTTAGAATGGAGGCTACTGAAGGAATGTAGGCTCATATCTCAAAATTCAGCCCTGTTGATTTGGTTTTGAGAAGAGGTTCTATAGTCCAAAGAAGGGGCATTCCATCTCCTCACTCTGAGATCATTGTTTTTATTTCTGCCTACAAGGGGACATGTGAAAAAAGTCTACTGCTCAGCAATCTGTCCACTCCTTTCTGGGTCACACAGGCTCAGGGGAAGTTTTTGAGTATCCTCTAAATGCCCCCCCACCACTTTCTTCTTTCCGAATGTATATCTGACAATATGGCACATGGTTTCAGATCCTACTTACATTTTGTTCCCCCAATAACTGATCTTAACAGCAATTTATCAATGAGAAAAATGCCTTATGACTCAAAGTGCTTTCCTAACTCCTATGGTATACCTCTGACCCCAAGAGACTTGAAACATGCAGTAATTGCCTAGAAATGCATTACTTGGAGTGTTTTATTGCAGTTACAAAATGAAATGTATACATAAAAATTAGGGGAACTGTTAGGTGCAAAGTATTAACTGGGTATTATGAGCATCCTGGCTGTGGCCATGACATCATCCAGAGCCAATCAGAAGCCTTTGAACAACCAGCTTCTAACCGCAATTCATAATCAGGTCATGTTTCAAGACCTTTTTTTTCACGAAAATTGTTCATAAAACAAAATATAGACTTATAATACACATGAAGCTTATCTGATCGGACTATTCACATTTCATCTCACTCTCCAGAGCCGTTCTTTCTTCCCTAAGACAAGAAATTCTCTTTGAAGAAAGGAGGCAATATTACTAAAAATAAAAACCTTTTGAAATTATATCCTCAAATAATAGTAGAGCCTAAAAGTTTGAAGGGCTAAAGAGCAAAGACTGCCTAGAGAAAGCTGTAATATTGCTAAAAAATCACATTATTATTATATGTACTATTTTTATACTTATATATTACAGAATGCATATTACAAAGTGTAATATACATTACATTATATATAATAAAAAATAATCAACATTAGGAGAATTACTACTTTTCTTTAAAATAGAAAAGGTGTATATGTGATAATTTGTTTTCTGGCCACAAAATAAATTATTTAAATCATATATGACAATAATAATCAAAAGAACAACATCAAAAAAACCTATATCTAGTAAACTGGAAGTTATATAAATGCATGTAAAAAAAGTTAACTTACTCCCAATATTGATTTTCATTCTTTTTTTTTGTTTTTGTTTTTGTTTTTTGGGTCACACCTGGCGATGCACAGGGGTTACTCCTGGTTCTGCACTCAGGAATTACTCCTGGCAGTGCTCAGGGGACCATATGGGATGCTGGGATTTGAACCCGGGTTGGCCGCGTGCAAGGCAAACACCCAACCCGCTGTGCTATCACTCCAGCCCCATTGATTTTCATTCTTTATTCATAATATAGACACCCTAAGAGCTGCCAAGCTCTAAATACCTTTTCCTAATTATTATGCATTACTTAGAAGTTTTTCTTTTTCAAAAAGACATTTTATTTGTTTTGAATTTTAAAAAGCTTTTCCTTGAAGTATACATACAGTAAAGTACACATATTATATCATCTCTAAATGATTTTAAAAGTTTCCATTTTTATTTCCTCTGCTAAATTTAAATATCCAAACTTGACTTAACTGTTTAGCTGGGCTTAAAGATTCATTTTAACCAATCTAAAATAGCATTATAATATCAAAAGATATTTTCAAACATGATTTTCATCATTTCCTTGTTGATATTGGCATCGGACAAAAACTAACGCAGAAAAAGCCTTTGCCTAGCAAATACACATTTCCCCTTTCTTCCTTAGTTACAGAGGCTTGTATTTGAGCTTACTTCCAAATATAATTTTCTCAACTTCACTCACAGCAAAGTGGGGCCGTGTGCTTAAGTGCGGAAGAAACTTCCATGAAAGCTTCTTTAGTGCAGCCTCCATCTCTAAGGAGAAGTGAAAGAAGCTACCCAGCTCTGAACAGTCCCACTCTGTTGGGTCTATATAAAGAAATTCAGAGTTGTTTTCTCACTCACTGCCAAACTTGATTTAGAAGTTTCTTGCAGGTTTTTGCAAGAAGTTGTCATCATCTCTTAGCTAGATGAGAATGATAGCTGTTTATAGGTAACATGCTCCTTGTTGGGTCACAGGGAATTTCTGTATTTTATCTGTTTACTCTCCAGCAACAACTTGTCTTTACTCCAGCAACAACTTACAGAGAGGGAGAGGAGTATCTTTCAAGGCACCCAATACAGAGGTAACCTGACTTGGGTTCTAGCTCATCCTGAGAACTTAGTTCCTACGTACTACAGACCCTCCATCCATATTTATCTGACAAAAGCTGGACCCTGAAAAACAATATTGGGACTAAAAAAATAGTCCAGTGCTTAAGGAACTTGCTGTGCTTGCACCCAACCCAGCACCAACTATGGTCCCCTGAGCACTGCCAAGAGTAATCCCTGAGCATAGGAATAAGCAAAACCTGGAGCACACCTGGTTGTGCCCCCAAACCCCCCCAAAAAATAAACAAATCCAAAACTATTTTAAAAAGATATTTGTACTTCTATGTTTGTCGCAGCACTATTCACAATAGCTGAAATCTGGAAACAATCCAAGTGTTCAAGAAAAGATGACTGAATGAACAAAACAGTGGGACCTATACATAATGGAAGATGACATCACGCTATTTGTGCCTGTGTGGCTGGAACTAGAGGGTCTATCGCTGACTGAGGCTAGTCGAAAAGAGAAGGAACGATACTGGATGATCACTCTCATCTGTGGGTTATAAAGAAATAGTAAGGAAGTAAGGAATGACTGAAAGACATTAGAAGCTGAGAACTTGTCTACAAAATGAACTTATCAAGGGTTGGTATGTTTGAGAGGATGCCCAGAGATAATGATGGAGTGAAGTGGACACTGTGGTGTGTGGTATTGGATTATTGTATGCAGGAAGCCCTATCAGTAACAATACAATGGTGCTAAGAAAAATAAAATATTTTTTTAAAAGCAAAAAAAAGTATGTCTTGAGAATTTATAAAGGAATAATGGACATAATTTGACAGGTCTTCATCACTACTTGTCTAAGATTAAAAAAAAGACAACACTGCTGCTAGCCACCTGGGAATGACTGCTGATCAGAAAGAAGAACTTTCTGGAAGCTCTTTCAATGACACCCCACAAGCCGGGGAAATTGTCTAGTAAGGAAGACTGTCAAGAAATACTTTGGTCTATAGTTTATGAAACTTATTTTCTACAATGTCTTGGGTAAACCCTGTATATTAAGATGAAAGGAAAGATGCTGTTTCCCAACTCTATATAATATTTGATTATTTTCTTTTTAGGGAAATAGCACATGATGAGAGCCTACTTTCCAAGTTAGCGTGCTGCCCCTAAGTAGCACTGCAGGGTATGACTGACACGAGATTCTTTGGGAGGCAGAATACTCTGGGCAACATAAAACCTTTCTATTCTCCTATCTGTACCCGGCTATCTTTTTCAGGGTTGCTGTTAGCTCATGTTGCTTCATGCTTTGCATTAATGAGTCTGTGGCTGAAACAGATCCCTCCGGTTTGTGATTGTTCCCTTTTCTCTGCTTGCATCCTTTGATGCTAAGATCTTGGAAAACTCCCAAAATACTGCAAAGAAAGGAAAGGCTTTATCCTCAATGTCTAGCATGGTGTCCTCAGGAAGTAGATACTTGTTGACTGATTCACATATGTAGTAGAGAAGGAGACTAATAGAGGTTAAGCACACACATGGGAGAGGCGGAGAGATGGCTTGTACGTTGGCCCCCAGGGGTGGGTGAAATGTACCGCCTTGATCAAGCCACTGAACATCAAAGAGTTTCACTTGTAAAATGGAAATGATATCAGTGCAGCAAGGATTCGACAATGCCTATCAGGAACACGACGCAGAAGCTCTAGTCTTCCATTTCATTGGTTGTTGATCCTGGACAACCTGCCAGAAGGGGGCAGTGTGGAACCAGCCAGTTCCTCTCGGCAACTGAATTCTCATTTTATTTATTTATTTATTTTTTTAATCCAGGTGTTGGGAACACTTGAGCCACCCTTTCAGAATTTTTCTTCTCCTTTAAGACATGCATGGTGGTGAAAGTATGCACAAATCTTGGGGGTGAAAAATTTAAAAAACCCTTCCCTGTCCACTTTGGTAGGAGTAGGGCAGTAGTGGGAAACCTCAGCCTGGGCAGGAATGCTTACAACTCTGCCCTTAAGCAAAGCATGCTCCCTGCTTTCTCTGGTTTGAGAAAGGACTGGCGTTCATATCTGTTTCTCTAACGACTAGCTCAGCCCTTAGAACCCAGGGCCCACTCAATAAATCCTCCTTAAAGAAACTTAACAGGGGAAAGTGAGTTAAGCAAGGCATCCAGTGTGCTGAAGAACTCACTTCACTCCTTTGAGTCCTGCTCCTTCCCCAAATCAACAGACACTTTTTAAGAGGATGGACTTTTGTCACGAAAATAAAACCAAGTGTTCCACCTTAAGGTGCCAGAAGCTTCCAGCCCCTGTAGGTGACAGCTTCCTAGTGCACTGGAGAAGGGAGAATAAAGAGTGGTTTACAGGGGCTGGAGGGATAGCACAGCGGGTAGGGTGTTTGCCTTGCACGCGGCTGACTCGGGTTCGATTCCCAACATCCCATAGGGTTCCCTGAGCACTGCCAGGGGTAATGCCTGAGTGCAGAGCCAGGAAGTGACCCTTGTACATCGATGGATGTGACCTGAAAAGCAAAATGAAAAAAAAAAAAAGAGTGGTTTACAGTGCTCCCTTGAAGCATTGAAGGGGTTAAGCCGTGGGTACCAGGCCTCTGAACTGGCCCAAAGGACTCATTGGACAAAGGAAAGGCTTTTCACTAATACAGGGTAATGCTCTCATCGCTTGGAACGCCTGGTCTCATGCCTCCAGGTGAAAAAGGATTCCTCCCACCTTTTAGACTTATCCACGTGCTTACTGAACCTCCTTCATAGTAAAAATTAGCCATCACCAGGAGCCCAGAGATGATGTCCTGCCTGGAATCATGATGGAGAAGACACAGACTCACCTCTCTGAATTTGAGTTGTATTGTGATGCTCCTCTGTCTTGGCTCCTTTACTCAGAGAGTCACTCGAGGCACTGTCCTGAGAAATAGGATTTTCTCTTGAAAAGGAGTGTGTGAGGGTGGGAGGGGGTCTTCTCCAGCACCTCCTCTGTAACTTCCTGATGGATGGTCTCCACTCCACTGCGGTGTGTCCCCCAGCCCAGACCACCACTGCAAGGGCCGCCATTAACATGTCATTTCCCCTTCCTGTTATCACAATATAAAGGACCTTCGCATTGACCTTTCTATCAAAACATCCTTTGTTTAGAATGAAAAGCTATTCACTGTGAGAGCCTTATCTATAGGGTTTAGCCAGAGGATCAAATCCAAAGAGCAGAATTCATTTACTTTGTATTAAATGAGCTCAGTTAAGAAGTCTCAATTTTGGCAGAAAGGTGCATTAATCACAAGGAAAAGAACAGCTCTCGCTTTTCACAGCTTCTGGTTTACTTTCAATACAGTTACACAGGGAGGCTTTTGTTCCTGAAAAGTAGCACTGTATTTAAATACAGTAAATATAACAAAATTGCCTTCTTAAAATTACACAAGGGTTCCTCCAGCTCAGGATGCCCATAATGACCTCAGTGTTGCACGACGAACTTTATGGCTTCAAAAAGGCTCTAAATTAGTTTGGACAGATGGGTCTTATCCGAGGAAATCAATGAGTTTTTGTGAGTCTGACTTAATTTTTATGCAGCTAGCACTTTGAGATGAAATTAAAATATGTATGAAAAACATATTAAAGTTTCCCTTGGGTCCATAGTTGTTTGTACATTTACAAGGTGTTAAAGAGATGATTTAAAAACTAACTCTATAAGGGATCAATGCAGGCACACTATGATTTATGGCCTTCCATGACATTTTTGACACTTTGGGCCTAATGTCCTGTGCGTGTTGAACCACTAATTATCTTTTAATTCATAAGGACTTGGTGGTATTTTATAAGTGTAATATAATATATAGGCCTGGATCACATAGACGAGCTCAGAGAATGACATGCTTTACACGCCTGGCTGAGTGGGTAACATGTGTAAGCAAATTTGGGCCGAACCTAGCTACAAAAGTTTCTTCCTGACCCTATAAAACTGAATCATTGATTTTACCTTCTGGATCCTGGAAAAGTTCCAGGTTTTATGTTGTCAGGTGTATGTAGGGTTAAAGGGTTAGTGGAATGGAAATCATATTTCTAATGAAATCCAAGCAGTTAAACAGTGCCTCGAACACAGTTTGTGCCCAATAAATGTTGACTAAATGTATATGTAATTGACTGGTAACTATTCAAAATGTATTTGATTCTGGTTTTCCTCTTCCCTTTCAAATCAGATGATTCAGCAAGGGTTACTTAAGGATGCAATAAATATTTACCAAGCATCTTGAAGGAACAATCTGTGCTATGGGCAGGAAAGAAGGTAAATGACTCCCTGGGAACTCAGGAGTCAACAGTATGAAATTCCACATGGTGGGAATCGGAGGGAACTGGGGAATTTTGGTGAAGGGACATCAACACAAATGGTAGGATTGATGTCGGAATATGGTATGTCTGAAACTACTATGAATAACTATGTAGATTGTGGTGGCTTAATACTTAATAATCTTTTGTGAGGGGGCACCCTTAGCAATGCTCAGGGGTTACTCCTGGCTCTACATTCAGGAATTACTCCTGGTGATTCTCTGAGGACCATATGGGATGCTGAAGATGGAACCCAGGTTGGCCACTTGCAAGGCAAGCACCCCACCTGCTGTACTATTTCTCTTGCCCCAATATTTAATAATTTAAAAACAATTATAAAGAAACTCCATATCCTGGTAATACTGCATTGTAAAGGGGATCGTGGAAGAGGAAGGGAAATTTGCTCTGAGATGAAGTCAGAGAAATAATGTGGGTATGGTAATTTTGACTATTCTTCTTGTGTTGATGAACAAAGAGAGGCATAGCAACATGACACAGCATCTCTAAAATCATGAAGTGAATGGGGATAACATAAGTTTCCAGTTTTTAAAAGTATACATATTTAAAATTTAGATCCTGTGATTTACAAAGCTGCCAACAATAGGATTTCAGGCATAAAATATCCCAGCGCCTATTCCACCATCAGTGCCAGTTAAACCCCTCCACCCATGGCCCCAAGTGCCCTTTTTGAGAGCTGACTAGTGGTATTTTAAAATATATATTGGAAAGATGGGAGTAGAGAAACCAGTCTCTTAAGGAATTTGCTCCCTACCCATTCAGCTGGGGCAGAAGTCACCATGAGGAGGAATGACCTTTCCTAAGTAGAGTTGGTGGTCAGTGTCCGCTATTCTGCTTTATTCCAGCTTCTGGAGGTAAGGACTAATAGCAGCCCCTCCCCCTCCCCTTCCCCCAGTACAGATGATAAAAATAAGCCATAGAGATAGGTAGCTGCTGTTGGTTACGAAGCTGCTAAAAGGCCAAGGTAGGCAGATAAAGACTCATTGGAGACTTGTTGACGAGAAAGATCAGAGTTGCCTGAATGGCTGCCACTAAGGCTTTTCTGCGTGTGAGCTGTGCAGGTGCATACAGGGTGCAAAGGAGATAAAGAGGAAGGGAGGGGATTCTTTAGACACTATCACTGCCAACAGTTAGAAGTTACAATGTGACTCATATGGTTCATGGAGCCTCTAAATAATAAAACAGACCTTGGAGCTAAGGATCGGTATCAAACTCTATCACTGATGATGAAACTGAGTCACAGAGTTAAAGTAATTGCTGTTGATTACAAAACTGGTAAGATCCTGGGGCACACTCACAGTAAGATGGAATTCTTAATCGTTTTTAGCTCATACCCTGTGGTGCTTGGAGCTACTCCTGGTTCAATGCTGGGGATTGCTCCCAGAAGGTTCTGGGTGATCACTGGGTTCCAGGGATCAAACCCAAGTCTCCTTAAGGCAAAACATGTGCTCTAGGCTTTCAAGATACCACACTGTTTCCCCCATTCCCCCCAGCCCAAAGCTTATATATTTTACCACCACATAAACCAATCCTGCACTCTGTTCTGGGCGAAATTTATGGACTTTGGTGCAGATGGAAGGGCCAAGAGCTGTAACAAAGAGCATTATGGGCCACTGGTCTTGGAAACCAAATGTTTTGAAAATGGGAAAAGCAAGCCTGGGCCTAGCAAGACATAGCATAAGTGAATGGCTATAAGCATCACAAGTCAGGGGCAGGTCAACGATTCTGCTACTAACAAGAGGAATGGGTATATTTGAGGGGAAGTGAAAAGTTAATGAAGGACTTGAGTTTACAAAGTCAAGTGCTGGGCAGATGTTTGCACAGAAATCACAGGAAATCCAGTCCAAAGTGACTGCTCCTTGGGTTTTTCATGCAAGATAATATGTGGGTGCTACCATAGATTTCCAGCAGCACCAGAATCTTTTCCCACCCCACCTTCTTCTTTTTCTTTGGTAGGTAACCTCTGTGCTCAGGATTGCAGGAGAGCTGCCACACCTCCAGGAATCACAACCACATTCCATTCAGGAAGGAGGAGGAAGCAAGAAAAGGCCCTGATTCTGTTGGAAGAACCAAACCATGGCTAGCATGTGTCTTATTGACCCAAACTAGCCATTGGTGGTTCCCAAGGGTGTACACACACAAAATGCCCAAGCTATTGGAAAATTGGGTATCTGAAATCCCCACTGCAGGGTATAAGTGGTTGACTTATATTTCAGCTGGATATACTTAACAAATATGAATCTCTATAAATTCAGAAGAAGGGAGGAAGGACAGTGGACAGGTAATAAGTATAGTCTTCCATAAGGATGAGGTGAAAGAATTAGTAGCTAAGGAGGAAGTTAATTTTTAGAAGAAAGATGTGATATAAAGATAATATGGTTAAATGCTAAGTCTAGTGAGCCAGAGATTTGCATATGTGACAGTTAATTGGGAATTGGGACAAAATCAAACACTGGCACTTTCAATATCTGCTTTCAGCTAGTAAGAATAACATATTGGCAATCTGTTTATTTTGTTTTACAACTCTATTGAGACAAAATTAAAGTGCAACAAATTATACTATTTAAAAACATACAAAATTTTGAAAGTTAACAACATGTGGATAACAAAATCATCCCTGCAATGAAGATAATGAAACCCTCAAAGTTCCTCACACTCCTTTTTCATCATTCACTGTCTCTCTCTGCCTCCTTGTGTCTCTGTGTCTCTCTCTATCCCCTACCATTTTTCCAAGAAATTGTGAGTCTGTTTTCTGTTTCCATTGATTAGTTTGCATCTTCTGGAGAGTTTAAGATGCTTCCAATTGCTATAATGGAACAAGTTAGTTATTACTAAGTCATATCGTTTGTCCATAAAATTCCTACATGCACATCTTTGTGTAGGGATGCCTTCATTCCTCTTACCAAAACACCTAGATTCAGAATGAATGGGTCACATCATAAATTAATGTTTGACTTTTAAAGAAATTACCAAACTCATCTAAAATCATGCTGTTTTACATTCTGACTTGTACTGTGTGGTCAATCCCTTTGGATGTCAGTCTTTCTCACTGTGGTCATTTCTAATGGGTGTGGGTTGATTTCTGTGGTTTTATTATGAGCTATTTTCATGTGCTTATTGGGAATCCTTCTGTCTTCTTTCATGAAGTATGTTTGAATTTTGATCCCATTTCTAAAAATGGTTAAACTATCTTGTTATCATTGAATTGGCTATTGAGTTGGATATCAATTTGAATTGGATATCTTATGAAAAATCTAATATATGTGTTACAAACACATTCTCCGAGGGACCTGTGGTTTTATTCTTTAACACTGTCTTTTGAAGAACAGGGTTTTAAATTAATATGAAGTTCAATGTATTAACTTTGTCTTAGATGTTTTGTGCTTTCTGTGTTCTAACAAACTTATATTTGCCCCCAAGGCCTCAAAGATTTTTGCCTAGAATCTTTATGGTTTTAGATTTTTACATTTAGGTCTATGATCTACTGCATTGATTTTTATGTATGGTGTAAAGTAAGGATTTATGTTCTTTTCTTCCCCCCAAATAGATATTCAATTGACCCCACATTATTTGTTGAAAAGCTTTGCCTTTTCCACTAAATTGCCTTGGAAACGATGATGAAAATCAATTGGTCATATTCATTTGAATCTCTTTCTGAATTTTCTTCTGTTTCACTGATCTCTGTCTACATATTTGTTTATATCGAGCTATCTTTGATATCTTTCATTATGGTTACTTTATAGTAAGTCTTGAAATCAGATAATGTTAAATCCTCCAAGTTATCAAATTATTCTATATTGTCTGCATTTTAAATAATTTTAAAATGAGTTTGCCAGTCATATCTATTTTTAAAAAGTATCCTTGAATTTTGATTAGTTACATTAAATTTATAGCTCAATTCAGAAAGAATTATCATTTTACTAAAATATGTAATTATCTATTATATATATTTCAATGATATTTATGGCTATTTAATAACTACCAATAAATAATAACCCATAATGAATAATCTATAACTTGTGAAGTTATATATCAATGTATACTTCTCTCTGTCTTCATTTCATTTTAGTGATATTTTGAAATTGCAAGCATATGATAAATTTGTTCTTAAGTATGTTATATATGTTATGTCATGGATAAATTTTGAGCCAGTAGAAGCTATAAACTGGTTAGGCAAAGAACAATAGATTGAATCAGAAGAATTTACCATTGAATCTAGTTCAGAGATTAGTGCAATTGTCCAGATAAGAAGTCTAGCTGGAGAAATGAATTAGATGAACAACCAGTGACAAGAGCCCTTTTTTTTTTTGTAAGCTATACTTTTGGAAGGTAATGGTGCATAAGAAATGTTGCCTTGGAGTAGACAGGAGCGTAGAGAGCTCACGGTGTATAGAATACCCCCAGGTGAAAGGCAAAGTTTGAAGGACTGAATGCAATTGACTTCTAAAGTCAACTTCTGTAGAAATCCGGTCTCAGCCTGGTCCAAATAGCTTTGAAAATGCCTCTTCCTTTAGATAAAAAAAAATAGCCCTATTCCTGTCAATGAATAATACACATTCAAAAGAATTTCAGAGCTACAAAAGCTTTAGGTTATCTTCATATTATGTTTGGGAGATGGAAGTTCTTACTTTTAAAAATATAGTTTTGTATCTACTAATACTAATACAGCTAACAATATAAGATTATGCATCACTATATTATTAGATAATTAAACATATTCATATGCACATTGACATAATATGTTCCTATACTATCTGGACATCAGTATTTATAGATGTACTGATATGCATATTCTTAGGTGAGTATGTATATTGATAAGCATATTGACAAATTTTCTTAGATAAATGTATGCATTATGTGCATATAGATATGCGTATATCAACAGCTAGTGATGAAACTAAGCAAGACTCATGAAAGCAAAACCTATACGAAGGGTTCCCTCTGCCTCGCTGAAAATGAGTGCCAATGAGCACAGCATGGAAAATCACCACAGCTTTTTGTTTTATGAAAGAAATCTCAATGACAAGTTCATTTAGTCAAAATCAAGCCTAGGGAATTTTATTTTTATGCACCCACATGGAACAAGATGCAAATGAGTAGCATACCTGCATTTCTATTTGATTACCTTCTAGTTAAAGCAAGTCATTAAACTGTTTACTCACATTTATAAGGACAGGATTTGAATTTTTATGTATTCCAGTGAAACAGACAGCATTTTCCAAACTTTGTATACTGTGAGGCAAGAAATCTCGAGATGGCTTACGTGGCTGAAGAGCCAAAGAATGCTCAAGACTAACTTCTGTCTGATTGGAACAAGCTTCTCTTTAAACCTCTGTTTCAGGCAGAGGGACAAAAATTCATTCTCCTTCAGTTCATACCACAGGCAAGCAAAGCAGGTTGATATGCACCAAGGTGAAATTAATTACAACTCCTCTCCCATCTCCCCAACCCCATGTTAGTGAAAGTAATAATATCTTTAGTAACTTTTGTTTGTGTTTCTATGTGAGGGACTCTAACAGGCATTTTTCAGGCAGAACCTCTATTTGCTTTTCGCTGGACGACTTACTCTACTACAATTTGCATCCCAACTGGCCCTCAGTACTCCATTCTTCATGTCTCTCTCCTCTCAGAAAGACTCCATTGACCCCAAGGTCAGGGCGGTCAGTCCATTCTGTTTTTCCAGAAGTGTTTTGTGAGTGCGCTGTTACAATACCCTGCCCTGGCACCCAACTCACATGATCATAATTGCTTACCCACCTGGCTTTGATTCTCATTAGATAATGGCTCTGTGAGATCGGAGACTATATCTGTGTCATTAAATAATTATTTATAGGATAAATATTTTGTCTTCCATATTTATTTTATGCTCTTTCTTGATTACTCAGTAACTTTGTAATGGCATGATAATCAGTCCCATCTTATAAAAATTCAAATAGGAAATTGTGACCCAGCAAAGTCAAAACACCTATTAAAACTGTCTCAGACAGAATTGGTAGAAAGGTTGTCTAAAGATCTCTTCAATTATATTTCAGTGCTTTAGGAAATTGGTAGGGCGTTTGCCTTGCATGCGGCCGACCTGGGTTCGATTCCTCCATCCCTCTTGGACGGCAAGCTACCAAGAGCATCCCACCTGCATGACAGAGCCTGGCAAGCTACCCGTGGTATATTCTATATGCCAAAAACAGAACAGCAAGTCTCACAATGGAGAACAACGGGACAACAGTGCAATAGTGCTACAGTAGTGTTACAGTATACAACAGGATAACAACATCATAATTAGTGATCTGAGAAATGGATTAAGGAAAAAAATAACAATTCTTTGAGATCCTTGATTACTCTTAGGATAATTTTTGTCGCTGAGCCATGCTTTCTTTAGTCTCTCTACTACTTTTGAATATGGGTCTGCCACTGAAAGTGGAAAGCTGGTATTTTGAGTTCAAAGGCTGTAGCTGACTTTTCCTGTACCTGCTCTCCAGACTATGGCAGGGTCCTATTGCCCAACATGCTTTGTTCACACAAAGCAGCAAAACCCAATTGTACTTCATCCTGACTTTGCATGTCATTTCAATGAAACAATCCAAGATTCTGAACCAAGACTCTAACAGGAAGTATACAAATCAGGGCAGGAAAGATTTTTTTTTTTTGATATTTGTTCCTTTAGGAACTTGGATATTTGCATCATTCTACCTGTGAGCCATGTATTCTTAGGCTGGTAAGAAACTTGGGAATACTGAAGCAGTGGACAGTCTGGCACTGAAAAGAGAGATGACACTCACCTTTTGTGTGTTTAGGACAGTAAACATCAAATGACAATAACAACAACCACATAAACCCACACACTTGTTTCTGCATGTGAACTTTTCCATAATACATAGCACTGTCTTTTCCCAATTATTTCAGTTTCCCACAAAAATACACACAAAAATGGTTTAAAGCACAGTGACTCCAGACCCTTCTCCCAGACAGGATGACACTAGATTTTTTTTTAGTAAAATCTATTATTTTATTTTTATTTTAATTAATTGATAAGTTAATTTTTTTGTTTTGTTTTTGGTACATACCCAGTGATGTCCAGGGTTTTTTTTTAGAGGATGACACTAGATTCTATAGGTTCATAGCTCCACTAAGTTTTCTTTCAGCTTCTTGAAAATCCCACACTTCCTCCTCCCTCAGACCTTTGCTGAATGACTTCCTCCATCTGGAATGTTCTTGCAAATTTGTTTCCTTTCTCCACCTTTATTTTCCTGGTCAATTCTTCCCTGGATATCACATCTCTAGCTTTGTTACAATATCACGTAGTTTTTTGAGGGAAATCTCACCATAACCTTTTCTCTCTAAGTCTGCATTTGATTGGATCTCAGGTTTGAACATTCCTACAATATCTTACCATTAAAGGAATACTGTTCACACTTAGCAATATACTCATGTGATTGCTCGATTGAACTCTTTTATTTTCTATAAGTTAATTGAGGACATAAACTCCTTAAAATTGTCTTTCCTAAGCTTAGTCTAATGCCTGGCATCTAGAAAGGTCCAATCAAGAGCTGGTGAATAAAACTTTGAGTCAACATAATTACTGTCTGTGATGCAAAGGACCCTATCAAGCCTAGACCTGTGAATCCAGTTCTCAACCATTGCCCTAGAGAGGTGTTGAATCCCCAAACACCAAAACATGAAACTTTCATGTAACTTCACACCCTGAGTCTGGTTTTGCCCAGAATTCCCAGCCTCAACTTGGTGTGTTCTCAGCCACTCTCATTTCCCACAATCTAAGTCAGTGTGTTTGGTGGTTTAATTTCCTTTCTGCAAAGCAGGTACTATAACAAAATAGCAGGAGTCATGGCTGGGCCCTAAAATAGCACACGCTCCCTGGCCCTGTCCTTGGGAGGCTAGCCACAGACATGGGGAGATTATTAACACAATAAACCATAATTCTGCAAATTTGTACTCAGGGACCTTTTTATTGCCAGGTTGGGGACTATTTAATCTATGGCTTGACTCCTAGTTTACTGGATTACTTGGTTACTAAGAAACCAGGTAATTGACACATAAACCACAAGGATTTACAAAAGATGCTGGACCCGATTTTATATTTTATGAACTTAGTAAAAACTTTAGTTACATATTTAGAGTTTTTAATGACATTTATGGCATTTTTAATGTTCACATTCCATATCATAACCAATTTTCTACTGGGTTTAGATTCCCAATAATACTGGGTCTGAGAGAAAGAGGTTTTGAAATTTTGCCTTTATTAATCGTTTTTTAAAACCCTCTGGTACTACATAAATTATTTTAAAATTAAAATACCTAAAAATGTTTCCACTGGGGCCAGAGCTATAGCGCAGAGGGTAGGGTGTTTTCCTTGCACGCGGCAGACCTGGGTTCGATCCCGGGGATCCCATATGGTCTCCCCAGCACCATCAGGAGTAATTCCTGAGTGCATGAGCTAGGAACAACCCCTGTGCATCACCAGGTGTGACCCAAAAAGCAAAAACAACAACAACAACAAAAACAAAAAAATGTTTCCATAAAAATGCTTCTATGCATTCCACATACATTCTAGACCTTGTTCTCCCTTGAACTTTTCATCTCAGACCTGGTGAAGCACTTAGAGACCAGTCTTGGTGTTCTTGTCTGACCTCCATGAGCTGAACTCCAGGCCACCTGAGGCCCTTTCCAAGCCTCCCCGGCCCCCGCAAAGGACAGGAGCTCTTCAATGTGCAGGGAAGTGTGACAAACTCAGTGAAATAATATGTGAAGACATTTTATAACCCGTAAAATGTTTTATGATTAATAATAATATTATGGAAAGTCCTGACTCTTATTACTGCAGTTTTATACTTTATGTCTTTGACTCTATTTGTGCTATGTAACATTTTGCCTTTGATTCTACATATATTATGTAGAATACAGTGCTGATTCCAAGGACAGCCTGTATCAGTTTTCATGTAGATGCCAATCTCTTAAAATGTTAGTTTAAAATTTTTTATTTATTTATTTATGGGATCACTGTGAGACCCTTACAAAGCTGTTCAGGATTAGATTTCAGTCACACAATATTCAACACCCGTCCCTTCACCAGTGTACATTTCCCAGCACCAGTGTTCCAAGATTCCCTTCTATCATCCCTCACCTCCCACCCCCAGCCTGCTGCTATGGCCTTTCTTTTGTCTGTCTGTCAGAGACAGACAGTCTCTGTCTGTCTGTCTGTCTCTTTCCTTTGGGGCATGGTGGTTTGTAATATCGACACTGAAAGGTTATCAAGAATATCCCTTTACCTACTTTCAACACTCAGATCTTGTCCAGAATGATCAGTCCCAGCTATTATTATCATACTGGTCTCTTCTTTATCGTACCTACCCTCCTCCACCCCCCCCCACACACACACACTGTGGTTGATTCCAAGCACTGACCAGTCCTCCTAGCCCCTGTTTTCCTCTGGTCATGGATATTAGTCTTCTACTATATATATTTTCATGTACCACAAATGAATGTAGTCATTCTATATCTATCCCTCTCCTTCTCATTTATGTCACTCAGCATGATATTATCCATGTCCATCCATAAAATGTCATTCGAAAGTGTCTTCTCCCACAACTAAATTCATGATCTACTCAGTGTGAAAGAACCCATCTTACTGGACTCCAACTCCAACTCGGCTAGCGGAGCTGAAAGCCTCCAGATATGGCTCACGCTCTCATGCACGTAGCCCTCCAGAGAGGTCCTTCTCCCTGGTCACTGGCTCTCCTAAGCCCTGTAGGCCTGCTCTGGCCACTAAAGAGTGATCAAAAGACAGGAGACCATCTTTTCATAGGAATCAAGACCCTAACAGGAGGATGGGTCCTTAATGCAGTCATTCACCCCAAGCCTCGCATTTGAATTTGTAAATTAGGTGCCCCACTTCCTCTTGTTGCAATGTGTATGTATGAGTGGCATTGCATTTGTTTTCAGGCCTTACATGCTTGGTGGTGGACTAGAGATTGCACCCAGATGTGAGCTCTGTCAGGGATCAAGTTCAGGGCCTCCTACGTGAAGGTAGGGTCCCTATCATGGAGCAATATCCCTGAGCCCAAAATTAGGGTATTCATTAAATTAGGTATCGAACTTTGCCTGGTTGTCTCCCCAGAAAATATGAAAATTTAGCTACCCTGTGAGGGTTTAATGACCTCTTGACAAAAAGTAAAGAGCCTCATTGCAAACCATGATGCCCCAAAGTGGAAAGAGAGTAAGAAAGAAATCATCTGCCATAGAGGCAGGGGGTGGGGTCAGGTGGGGGCGGCAGGAGGGACACTGGGGACATTGAAAAATGTACAATGGTGGGAGGATGGATATTCGACTTTTTATGACTGAAACTCAATCATGAAAGCTTTGTAACTCTATCTCACAGTGAATGAATATATATAAGGCACTGCCTTTCAACTCCCTAAGGGCATCCAAATGGCAACGATTTGAGTGGGCAACCCTCTATCTGCTGCTGCCCCTCACATTCCAAAGAACTAATAAGAGTTAGCATTGACATGCTTTGCACCTTTTAAAGGGTAACGTTTATCTATTTCATTCACTTCCAGGAATCCCCCTCGAGAAAGAAGATCAAGGTTCAGAGGGGTGATATGGCTGGCCTGAGTTCACATGACCTGTGAGAATAGAAGTAAGGTTTGGTGGGGTCCTGAAGCCAGCCTTCTTCCGGCATGCCATTGGATAGGTCTTAAGGAAGCTACATGCCTGCTTTGTTCACTTCAGTTCCATATCCCATTTTTCCCAGAACAAACCCTCCCCCTAACGGCACCCCCAGACTCTTTAGTCCCATGAAACTCTAATAAACAACTTTGATTTTTATCCCTTTCAAAATCTAATTGAAAATGTCTTGTTAAACCTAGCTGCTACTTAATTTGTGCCCTCTTCTGCCTTCTTTCTTAGGTGACAAAGAAGCCTCACAAAATCAAGCTTTTTTCCCCTTAAATGAAGTAATTCCTTGACAATGATAATTCTCATACTAAGCAACTCCATAGCAGAGTTAAGTCCTACTGACATTTCCCGTTGCATCTTCTATTTGGAAAGTTTATATAATGCCAGAGAAAAAGGTCCTCTCTGGAAAAAAAGCTTGGCACGGAGAAGGGAGTTTTATGTTAGAGAAATAATAGCTTCTTTAAGATGCATCTCCTTTCTAATAGCTACAACATCATCACTGATGAAGTCAGAGTGCTCTGACTTAGCCACATCGATTCTTCAACTGATTTTAAAAATTACCCGATGAACAGTGTGGCAGAAGAATGCCCTTAAACAGAGCTTTTATGCCAGTGCATCTCATTTACTGTGGGGCGAGGCATTCTTCCTGTGCCTCCTCCTCCAGCTGCTATGTACTATTAATACCATGTGAAGAATGTAGCATATTATGGGCATGAAAAGCAGAGGAAAGAGAAGGAGGCATCCCTGAGTCACCTTGGCCCTTGTGAAGAATGACTGCCCACTCCTGAGTAAGGCCCGCTTCCCCCAGGAAATGCTGGACCACAATTCTCCAGGGAAGCACTTCCTGGGGGTCTGGGGAGTGGGGGGAGGAGGAGTCGGGGGACTTAGTGAGGTGACCCTGACCGTAAACCTCTGATTTCAGGACCATGGGCCAGCTCAGGTGAGGGTTTCTCCTGCAACGAGCTGACCTTGCTCTCTGGGTGGCTACAGATCTGCTCAGGAGTATCGGACCCCACGCCCCTCCCACAGCCTCAATACCAGATGAGCTAAATAATAAGTAACACATGTAGGAGTTTTACAGTTTACAAAGTGCTTTTACATAGTCATTACAAGGCAGGGCCTCTGCCGCAGGAGTTTGGAGTTTGGAGGCTCCAACTGTATTTGAAAATGGCCTGAATTCCAAAATAGGTTGTAGAATCATAATGTATTTTTACTATTTACAGATAGCAAATTAGGGCAGCTAGGACATACAAACACACGTACACAAGCCATTACCACCATCACCACCACCACACACAATTTTTTTTCTGCTGGTGCTATTAAAACATAATTGCAGAATATTAAGAATAATCATTTATAAGGCTTTATAGATTGTACAGGTCAGAGGCCCAAGTTTGCAATTATAAGCTCACTGCCATTTCCCTCTTTGTTCTATGGGTGTATCACTGGTGAGTGTAGGTGTAAATTTTATAATCTTCTAGAAGGTGAAGTCATGCACCAAGTGCTCTCTGGTTCCCACTATGATAGGCTGATTCCAAGATGGTGACCTTTCTATGTCACCAGGATACACTTCCTCCTTTTGCTAAACTTCATGGATTTCATTTAAGTAACCTACTCAAGGTATAATACTCAAATATACAGCCTCATGCTAACATGGGAATATATAGCGTTTTTAGCAGCTGTCTGATAGGAATGATTTAAGATGCTCTTTAATGAAATGATAGCCATGAAGCAGTGGGAAGACCCATGTCAAATGCTGAGTGGAATTGTTAGACGGATTTGAATACCTTGACATTTGTGTAACATCTTATAGGATTTGGTCATCAGGTTGCCAAAGTGGTGCCCTTAACCTTCACCTTCTGAGAAAAAATTCACTTTTTGACTTAATCACTTCATGATTGGTTAAGCATGATTAAATCCAGGTAGTGACACAAAGTGGTTCTCCCTCTCAAGAGATAGACACAGCTAAAAAATGCTTTACTTAGTGGTGAAAATCTGTTCTCTGTGAAGAATTAAGGATTCTGAATTTTCTCATAAAATCCAGACCAATGGTATAGAGTCTATATTCATCATTTTAAAGTTACTTAAAACTTTATATGTTTATCAGTTATGAGTCAAAGAAAGAGTTTTCAAGATACTTTGAATGACAAAGAAATTAGGTTTTCTTAAATTAAATAGAAAATCAAAAGGGAACATGAGTGACAGCCCCAAGGTATGCTTGGCTCTAACTCTGCCATCTTTGGTACTGCCCTTGTCATTGTACTAGCTTAGTCAAGAGTTAAATCAGCAGGGGTCTCCGTCATTTCTGCACATCTTGCAAGCAGAGGCACTGACTGTCTTTGCTCTGAACTGGGTTTACAAGGATGTTTATATGGTGAATAGCCTCAGAAGACAGAGATGGTATCTCCTCTGGAGCAGAGGGCTGGCAGGCTAACTGCCCCTATAAAGCCATCCATCTTTAAGCTCAGGTTTCTGGGTATAAGCATGTCACTGGGTCCTCTTCTCATTGCCCTGGGAATTCAGCTTAGGAACAGATGCAAATAAGCTGATGACCATATTGTCTGATGCAATGCAAGTAATCAAGTCTTTTTTCCCCTGCCTAGAAATCTTGTGTCTACTTTTAACATCTTTGAACCTTAGGAAGCCTTATGTTTAAGCTTGCAACTGGGAAAAAGTAGAAGATACTTTATAATATACAACAAGCAATTTTTCCCCCACATAAATTTTTGTGTGGATATAATGTGATTGCCCTAAACATGAGGGTGACAAGTCTCTCTTGCTTAGTGTGGGTAGGAAAGAGCAGCCTGGTCTTCTTTCTGAGTGGATCAAAATAGGACATAGAGCCTGTCTCTAGAACAAAGAAATTCAGTTACTCACTGCTAAACCCTGGGTTTCTGACAATCACTGGCAAATCTGTTTTGCTTGAGTCACAGGATGTTTGTAGGAGCTAAAGAAAATTTGGAGTATACTAGAAAGCGGGATTGGGTGATGCAACTTGGCAACCAAGAATTTTTGATAGAATAGTTGGGGTTGAGCTTCCCACGTGCCATATACCTCAGCACACAAACAGATCTGTTCCTGAGGAAATTTGTTAGTCCAAGCTCTCTCCTACCAACATCATATGGTGTTCTGCCAGTTGGGCTTTCCAGATGCTCATATTTCAAGCCAATAGCTATGAATTAGGCATTAAGGGATCTGGTTCAGATCATAAATGTTATACAAATCAACCAGTATGGATTAAATGCTGCCACAGTCTATAACAGCTAAATGAGGGTCATGATTTCGAGCTGGTTAATAGACTCTAATACACTAAATGGTTTTATCAAACCCTCATCCTAGGCATTCATCATAAGTGTGAAATTTGATATGGTCTCGCAGAACACCGGCAAGTCACAAACAACTCTGTCTTCTGCCCATAGAAGAAGCTTGGATGTAAACTGAATCCTGACCAGCGTGGCCATGCTTGGGTGGGTGTGTGGGTGGGGGAAATGTCAGAACTGCAGTGGTTTATGATGGGATCTAGTTAGTTACCCAGTGAGTTCACAGAGGAAGCACACATCAGAAATGCTAATGGGTATTATGATACTTTTCTCTTCTTGAGGGTCAGTGAGCTTTGGTTGCATGCCTCCTCTTTGTTCCCCAAACCGTGCCTAGAATGTACTTAGATGAGGCTGCTTACAGTTCTAACTCCCCGTTGACCTTTGTAGAGGAAATTATAGTTTTAGAGGCCAAAGTCCCTTTGAAAACATGGGCAGTTAATTTCAAAAGTCATTCTCATTATCGGACTAGACTACACCTTGAAGATGAACTGCAGTGCCTCAAACCACCCCAGTAATACCATCAACTTGCTGAAGACCCTAGGGGATGTCACTTCATTTTCTGAGCTTGTTCTATCAATGTCTCTAAACGTTTTTCTTTTGGTTTTTGAACCACACCAGGTGATGCTCAGGGATTATTCCTGATTCTGGACTCAGAATTTACTCCTGGTGGTGCTGGGGGATCATATGGTATGCCAGGGATTGGACCCAGGTCAGTTGTGTGTTAGGCAAGCACCCTACCCACTGTACCATATCATTGGCCCTGTATCATTTTCTTTAAATGTATCACTTTCTGTAAGCCACAGGTTGCTGTGAGGATTAAATAGGATGGTATATGAAAAATAAGAGATTATCCTAAAATTGTATGTGGCAATAGTAGAGACCCTGTAAATGTTGATACCTACTTAATTAAACTCAGAAATTATGTTCATGGGCAAGAACACTTTTTACTATATCAGTAACCTTCATTTTCTTAATTTAATGCTCTAAAACACTTATTTTTAACTCCCCCAATGGAAAGTTTACCTTTTAAAGTAAGTTTGTGTTCCTAAAAAATACTGTGTTTGTATTTTTATCTGGGAAGTTATATTATAATAATAAATGGATCAAAAACATATGATAGGCAGAAAAATTAATTTCAAGAAATCTACTCAATAATCTCTATTATTGAATACATATATAATAACATAGTTATAGGCTCTATTATAAGGAAGAGGAACTTTGAAGGTTAGTCAATTTAAGAAATTGGATATGGAAAAAATAATCTGGATTGTTCAAATACATCTAATCTAATCTTTATAATCATAGGTCCCTTCTTAGCTGTGGTCAGAGAGAGAAAGAATCAAGTAAAAGAAGACAGTGATGCTTCTTTGAAGATGGATGAACAGAGTGACCAGCAAAAGAATGAGAAAATGAAAAAATCAAGGAAATATATTGTCCTGTAGATCTGACACAAAGGGGAGCAACCCTGCCAATACCCTAATTTTATTAAAAATCAGATTATGAGTATGGAAGGATAAGATAATAAACATGTGTAGTCACCAAGCTTATGATCATTTGTGATCATACTTATGATCTTCAGAGGTAAAAGAATACCTAATAAGAAGACACTCATCTAAATGTCTAACATTTTATTTCCTTGTAAGCATCTCTGTAAGTAAGTAGTATAGAAAATTAATGCTAGTCTTGGGCACTTTGTTAGTGGTGAAGATGCAGGAACTTTGTACACCAAAACCATGTTAACACCATTGTAGTCATGTTACCTAAACCACTGGTTTTCAAAAAACAGTTTTGGGACAGGTACTGGTCTACTGGAGTTAAAAAGTTGAAAAATGCTGACTTAAATATCAATAAAAATAAATCATTTTTTAAAGTCAATGCCTTAGTGATTAAGAAACTTGTTGAAGATTTCAAGGCTAAAAATGGAATTTAGACTTAATCCCAAAGCATGCCCCCTTATACCATATTGCGGAAGAAGATATTTCCCTTATTGTTTTATCCTTCCCAAAACTCAGTAGCTAAAAATAGTCCAATAAGCTACAATCATTAAACAAATAGTCTTCCTGGCTGTCTGCTTTTATCATGAAAAAAACGTTCCAGGCTGTGCCTAGAGATACTGACAACATGTCCATCTTGTTTTGGTCTTTTCCAGAGAGAAGTCCTACAACTGGAGTGGGATTTATGATTACTGTTAGCCACCTACTGAATATGACACTTTGGGGAAAAACTGTAAGTGGTCTTCAATGCTGTGGTTTGGCCCCTATCTGTTTTTCCCTTCCTTTTTTTAAAAAATTGAATCACAGTTAGATATATAGTAATGAAGTTGTTCATGATTAAGTTTCAGTTATACAATGTTCCAATACCCATCCCTTCACCAGTGCACGTTTCTCACCACCAATGTTCCCAGTTTCCCTCCTGCCTGCCTTCCCCACCCCCCACCCCGGCCCCTGCAGCCTGCCTTTATGGCAAATACTTTCTCTCTCTCTCTCTCTCTCTCTCTCTCTCTCTCTCTCTCTCTCTCTCTCACACACACACACACACACACACACACACACATACACACACATTTTCATTTTAGGCACTGTGGTTTTCAGTTCTGTTACTGACAGAATATAATGCATATCACTTTACCTCTTTTTAGCACTCAGTTTGTGTCCAGAGTAGACATTCCTGTCATTGTCACGGTGGCTCCTTCTCTGTCCTAACTGCTCTCCCTCTCCCCTCTTGGTTTTGGCCACCTGTCTTAGACTCTCACTAAAGGTTTCTGGGTTTCTGGGCATACTAGCTCAGTTCATTCCACGCTGAGAATAATTAGTAAAGGACACCACACCGCCTCCCACCCCCTTAAATTCCTAGGTATTCTTTGGAATGTTTTTCCTCTGTTCAAGTTTAGTTTGAACTTTTTTACTTCTGAAAGCTCCATAATTTTGGATGGCTCCTAATGTCCTTCCTTCTCAGTCAGTCAGAGACCTTAGCCACCTATCTCTCATCTCAATCAGCTTCCCTGCTCAATCTGTTCAGTTCAAGGTGAACTACTGAAGGAGCTGGAGAGATAGCACAGCAGGTAGGGCATTTGCCTAGCACGTGGCTGGTCCAGGTTTGATTCCCAGCATCCCATATGGTCCCCGAGTACTGCCAGAAGTAATTCCTGAGTACATGAGCCAGGAGTAACCCCTGTGCATTGCCGGATGTGATCCAAAAAGAAAAGAAAAGAAAAAGTGAACTACTGCTGCCTTTTGCTCTTTTTTCTCTGTTTCTTTTCTTTCCTTTCTTTTTGTTACTGAACTAAAATTATTTTTCATGTTTCCTATTTGCTGCCATCCACCTCTTTCCTACCAAAAATGTTTTCTAAGAGTAAGAAGGTTTATGTTAGAGAGAGCTGAAGACAATGCCTAGCAATCACGGACCCGGATTCATTCTTGCTCATTTATTATTTTATATAGTAACTCATCATCATGGAAAGATGGTACAGCAGGTAGGGTGCTTGCCTTGCACTCAGCCAACCCGGGTTCAATCCGTGGCATCCTATATGGTCTTCCAAGCTCTGCCAAGAATAATTCCTAAGTGCTGAGCTAGAAGTTACCACGGAGCATTGCTGGGTATGGCCCCCAAAATAAAAACAAAAACAACAACAAAACCCCTCATTATCATGCAGTCACTTCACATCACAATGGATGGCAGACATAGTTGGGCACCAAACCTTTGCTTTGCAAATTGAAGTGGAGGCCTAGGAGCAGATAGCTCTTTCCACAGGAGACCTTCTTGCTCCCTTGGGACATGCTGCTCTAGGGATTAAGGAATCCTAGAAGTCTCAGGGACAGGATTCATGCCTCATACCTCATGCCTTCAGCATCTCCATATCTCCTGAATTTCTGATATCCTCCCTTGCCCAGCTGCAGGTTCCTCCAGAGTTACTGCTTTTTCAGGGGCTCCTATTCAAACAAACCCTTGGCGGGGAAGGAGGAGGGTTGGCATATTGAGTGAGTGGAGAGTTCCAAACTGTTTGTTTTGTAAAACGGAGACTCCATTCTACTTTATATTGACTTCCTCACTTCCTCACCCATCAATCATTTTTACCCCCCCCCCTTTGGCAAGAATGTTGTGGGAGGAATGTGATTTGGTCAGACATGGAGGTGATTAAGTCTCTGAACCTCTAGACTCCTGAATTGGGTGGGGGAGGGTAATTGGGGGATGTGAAATACTGAAAGACTGTTTTTAAATTTTGTTTGTTTTTTAACCACTTTAGCCAGGATAGCACCTGGGAGCAAAGGCTGCCCTGGGCATTGGGCCAAAGTGAAACCATGGGAAATAGGGAGGAATGGAGGGGAGGAAAGAGAGCAATAGGACAGCTCAGCCCAGAGTCTCAGAAGAGGCTTTTATTCCATGGTAATCTGGTGGAAATTTGGTAATCCATGGTTTATCAGGAAATTTGGTAAACCATGGTAATCCACCACAAACATCTCAAAGGTCTTGATTTTTAGATGCTCATATCTTTTTTTAAAAAAATGTAATTTGTAGACTTAAAAAAAAAAAAACCAAAACGCCTCTTTCTGGTATGTTGTATCTCCCTGGAACAGAGTCCAGAAGGCATGGGCCCCCAAATTGGCTGCTTGGTTGATGGGCAGGGGGTGGAATTGGCAAAGGAATGAGGGATGCCATACCTACCTTAAAACATACAGATAATTTACTGGGGAAATGACACTCCTAGTAGCCCAGTGTGGGCACCTTATTGTCCACAGAGGGGTACGGAGAGAGCCTGGCTTCTTGGGACATGATCAACACTGAGTGTTGTCACCATCTGAGCAGAAAAGCTCCCAGTGAAAAGCTTTTCTGTGACTTTCTATCATTTTCCCTAGCCTCCAGGACTTATGAAGAGAGCAGGAGAATGGGGCACAGACATGGACCACCTTTTTCTAGAGAAGGATGGATTTCAGCTTTTGTTTCCTAAGTACACGTTCTCTTTGCTGCTTGAAGAAGCAGGATGGTCACATGCTGCTGTGACCTGCAGATTACAGTTTATTTCAGGAGTGTGGGCACAATAAATAGTTCAGGGATGGAGAGCAGGCCAACAAATTCCTGCACTTTAGGTATGCACCCTACATCTTTCTGAGACTCAGTTTACACTTCTCAGAAATGGGCTATTGCTTAACTTCTGAACATGTTATAAATAAGCTATCACTTGTATCACTTGTCATCCCATTGATCTTTGATTTGCTCGAGCAGGTGCCAGTAATGTCTCCATTCGTCCCTGTTGCATGCTAGTAGAGCCCAATGGTATCTGCTCGCTCCAGGAACACGAAGAACCTCAAACCATTTGTTCAGGGTTTTGACAAAGAAGTCTGACCATCTCGTAGGTGGGCAGCCATGCAGTCTTTTAATGTCCCATGGAATCTAGTTGGTAACAGCTCTAGTCTAGCCCCATCTCTAAATCGCATTATGTGTCTGGCTCATCAGATTTTTGACGACTTGGCAAATGAGACAGCATCCCTGACTCTTGATCATCGATAGATGTCGGAACTCAGGATTCCTTCTCTCACTTGAGTGAAACGTAATACTCCAAGCATAGCTGTTTCAATTCCTCTTTGGGATAGCTGAATAGTGTTCTCATCCTGTTTTCATAAGGCCCAGATCTAGGAGGTGTGCAGGAAGAACGGTGGAGTCAAAAAGATGTGCCCGGAGCCAGAGGTTCTTTGTCCTTTTAATGACTTCTTTGACACTCTTAAAAAGGAGTTCCATGCTGCTCTCTACCTCCTGCGCAGTTCGGGCGCCAAGTCATTCCTCATGTTGAGTTCTCGACCCAGGTACACATAACTGCTGCATTCAGAGATGTTCGTTCCGTTGAGAGCAAATGGAATGTCAGGGACTAGTTTGTTTTTCATGAACATTGTTTTGGGGAGATTCAGCTGCAGTACGACTTTTCCACACTCATGGTCAAAGTTGGCAGTTGGCCAGCATTTGTGCCACTTGGCTAATGTTTGGTGTTATTAGAATGATGTCATCAGCAAAGCAGAGGTGGTGTAGTTGCTGACCATCTATCTTCACTCTCATTACTTCCCATTCAAGTTGTCACATAACATTCTCGAGGGTGGCACTGAAAAGTTACCGTGAAATGGTATCACACTCTGGAACTCCTCTCTTTATGTCAGTGATCACATCCTTGTAGAATGGTGAGATTCTGGTGGTGAATCCATAATACAGCTCATGGAGGATCTTGATGTACTGAGTTTGAGTGCCTCGTTTGGCTAGTGCTTTGATTACCGATTCAGTCTCAACAGAATCAAAGGCCTTTAGATCTATGAACGTTAGGCAGAACAACATCTTGAACTCTTGTGAAACTTCAATCAGCTTGGTCACTGTGTGGATATGGTCAATTGTGCTGAATCCTTTTCAGAACCCGGCTTACTTGCATAGTTGTTCTTTGTCTAGTGTTATACCTATTCTATTCAGGATGACTTGAGTGAACAACTTGTAGACGACGGACAACAGGCAGATTGGGAGATAGTTTCTGATGTCGTGGATGTCTCCTTCTTGTACAACAGAATGATCCTGCTGGTTTTCCATCAGGATGAAACCTTGCATACAGACAGGTAGCGTGTGAAGAGCCGAGCCAGTGTATTGACGAGTACTAGTGGCAGATTCTTCAGGTGTTCGTGTCTGACCTTGTCTGGACCGGGTGCTGTACGCGTCTTTACCAACCAAATGGGGTGTCGAATTTTGGGAGGGAGGATGTTGGGAACAACATATTCATCCGGGGGAATTTGGTATGTGGGCAGGTGGATGTGGCTGTTGAAGAGATCCGAGTAGAAGTCATGAATAATCCTCTCCATTGTCCTTCTGGAAGATGTGATAGATCCATCAGGACATCGGAGAGCAGTCATCTTGGTCTTGTAGTTGGCAAAGGACAGGCAAGTATTGCAAATACTTTTCCCAGCTTCTGCTGCATTGGCCAACACTGCTCCTCTTCTCTCTTTGAGGTCTTCCTTTGTCACTTCTCTGCACAGCTTTGCAAGCTCAGAAGTTAGCTTGTGGTTGCTTGAGTCTTGTGCCAAACCACGTTGGCGAATGAGCTTGAGAGTTTCCGAAGACAGGCGTCTTTTTGTGGCTTTTCCACTCTCGGCATTCCTTGTGCAGTCATGGAGGTGCTGAACCAGTCAATCATATTTCTTGTCGATGTTGTCAATGACGGCATCTTCCCATGTTGCTGCAATAGTGCCAAAGAGCTCCTAGTTGGTGATCATTCTGGGAGTTCTCTTCTTAAACTTAAACTTTGCAGACCTTTCTCCCCACTCCGTGAAGTAAAATTTTGCATGAAGGAGAGGGTGGTCTGGTCCTGTTTGGAATTTTGGGACAACAGTGACATCAGTCAGGCAAAACCTTCGATTGAATATGATGTGGTCAATTTCATTGTGGAACCACCGGGAGATTCCCATGTCCAACGTTTAGATTCAGCCTTCTGGAACTGTGAGTTACCATGGATGGTCTTTGTTGACATGATAAACTCAGACAGCCTCTCACCCTGTTTGTACCATTGTAGGCTATGGATCCCAATGTGAAGTTCTTTCGGAGACCTTCTCAGTCCTATCTTGGCATTAAAAATCACTGACAATGATCTTGTAGAAGGTGTGGTCTTCTTTATAGAACCTTTCCAGTTCCATGTAGAACTTCTCAATTTCTTCTTCGATATTGGTTCGATATTGGTGCGTAAACGATGAAGATAGAAACTGCCGGCAGTGAGCCACATCTATTCAAGCGTAATCATCCAATTAGTGTTGTTAGGCATTTGAATGAATCAATGCTCATGGCCAAGTTCGTGTTGACAAGGCCAACACGAACCCTAACCCTAATCCTAACCCTAACCCTAACCCTAACCCTAACCCTAACCCTAACCCTAACCCTAACCCTAACCCTAACCCTAACCTTAACGCCACCAATGCCTCTGTTGTTGCATGTTCCAAGGAACAGTTCTTCTCCAGTATCAAAAATGGCATGATGTGATCGATGCCTTCTCATTTCAGTCAGACCAATGATGTCATACTTGATCTTCTGTGCTTGCATCATCAGGTCCTTGATGGATGCTTCCAATGTCAGCGTACGTGCATTGAAAGTACAGACAGTCATTTTAGTCCTTCTTCTTTTTGGCAGTCTACTTTGTCCCTGAGATTTTATCAGCCTCTCCTTGCTCATAATCCTTAATGCTGCCATATTCGAGGCTCTTTCAGTGTCAGGCAAATGAGGCCCATTGTTGTTACTGTTTTTGGCATATTGAATATGCCACAGGTAGCTTGCCAGGGTCTGCCATGCAGGCAGGGTACTCTCGGTAGCTTGCCGGGCTCTCTGAGAGGGATGGAGGTTTTAGGGCGGCCTCCAATCACCCTTACAGGTGTCCCCATGGTTCACACCATATTTGAACCCCATCAAATATGGTGCGGAAATTATGGAAAATGGGTATTAAGTGTCTTATGCTGTGTCGCGTGGTCTAGAAAGCGGCCTGGAGTATGGCGTTGGCTGGATAATAGAGGTAGCGGAGGTCGACCGATGAGGTATTTATCTGTCAATGGTAGGGTGAGTCATCCAGGTTTGATCCCTGGGTCACCGGAGATTGGAGGAGGCAGACAGAGGATCTTGTTTCTGGGTCTCATTGAGCCTGGAGTCCAAGGTCACAAAGTTCTGCTTTACCTAGGTCTGTGGGGCTTTACTCATGCTCGAGGTTCGGCCTGAGCATCCAGAAAGCGGCCTGGAGTGTGGCGGTGGCTGGGTAGTTAGCTTAAATAAGCTAACGCACATAAAAAGTTTCACTGGTAACATGAGTTCAGTATATGTAAGCTACTATTATTTGTTGAGTTTTTAGTTTGCATACCTAGCAGTGCTCATTCCAGATTCTGTACACAGGGTTCTAAGCTGGTTATTCTCAGGGAACCATATGTGTTGCCAGAGCTCAACCAGGGTCAGCTTACAATCAAGGAAAATGCTTTAGCCCCTGTAATGGGTTACTCCTGGTTTTGCACTCAGGAATTACCCCTGGCCGTGCTCAGGGGACCATATGGGATGCTGGGATTTGAACCCAGGTCGGCCGCATGCAAGGCAAAAGCCCTACCCGCTGTGCTATCTCTCCAGCCCTGTCTCTCTGTTTCTAACAAGCTACTACTACTACTACTTCCCTCTACAAATATCAACAAAGACCCACACTGATATGCTGCTACATTAGAAAGCTTTGTCAAGTTATCCTGGACTGAGTACACTATGTCATAGAATGAATTATCAACATAACTATTTATATGTGTATATCTATAGGTAAGGCAACACAATGACACTGTTTTAGCACTGTAGCACTGTCATCCTGTTTTCCGTCGATTTGCTTGAGTGGGCACCAGTAGCATCTCCACTGTGAGACTTGCTGTTACTGTTTTTGGCATATCGAGTACACCATGGGTAGCTTGCCAGGCTCTGTCGTGCAGGAAGGATATTCTCGGTAGCTTGCTGGGCTCTCTAAGAGGGACGGAGTAATCAAACCTGGGTTGGCCTCATGCAAGGCAAACACCTTACCCGCTGTACTATTGATACCTCCGTCCCTCTCAGAGAGCCCGGCAAGCAGCCGAGAGTATCCTGCCCGCACGGCAGAACCTGGCAAGCTACCTGTGGCACAGTCAATATGCCAAAAACAGTACGGGTACCCACTCGAGCAAAACAATGAACAACAGGATGACAGTGCAGATAGCATATCTATAGGTAGACATTTACACCTTTTCCAATATTCCTCATGGTTTCCATTCAAAGTACAACCAGGTTCTCTTTTGTGCCTTCCCATTTTTCTTCTTTCCTCCTCTCTCTATTATTTTTTCTTTCTAGCCCCTTACCCTTCCTTTGGAACTCTTTTCACCTTTGTTACATTTTTCATCGATACATGAGCCTAAATCTGCCTGTATCCTAAACCAGCAAACATTTACAATCACTCCACATATCAGAAATCGAGCAGGCATACAACTCATACATAGAGTGAGGAGAGATTTCTGAACTCTCCAGGCATATATTAAGCTAGCGTTTCTAGAGATCTGAGCCGTAGGGGCTAGTTGAGAAGACAGATGTTGGCACAGGATGAGATTTGGGGTCAGAGAAAAGAGTTTGAGTCAAGGGAGGGTAAGGCCTGGCAGCAGGTAGTAATCATCAAACCAATTAATAAAGGATATTTGAGCTGGGTATCACCATAGTCATTTATAGAATTTCCCAAAGAAAGCTCTGCAGAAAATTAATAAGGAATCCACAAGATATTTGTTTTGTCAAATACAAAAGAGAAATATTTAACTAAGAATAGCTAATGGTTGCTTCTGAAAGATTTTTTTCTGTCTTTCACTTGTTAAACTTTGGAGATATTATTCCAGGAAGACTGGAATTCAGTGTTTTCCCCAAACTTTTTGACTATAAATTTCAGTTCTCAGGGAAAATAGTATAGTCATTAAGGTGCTTGCCTTGCAGGCAGCCAACACAGTCTTTCTAGTCCCATTCACTGCATGGAATTTGAGAAGATTTTTTTTTTTCACATTTAAAGTTGAGCTAACTTTTAGCAAAGGTGGACTCATTGACATTCCTTGTTATGGAAACTCCTGGGGGTGTTTTTCTAACTCCTCGGGTTGAAGAAGATGTTTGAGATGAGGTACACATACATAATATGGGAGCCAGTGGAATGGACTGGGGCCTAAAAGGTGTTTCTTAAAACGAATAGGAAACATGTGTAAGCACTGTCTGTTAATTGCAGTGCTGTCAATAATTCCTGTCATATTGGTTGATGCCACAAGTGACTTGTCACTTATCTAATAATAAGAACTTCCAACATATAAGAGAGAGAGGGTTAAAAAAGAGAGATAGAGAGCATGGGTATGGCATTGGAGGAAATCAAAGACCCTTCCTATTGGGGTCCTATTGTCTATGTTGGGGTTTTCTCCTATGAGACCTGTCTCTTTAAACTAAAGAGAAGCTGATAGAAAACAGACACTCACAGCACATCAGCAATTGATGCATATCAACTACTTTTTCCTTCTTCTATATTTACAGATATTAATAAATATCTATAAAGATATTGATCTCTATCCCTGTATTCAATAAACACAAAATTGAATAAGGCCTAAATGTCTGTGATGAAAACAGGATCACTTTAAAAAAGAATGAGGAAGCTCTTTGATTTGAAATGAGCAGAACAAAGGAGAGTGCTTGTTTCAAGTTATTTGTACCCGTTGCCCTGTCCTCCAACTCATACCCATACACACACACTCACACACACAGACACACAGACACACACACTCACACACAGACACACATTCACACACAGACACACACACTCACACACAGACACACACACTCACACACAGACACACACTCACACACAGACACACACACACTCACACACAGACACACACACTCACACAGGGACACACACTCACACACACAGTTGTGTATCTGTAGGGAAAAACTCTTTGCTGCAAAGGAACTTCTGGTCTGGGAAGAGAAGGGTGGCTGCAGCCCTTTCTTTAATGTTCTGCTTAATCTGAGCCTTGTGAACCTGTTTCTGCATTATAAGGGACCTGGCTGTACTCTCTCACTCTCCTTACGCTTAGGGACACACACCAGCATCTACCACTTCTTCCTCCTCCCCAGGCTTCAAAAAGCAACTTCATTAACCTACTTAATTCTTGGGAACTCTCAAATCTCTAGTTAAAATAATGACAGACTTGGAAAGGAAGGCCTCGGCCCGTCTCCCCCATGCAGAGGGTGTGGGGGTCAGTGTCCCTGATATCCTGCAGTTATTTCAGCTGTCCTGCCTGGTTCCGCACGCTCCACCAAGCATGGCCACAATTTGGCCCAGAATAATAGCTGCGGATTCAAGAACTCACGGGGCTACTGAGCGGAGGAACTAAAAAGTAAGCTTTGGAGAGCGATTTTCTTCCTGCACTATAAAAACTCCAGTGCCACAGGACCTGAGAGTGGACAGGGAGACAAAACAACACCTTTGTGTGAAGTCTTCAGTGCAGCAAGCTCAGCTCACACACACACACACTATTGATGCCTTTAAACCTTTCCATCCTAGTGTTTAGAACACATGAGATACAAATGAAAAGAATCAGAGGTTTAATTTAGAATTTGGACAAAAGGCTCAGGCACATGCATCTCTACGAGACCGTTTGCTGGGGAGGGCAGGGGGCAGCGGGGGACAGCACATGTCACGGCCGAGCACTCACAGGCCTCCTTTGGGACTTTGATTGGAGGACTCGTTCGAATTTTAACAAGTTTGCTGAGAAGACCTTCAGCTGGGCTGCATATGAGGCCCTGCTATTTTTAATATAAATGTAATGTTTTTAAATCCATCCACGGTGTCCTAAACCAGATTTGGTCGTAAGCAGCTGTGCTGAAATTGTAAAACCTCACCCTTGTGTCTGGTTTCACATCTGGTAACTCACAGCTAACAGTTACAACTCTCCAATAGTAATTAAATGTTTTCTTTAAAGGTAAAAAAATACACACACACACACACACGCACACACAACTACCACAATCATATATGGCAGAATGCATTGTTAAAGGAGTACTTTGATTCACAACAACCAACACTGGGAAGAATCCAGCAAGAATTTTATAGGTAGTTGGGTACTTTTAGGTACTTTTTCTAAAGGTGTTGATCAAAATAAGTACATGTTACAAAAAGCAAAGGCAGCTTGCAACTGGGTGGATATAGAGTAACATTAAGCCACCATAATTGCTAGTGAGGAGAATGTCTCCTCTTTGATGTCAACCAAGGCTTTGCCTTTTTGTTTCAGAAAGGAAGAAACTTCAAAAGCCGTAATTTCAGGACAATAAAGTCCTCACATTAATATAGGTACCAACTTGAACTGTTCTGGAGCTCAGAAAAAAAGTTTCAGGATGAGAATGCACTTAGATGCAGGAGAGAAAATTCAAATATTCTTATATTTCAATGCAAACATTGAAATTATGAATTAATGAAATGGTGAAGCTCTGAATAAATCACATCAAGCATAGGGAGTTCTAACTTAGCTTAAAACAATTATGCGTGTGTGTCACTAGATGAAAAAAAGACAATTTTTTTCTATCTTAAAATGTATGGTTCTATTTATTGAATTATTTAAAATTCTTTTTTTAATTACCATTATTGATATGTTCAATGGCTGGATTCTTCTCTACTTTAATGATTGTGGTGTAATTAATGGGATATAGAAATCCCCTGCTCTATAAAGCAGCTATCTTTTCTTCACCATTAAATTGGTGAGATATGATGTTAGCATGGTATAAAACACAGAACTGTATTTTATAATTCTTAAATTGTATTCTAAAATACTGTCCAAAAATAGTAACTACAAGTCTCACGATGGAGACATCACTGGTGCCCGCTCGAGCAAATTGATGAGCAACAGGACAACAGTGACAGCGATCCAGTGAAATTGTCCAGTGCTTCTCTTCAGGTTAAGTTTTGAAGTGGAGAAGCTCTTCCCTGGAGTATAACAGACATAAAGGGAGCGATGCTCATATTGTAACGAGGCAAATCCAATGACTTATTGGGAAGCTAACCTTCCCTCCACACATAGTACTGTAGATTCCAATAATTTCTCGTGGGCTTGCTCCGTTGTGCTGTGATCACTCCAATCTAGTTTTATACTTGAACAGTTTTGCAATACTATTATCTCCAGGCCAGAGAAGGGAAGAAATGCAAGAAAGCTTCTGCGAGTAACCTGGGTGCCAAGACTTTTTGTGACACCTCAGTGGAGTGGCGTGAGTCCTGGGCATTTGCACGGAGAACAGATGGCCCTTACGGTTCCTTCCATCCAACCAGTTTTTCAGGAGAAGCCCTGAAAACACCCCTGATGCAGCAGACCTCTGCTTTTCCATGTTATCTATGCTGTCAAAGTGTCCCTTCAGCAAGCACACTGGTGATCACAGCCAGCTGGGAAATTAAGAAAGTTAGGATCAGTTGAGAGAGCACAGATCTGGAAGGGAAGGTCTGACACAAACAAACGTACACACAAACACACACACACACACACACACACAACAGACAGGCATATATATGCACATATAGTACAAATGACCAGGACACTCTGGGAGATGTTCATCATTTCCAAATGAAATGAGCAGGGCCAAGCAGTCTAAACAAAGAAAAAACCCACTGCCATCGGCATCATCAGGGACCTGGAAAATTCTGGAAATGTAAGCAGTAGGGCGTTCTCTTACGCAGGAAAGCACTGACCCCAAAGATATGCTCTCCTCTTCAACAGCCCTCCATTCCTGGGTCCTAAGGATGCTTCTTTCCACAAAACTGGTGGTGGTGGTAGTGGAGTCAGGGAGAGGGGGGATGGGAAGCCTCCAGTTGTGACTGGGGACCAGGGGAATGTAGTGGAGGCAAAGAAAGGCTAATACAGTGAAATGCATTGCTTTGAACGAGAGAAAAGCTTCTAAACAAGCAGGAACACTCACTTTGCCCGCCCCATACTTGCTGGGAGACTAAGGGCAAAATTATGAATCTGCTTCCCCGGGTTTTTGACTTTGTGTGATATTTACTGGCAAGCCGTGCTGTTGTGCTGCCTTTGTCAAAACCAAGGACACACCAGGGGTGGGTTTTTTTTTTGTTTGTTAATTTTGGGAGTTACACTGGCTGTGTTCAGTGCATGCTCCTGGTTCTGTGCTCAGGGAACACTCCTGGCAGGGCTAGGGGACCATATGAGGTGGGAGGGGTCAAACCCGTGTTGGGTATTACCCAAGACAGGTGCCTTTCCTGCTGCACCAGCCCTCCCGCCTCACTCCGTGTGCTTTTAGACCTGATGTCTGAACTGCTGTGGTCTTTGGAAAGATGAGAGGATCTAACACAGAAGCAAAAGGCTGAAAGGTGATCCAGGCCGCTTGGATACTCTGGCAACCCACCATAGTCCCCAGCTTGGAGTGAATCAAAACAGCAGTCCCTGGTGGGTTTACAGGAAATACTAGACAAGGCAGCATCAAGAAAGAAGCGGAAGGCAGGAAATCATCTATAACCCACACGATCAATGGTTTCCTCTCTCTTTCGCTCATCTGAAATGGTGGATTTTAACAATATTCTGCAGCCTCCCTAGTCTCGCTGCAACATTGTATGAAAAGACCAGGAATCCAGCCAACGGTCAGCAACCTCCACAATTCCTAATCCATTCTGGGTCAATGAAGTAGCACAGTCTCCTCTGTCCATTGAGAGAGAAAACACAATCCAGACCCTGGCTGGCAGCTAGTGGTGTCTGGTTTACAATTTCTTCTCTGATATTGTGCCCACGTCTCAGATCCAAGAAAGGCCGAGGAAAAGGAAAGCAGCTTTCCTGGAGAGGAGAAAGGGCGCCTTCGTTTCTCACAGAGCCTAACTACTGCTCCATTCAGAGCCAGCTGTCCTTTGAACCCTGCCAGGCAAAGACAATTGCCACGGAGTGGTCATTTAATTCGCTCTGGCCCGCGCATTCTGATGGCAAACATTAACTGCCGGCTACAACAGGACCACCTGCAATGTGTTAGTCATTAAAAAGGTCACCGTTACTAAACATTTTACACTGTGAATAGCTTCAGATTAAATTAGGTGTAAAAAAAGTCATTTCCTCTCTGTGATAAACTCACACACCTGCAGCCAGGCTCATGCTTACCAGGGACATAAAGGGCCTCTCCCCATCGCAGCCCAGTTGGGGGAATAAAGACACAAAGCCCCATTCTGTCAGCTATCTCTCTGTCCCTTGTAATAGGACACCCGTTTTTGGCACTTGTGTGCACAGCTCCTAGAGACGTAATGATTGCAGAGACAGGAATCAAAATCTTCAGTAGTGTCTGCCTCCCTAGGGTGGCTTCGTGAATTGTCCTACATGAGTTGTCCAGGACATGTCGATTTGACTTCCCTTGCCTTGTATTTTTTCCCTTTTTCTTCTCCTCTTGCATTCTCAATTCTTTTTTTTTTTTTTTTTTTTGCTTTTTGGGTCACACCTGGCGATACACAGGGGTTACTCCTGGTTCTGCACTCAGGAATTACCCCTGGCCGTGCTCAGGGGACCATATGGGATGTTGGGATTTGAACCTGGGTCGGGCGCGTGCAAGGCAAACGCCCTACCGCTGTGCTATCTCTCCAGCCCCCTCTCAATTCATTTTAATGCAGTAGTGAGTCTAGCACCTTAACAGCCACTGATAACAATGACCAGGAGTTGTTAGCCCAAGGGAAGGGAAAAGAGAGAGATTAGCAGCTGGCCTTTCGAGAACATGGATGTGGTACCAGACATGGAGCTAGGTATAAGCATGCAACTTGGAGACCATTCCTCCCAACAGCCTTAGAAAGCCAGCATTACTCATTCCCATTCTACGTATGAGCACATAGATGTTGGGAGCTGAAGTTTCTTGCTCAGGTGAAAGTCAGTCTGACTAAATGTCTAAACCATCCTCTTTCTCCCTCCCTGCCTTCTGTGAGGCTGAGGTTATCCCGGATCTGTCCTCACCTGACTTTTCGCATTAGTTTTCCAACTGTTCACTCTGCTTCCTGTTTGCCTGTCTATGATTAATTTCCCACATAACAATGAGAGTGTGATTTTGAAGGTTTAAATCGGATTATGTCATTTCTTGCTTAACGCTCTCCCATGGCTTCTTACTGCAGTTAAAATAAAGTCCAGATGAATCTATATGATCCTGTCTCTGACTTACTCATAATTTAATTCTTCTCTTGCCATGTGCCAGTCAGACTCGTTTCTTTGTAACTGTGCACCCCAGGCCTGTTCCCCTTGACTTGAAGTGGTGTGTGTGTGTGTGTGTGTGTGTGTGTGTGTGTGTGTGTGTGTGCGTGTGTACGTGTATGTGGCCTTCCTCTTCTTTTCACTCAGGTTATCCACAGTGGGACCTTCCTCCCCTTCTACTTTGGGCTGTCTTCTGGTGTTCTCTATCATGTCTTTAAGATTGCTTGCTTCCTGCCCATTCTCTTCCATTAGAGTGAAAATTTTACAGGGGCTGGGACATGGTCTTATATTCAGTTCCTTGCCTAATTCTGGTGATGATTGAATGAAGGAAACAGTTGTGGCTCAGTTTAATTCAGAACTAATTAACGGAAGCTATTCACAGTATAAAAACCCATGGGTAAACCCATGGGTCTGTGCCACCTAACTCAGCTTCCTTTTGTTGTATTGCTACATCTTCCATAGAGCTAAGTCATGATGTCTTGAATGTGAGTAGAAACCACTAAAAGTTTCAAAGACCCCTTTCTCATTTTTAATCATATTTTCACCTTATCATTGTTTCTAAATACATACATATGACTCTGAATTAAAACACACATATATATAAGTACACATGTTGCATACATTGTATATTATCTATATTACATTACATTGTATATAATAACTCAACATTGCAGTTGGCGTCCCAAGGTAGAAACTTGGCTTAGCTGCTTCCATGCAATTCTTACATTTAGCATATCTATCTTGACTTTCTCTGTGTCTTTTGTATAAAGATTCTCTTCCAACAGACTATTCTTTTGAAGGTATCACCAACACCTACTATGGCATTTCTCTCTTGCACATGTCAATCATCCTGTATTTAGTAAAATTATTGTTTCCGATGTAAAAACCCTTTGATGAAGAGAAATGAGTTTTCTTATTACCCCATTTTCTTATTACTCCATTGCTTCTTTATTTATTTTATTTAATTATGTTTTGTTTTTCACCTGCATCCCCAGCTATAGAGCCTCAATGGACACTCAATAAATTTTGTGGCAGCCAACATAAGGTCTAGGACAGAAAGACCTTAACAAGAGAAATCATTGTTATAAAATTTGAGAATTTAAGAAATTATGTTCTTGTTTCACTTTTTTTTTAAAAAAACCTTATTTTTTATTTATGTTTTTGCTTTTTGTGTCACACCCTGCAATGCACAGGGGTCACTCCTGGCTCTGCACCCAGGAATTACTCCCGGCAGTGCTCAGGGGACCATATGGGATGCTGGGAATTGAACCTGGGTTGGCCCCTTGCAAGGCAAACGCCCTATCCACTGTGCTATCGCTCCAGCCCCTTATTTCACTCTTAATATATAATTTTCACACATGGGAGTCTCCATGCCCAGTGAAGAAGACCCATGTTGTGTGAAAATGAGAATTGGTAAGAGTAATTTAAAAAAGGGAGGAAATTGAATGTATAGTCGATACCTAAATTTTTATTAAGAGTTGGTAAAATGCATCACTAGAAACAATCTGAATTTTATTCATTTGCAACTAGCTGGCCAAATGCTACTATGGAGTATTATTCATTTCTTATTAGCTCTTATTGACCTAAAACAAGTTCTGTGGTATATTGTTAAATAAAAGTAATTATGTAGAATATCATGTTTTGCATGCAAGACCCTATCAATACTTAAAATCGCAAATTGATAACTAGATTCTTTTTTCATGTCTATGGAGAAGTGTGTGGAAGGATACATACCAAACTGTTAAAAATCTGTCATTGTGGGGTGATAATAGAGGGACAGTAGTAGAAGCTAGTCATTAATTTTTATTTTATATATATTTTACTATTATTACATGCATGCTTTTCTTTCTTTCCTTCTTCCTTCCTTCCTTCCTTCCTTCCTTCCTTCCTTCCTTCCTTCCTTCCTTCCTTCCTTCCTTCCTTTCTTCCTTCCTTTTTTCCTTCCTTTCTTTCTCTCTCTTTCTTTCTCTCTTTCTTTCTTTCTTTCTTTCTTTCTTTCTTTCTTTCTTTCTTTCTTTCTTTCTTTCTTTCTTTCTTTCTTTCTTTCTTTCTTTCTTTCTTCTTTTTTTGGATGGGGCAGGTTTTATCTGGTGGTGCTTACTCTGGTTTACACTTGGCCCTGCACTCAGGAATCACTTATGGTGTGATTCTAGGGAACCAGAAGTCGAACTCGGTTCAGCCACATGCAAGTCAAGCTCCCTGCCAGCTGCACTGCCTCTTTGTCCTAGTATATATGCTTTTCTTCCTTTTCCACGATATTTTTCTTTTGACTAAGGAAACAGTAAAATAGGGGCTGGAGCAATAGCACAGCAATAGCACAGGGTAGGGCATTTGCCTTGCATGCGGCAGACCCGGGTTCGATTCCCAGGATCCCATATGGTCCCCTGCGCACTGCCAGGGGTAATTCCTGAGTGCAGAGCCAAGAGTAACCCTGTGCATCACCGGGTGTGCCCCCCCCGCAAAAAATAGAAGACAGTAAAATAAAGATTAAAATAAAATGCAATGTTTTCATTGGAATGGAGCTTTTAGGTCAGTTGGACAATATTCTTCAATGTGCAGTGACTAGTGAGTTAACTTTCTTCTTCTGCTCTGTGTCCCCTGGTGAGCTCATCTCTTGCTCACAAATCCAGTTATCAAGAATAAATGGCACACTGCTGGGAATTGGCCCTAAGGAAACAGTCCAAGTAGAGAGCTCAAAGAAAGCTCTCTCTTTAGGGTTATTTATCACACTGCTATTTTGTAAGACTGTAATATTGGATACAACATAAATGTCCTTTAATAGGTGAAGAGCTAAATAAATTATGATATGCTCACTTGAAAATATTACCAAACTAACATGAGGCATCCAGTATCTTTTTTTTTGTACTCTGGGAAATTCTCATATTTCAGTGTTAATTAAAAAGTTTAGTACACAAAATTAACCAAATTCTATGAATACAATGATATAAAAATGATCGGAAAATGACAAGCTATAGAAAAACACACCTGGCAGACTAAAGTGCTTTGCAGTCTACTTAGAAGCAGCTCCCCCAAAGCTCTTGCAGTTAGATAATTACAGGAATATTAAGTAGCTGCTCTGGGAAAACCTCCCCCAATTGTATAAATCACTGGGGATGTCAGTACCAGAGTTGTATGTCCGGCATAATTTATTTCAGAAGATAACACTTTGGCCAACATTTCCAATAGCCGGCAAGAGAATCACGATCTTTTTCTTTCTTTCAGTTGCAGAGAGAGTAACAGAGAGAGAGACAGACAGACAGACAGACATACAGACAGACAGACAGACAGACAGAGACAGAGACAGAGGCAGAGGCAGAGAGACAGATAGAGACAGAGACAGAGACAGAGGCAGAGGCAGAGAGACAGATAGAGACAGAGACAGAAGAGAGAGAAGTGATTATCTTAGGAGATAAAATATAAAGTGGGTGATTTTTTTTTTGGAAACTTGGTCAGTGTCTTTTAAGTGCTAAAGTGAATGATTTTCATATTCGTCTCAAATATCATGAGGAAATAATAATTGTAATCTGTCAAAAATCTCAAGTGGATAACAGTAGGGGGTCACTAAATGGGCCCGTGGGCTATGGGAGTCCAAAGGTCCCTTCCTTCCTTAAGTGTGATCCGTTGCGGATATTTGCCAAGCATAGTCTAAGCTTCTCTGCTGTCTGGCACCCCCATGGCCATAGCAGAGTTGTGATCTCCAGGACACCGTCATCAAATAAAAGAGTACAACTCCCCGATTCTCCCCCCGCCCCCTCCACCAATACCACAGCTCAAGATGTGATGAGCATGCTTGCAACACGGCCAACCCAGTTCCACCCCCAGCACTTCAAATGATCACTCAAGTACCACCAGGATTGATCCCTATGCACAGAGTCAGGAGTCAGTCCTAAATACCTTTGGGTATGACTCCTAACCCCTTCAAAAAATTAAAAAAAAAAACAGAGGGAACTGATCTTTGAATGATCACAGTGTTAGAAGTATAAACGCTCAGCATGAACAACCTCTCAGTGTCTTAGTAGACAATACGGCACCGTGGAGAAGAGATAACTCTGGGAGTCAGTGCAAGTCTAGCTCCACCAGGACGTGTGTGACACCGAGCAAGTGATTTCTTCTCTCTGGAGAGATTTACTCACCGGTGAAAGGGATAACAACATCACATATTTCACAAGCCAAGTTTCAGGGATTCAAGGATAGGTTGTCCATGCTGAGTGTTAGCATTGTGTTGCCATATCATTCCAGCTACGTAAATGGTATGGCTAGGAAACACCCAGGCCTATGAAACAACCACTTTCCCCTCAGTGAGCCAGGACAGGGCAGATGGAATGATTCTTCTGTGGACTATAATTCAATCACCATTTAGGCCCTGGATCTTGATCTGTAGGGTCAGTTCTTTTTTTTTTTTTTTTTGCTTTTTGGGTCACACCTGGCAATGCACAGGGGTTACTTCTGGCTCTGCACTCAGGAATTACCCCTGGCCATGCTCAGGGGACCATATGGGATGCTGGGATTTGAACCCGGGTTGGCCACGTGCAAGGCAAACTCCCTACCCGCTGTGCTATCTCTCCAGCCCCTGTAGGGTCAGTTCTTAAGAATTTTGTTTACTATTAATTATTTCCCTTGGAAATGTTTCTGGTGTCAGTCTCCCAAGTGATTTCTATCAAGGACTATAGGTGTGTGAACAGAAGCAATCTTACTCATGTGGCAGTCACCCTGCCCTGGCCTGGAGGGGTCCAAATTAGGAGTTTGTAGGGCTTCTCTGCTGCTCCCTCGAGACCCCCAGGCAAGGACTTCTTGACAGCATTGTGATATGGGTTGTCATCACAACTAACCACTCATTTTTCACCCGAAGCCCTGTGTCACTGTGTGCAACCTGCAGGGCAGAGAAAAAGGCACCTGCAGAGTTATACGAAGCAGGAAGACGCAGTCTGCATGGGTAGCACATCTGGGTTGAGCAGCCAGGCTGGAGAAAATGCAATGAAACAGGCACCTAATTTGCAAAACTGATTTTTTTTCCCTTTGTCTTTTAGAGAGCATGACATATGCATTAAGTGCACTGCAGAAACTCAAATGGGGTGTATTGTAGAACACTTCTGAATTCCTGCACTTAGGACAACATTAGCTCTGATAAACAGACTCTTACATACTCATAGAAATAACTAAGGCCTTCCTTCAAGGAATCTTGGATTTCTTGTAAGAGTTACTGCTTTACTTTAATGTCATTAGGCCCAACTGATAGGTGAGAAAACAGAAGCATACAGAGATTGAGGAAATTATCCAAGTTTTCACTGTCAACAGGAAATAGAGCTTGGTTGGATTCAAATGCTGGCAACGGCAGTTCTAAGCCTGAAGCAGGACTTCACTTTTGCTGTGTTGTCTCCCAAAGAAATCATATAAAAATCACATAAATAGAGTGAGCACCAGATTAGTGTAGACTGAAAGGACTTCAGGAGCTAGCTAAGGCCTGACACGGAGGCCTTGATTAAAACAAAGAGGTCTCTGGGAAGGTCCAATTTAAACTTTTTAAGCTACTTTGTGTGAGTCATTGGATCTGTTTCTTAGCAAGCCAAAGAGGGTTAGGATAAGTAAGCAGGAAGGATTTTACTACTCTTGTGTGTGTGAGAAAGCACCAAGATTCCATAGAGCAGAGTTGCGTGAAGAGTCAAGATAAGGGTCCTTGGGTAGTTCTCAGGGACAACTGAAGAAGAAGCACCAGAAAGGATGAAATAGTCTCTCTGTGTTTCCACTATAATTAGCTAGGCCTGGCCTGCTACTTCTGTGAGTCTGTTCTCAGGTTTTCATGGCCAGACTTAGTGAATAAATCTCCTAAATATGGATATTCCCCAGCTCTCTGGCTTTTCACATGTCAGAGCTCCAGGGGCCATTTGGTTCAAGTCTAGGCCGAGAGAATATCCTTGGCAAAGCTATACTTAGGAGCTCAGAGGGCCAGGTCAGTCCAGATTGACATGAACTACTCACTAGGTGATAGCTCCTCAGTACTTGAGTGGCACAAATGCACACTCAGGTAGTGCTGGTGGACAGGTTGTGAGTATAAGCCCTGAATATAGTGGCTGTGGAAGCAGTTATATCTCGCTGCTCTTAAAGGGCCATTTTGGTTTGAAAAGCACCCTTGGGTGAGATGAAGATAGGGCTAGAAAGAAACAGTGAGGAAAATAGGTAAAGGGAAGTTGAGTGTCAAGAGGGATATGAAAGAGAGGAGAGGAAGCTCAAGGTTAATGAGAGTGAACCTTGGTAGGAGGATGAAAACAAAGAGGCAGCTAGAGAAAAGCCCCAGTAGCAGCTGAGGAACCCTGAAGAGCTGGCCTGCTTACAAGGGAGGGAACTCTCGGTTTCTATTGGGTTCTGCAATCTGTAGAGAGGTTATTGTCGCTTGGATTATTTTCCTCTCTCTCTCTCTCTCTCTCTCTCTCTATCTATCTATCTATCTATCTATCTATCTATCTATCTATCTATCTCTTGCAAATTATCCTCCATTCAACTGCACTACACAAGTGGCACTAGGGGAAACCAAGGAAATGCTTCTGAGTAGCGTGCTTGGGATTGCAAGATGCAAAGTGGAGGGATATTGCAAGGTGCGAGATGTGGAGACGGACAGCTGATGCAGAACCCCTCATCAGGTCTGCCTAGACAGCTTCCCAAGACCAACTCCCCATGCAGGGGACAGTGACACATGGAAGGTTTATCAAAACTCTGCTGGTTGGCACCCATCTATATGGTTTGGCTCAGCTGGTTTGGGGCCTGAGAACTCTCTTGTTGACACATTTAGTGGTAAGCTGGTTTGTGGTACAGGTTCACTCTGAAGGAACCAGAAAGGTCTGGAAGAGGATTGGATTTCTTCCTGACTATGGGCAGGAAACTCCCAAATTTTGAATGAATCTCAAAGAAAAGGAAAATTTCAGGGCCAGGAGGGAATAAATACCAAAAGCCATCAATGTACTTTGAAAGTCCAGAGGAGAGAGTACATGGAACTGTTTTGTAGGTACCTGCTCCCATTGGCATTACGGCATGTGGCAGCTGTAAAAGACTCTAACTCGGGGTGAGGAAGTCTAAAGCTGAATCCTAACCAAGACCCTCCCCATCTTTGTGATGTTGGAGGCAATTCATTAACCTCTCTTATCACGTTATCTCTACCATACCCTTGGATTCTTTTCTATGGATTATTGCTGCTACCTCCAGAATAACTTCTGGGTTCACATGTGAACCCCTTCCCCAACTGTTTACAGCACAATAGAGATGGCCACAGAACCAATGGGTAAGGTTTCTTTATCAAAAGCTTGGGGCTGGATTGATAGCACAGTGGGTAGGGCGGTTTGCCTTGCAAGCGGCCAATCCAGGTTCGATTCCCAGCATCCCATATGGTCCCCTGAGCACCGCCAGGAGTAATTCCTGAATGCAGAGCCAGGAGTAACCCCTATGCAATACCAGGTGTGACCCAAAAAATCAAAAACAAACAAACAAACAAAAAATAGAAGCTTAATTCTCTGGGATGGATGTTTGCAACTGGAGAGCTTTCTCGGGAATAGCACCTGGGAGGACTGAAGCAGGGCAAAAGGAAGACATTAGAGTGTAGTGTAGGTTTGAAAGCATCTCTGACCTGTAAAAAGATCCAGAGCAAAGTCTCAGTAGGAGCAGACGGACTGCTCTAGTGTCCTCAAAGCTACTCTGGATCGCATTGCCCTGGAGAAGAGAGCTTAACCTGGATGAGAGGTCTCCTTTTGCAGACAGGATGACTGAGCCCCAGCTGGTATGGGTAGTGTTGGAGGTGGCACCGCCTACAAAATTTGGGAACAGTTTCAAAATTTCTGAGCATTTAAAACCAGTACTGATCTAGGGGCTGGAGCAATAGCACAGCGGGTAGGGCATTTGCCTTGCACCCGGCCGACCCGGGTTCGATTCCCAGCATCCCATATGGTCCCCTGAGCACCACCAGGAGTAATTTCTGAGTGCATGAGCCAGGAGTAACCCCTGTGCATTGCTGGGTGTGACCCAAAAAGCAAAAAGACAAAACATAAAAAAAAATTAAAAAAAAAAAACAACAGTACTGATCTAGACTAAAGATTGGGTTTGGTCCCTCACTGCAATGAGGGACCAAATTACCAAATTCCCAACTTACAAATTCCTAAGAAGGAAATGATGGTATACCACCTTTCAGCCTGTAAACTCTTCACTGTATGTTAATCAGACCTTTCCTCCCCTTCCCTGAGAAGACCTGCCTTGAAGGGCAGTGGGGAAATTCTGCATCCTGGGGTCACTTGCACAATCTATCAGCGATAACGATTGATGGGATGGTGACAGTGAGCAGCTCTGCCATCTTAGGTCTTGGGGTAATGAGCAATGCTGTCATTTTAGGCCACATGTCATTGATGTCATAGGGATGCACAGAATCAATGGCATGGACCACAATGTGTGCAGAGCAGGGAGTTGTGCATGCACAGTTCTCAGAGACTAGTGCAACACGGACAAGGAAGTGGCCACAGTGGCTGAATGTTTTCCTTATCAGAAATGAGGAACTAAGAGTCCCAATGAGGCTGCTGTCAGAAAAACAGCCTTGATACTCTGTTCTGTGCTGCCTCCTTTGTGTTCAGACACAAGATCCCTCCTCCACCCTTGCAGAAGGCCCTTCCCTCTATAAACTTGGCCTGAGATATCTAACTCCTCATGAATATGTCCAGAGCCACAGTAACCAGGGCACATGCACATGAACATGAGGCCTTGCAGATGGGGCCCCTTACACAACACACAATTCCACAAAACTGTCCTGACTCGTGGGTCCAGGAGGCACAGCCCTGTCCAATCAGAGACATAGAAAGGAAATGCACGTGGAGAAACACCAAAGCAGCTAACAAGCCTATAGGATGCAGCTTCTTCTTCACTTCGGGATCATTTACAGGTTGTCTCAATCTAGTTCGTGTGACAAAGGCCTATTCTCAGTACTCTCTAGACCACTCAGCTGACTTGAGACCAAACGACAATCATCTTCCAGGGCTTTGGGGATTGCTCGAGTTCAGCATCATGACCTTCCCTTGACCTGAGTTATAGGCAGAGGCAGCACTCCTCCCTTTTCGGAGAAATATCACCCCTCCCCATGGGGTGGCCAAACCCAAGAGGCAGTGGCCAAAAAACTGCCCTGCAGCAAGAGCCATCATTGCTTCACTCAGCAACAGGCTAGAGGGTTGGGCTTTGCTTGCCGATTTCTCTGGGTCATGCTTGTTCTTTGAGATTCATGAACATAAATATTTTGTTTGATTATTTTTTTTTTCATCAGCCCAAGTCCTGGGTTTCTGGCACCTGTCTTTCAGTTCTTTCAAATAAAACTTGAAGCAAAGAACAATCACCTCTACAGAGTCTCTCAGAGTTTCATTTTCTCTCCCTTTTTAAAGTGTGTTCCTGCCCCACTCCGGGAGCCCCCAGAGCCCATTAAACCTGCTCAATGAGATGCAGTGTTCGCCACTCAGCTCTCACAGGCCTTTCCTTCCCTCTCCAGCCCGTCGCCAGCTCACCTCAGCACCTCTCCACACTGGTTGGAGAATGTCTGTGAGCAGGCTGCTTGGCTTTTGGAATTTGAAGGTTTTCTGTTTTTTTTACCTTCTCAAAGACTTGACATCATTATGACTCCCTCTTGGTGGTAGGTGAAAGACGACTGTCCTTGGGCATCTGTCCTTTCCTCACACTGGGTGGGAGAGAGAAGCGAAAGTAAGAGACCCTCATCCCCCACACAAATGCGGAAATGAGGGCAACCAGGTTGTCCTCTGAATTTGCAATGCAACAAAATGGATCTTGTTGTCATCAATAATGTCCTCAATGACTTATGTGTAAAGAAATTCATTATAATGTTCAGCAGTTCTTCATAACAGACAGTACAAAATATACTATTTCGGTTGTGTTTGGGGACAGGGCGTGGGGCTTGGGATGGAAACATCCCGAATTTGGTGGTGGGAAGGTGTAATGGTGGCGGGATCGGTGTTTGAATATTGAATGTAATCAAACATTGTGAACGAACTTGTAAAATTCAAAAAATTTTAAAAAAGCAATGTGGAGTTCATGCCCAATTCAATCAGCTTAATCAATGGCTGAATAAATAGCAGTGCTCCTACATTTAAAAAAAAAGAAAAAAATTCATTATATAAATCTACATAGCTTTTACTCAGGTGTAAAAAACTAAAGAACGCCGAGGGGGCGCGTGCACTCGCGGGCTCTCTAGGCGGCTCTGTCTCACCACCCGAGTTCGGTGCTCTGGAACCGCAGTGTGTGGACTGGATCGGGACGGCCGGTGGTCAAGGACAGGCGAGGGAAGAACGAGGACCAAGCTGGTTGCTGATTAGTTACCGTTTATTCAATCTTCAAACTTTCTCATCTCCCGCACTCCCGGCTCCGGCCTCTCTCTGGATCCTCTGCCCAACTGCTCCTCTCTCTCTCCTCCTACTTGTCTCTCCCACCTTGCTCTCTAGGCTACACCCAGCCAGGTAGCCAAATCAACATAAGAAAGCCCTTCCTGAGGGCAGGGCACTCCAAAGCCCTTCCTCACTCTTAAGGTTTTTTTCTTTTCCTTAGTCCAGGAACGTATTAACATCTTAAAACTAGTTATTTTTGTATGGACATAGCAAGGGATACATTGAGGCTTGCAAGGCAGCTCTCCTGGCAACATCTTGCCACAGGCTCAGACCACAGCACTCAGGCCAGATTAATCATTCCTCACCCTAGCAGGGTCCAAATCTAGTATCACTGTTTGGATCATGACAGCATTTGTCCATGATCAAGCTCTTAACTTATAGTTAAGCATTAGGCACTTTGGCCAGGCCCATCTCGATGCCAGGGTAGCACACAACTCACCGCTTGCCCTGGGTGCTTCTTGTCCCACGTTGGGACCGTGCTTTGGGGGTGCTAGGAAGTAAGGGCAGCTGAGGCTTAGGTCAAGAGAACAGATGCCCTGGAGGAAAATATCATGTAGAGTCAAATGACTCCCAGGTTACAAAAGCATAACATTTGTTAAGTCTTCCTGTGTCCATACAAAAAAGACTTGCTCTGAATAAACTATGCAAAGGACTCAAGGAGAAGAGAAAAACATTATTTACAAGTCAACAGAACACTAAGAAAGAAGCTACAAATAAACAAAGAGGAATAGGAGCACTGTAACGGGAGTAACCCAATAAACCTAAACTACTGAGGCTATGGCAATAAAATTTTAAGTGATATGTTCATAAATATATTAGCATATGTATATATAAGACATATGCATATGTGTTATTCACACATACACTAATAATTGTGTTATCTAATATGTGTGACAAAATATACATGTGCTGCATATAATCAATTAGAATACATAAATATCTATCTAAGAAATTTACAACTTTATGAGATGACTTTTTTTTTTTTTGGTTTGTAGGCCACACCGGGGAGTGCTCAGGGGTTACTCCTGACTCTACATCCAGGAATTACTCCTGGCAGTATTCAGGGAACAATATGGGATGTCAAGATTAAAAACCTGGGTCAGCTACATGTAAGACAAGTGCCCTACCCTCTGTACTATTTTTTCAGCTCAAGAGATGGCTATTTTACCCTTCTGGAAAACAATTTGGACGACTCTCAAAAAATTAGATATTGAATTCCCATTTGACCCAGCAATACCACTGCTGGGAATATATCCCAGAGAATCAAAAAAGTACAATCGAAACAACATCTGCACATGTATGTTCATCGCAGCACTGTTTACAATAGCCAGAATCTGGAAAAAACCCGAATGCCCCAGAATGGATGACTGGTTGAGGAAACTTTGGTACATCTATACAATGGAATACTATGCAGCTGTTAGAAAAAAGGAGGTCAAGAATTTTGTAGTTAAGTGGATGGGCATGAAAAGTTTCATGCTGAGTGAAATGAGTCAGAAAGAGAGAGACAGACATAGAAAGATTGCACTCATCTATGGTATATAGAATAACAGAGTGGGAGACTAACACCCAAGAACTGTAGAAATAAGTACCAGGAGGTTGACTCCATGGCTTCGAGGCTGGCCTCACGTTCCGGGGAAAGGTCAACTCAGAGAAGCGATCACCAACTACATTGCAGTCGAAGGCCATGTGGGGGAAGGGAGTTGCGGGCTGAATGAGGGCTAGAGACTGAGCACAGCGGCCACTCAACACCTTTGTTGCAAACCACAACAGCTAATTAGAGAGAGAAAGCAGAAGGGAATGCCTTGCCACAGTGGCAGGGTGGGGTGGGGGGGAGATGGGATTGGGGAGGGTGGGAGGGACACTGGGTTTACGGGTGGTGGAGAATGGGCACTGGTGAAGGGATGGGTTCCCAAACTTTGTATGAGGGAAGTGTGAGCACAGAAGTGTATAAATCTGTAACTGTACCCTCACGGTGATTCTCTAATTAAAAATAAATAAATAAATAAATAAAAAAAAAAAAAGAGATGGCTATTTTAGTTGTATAAATATGTAGTGATTTACTACAAAAAAAGTCATAACATACTTTTAATATAATGATTTTAAAGATATATAAATAAATGGGTTGGAACGATAGCACAGCAGTAGGGCGTTTGCCTTGCATGTGGCCAACCCGGGTTTGATTCCTCCACCCCTCTAGGAGAGACCAGAAAGCTGCTGAGAGTATCTCGCCTGCACAGCAGAGCCTGGCAAGCTACCAGTGGAGTATTCAATATGCCAAAAACAGTAACAACAAATCTCAAAATGGCGACATTACTGGTGCCCGCCTGAGCAAATCATTGAGCAATGAATGGGATGACAGTGATACAGCGATATAAATAAATGAGTACTTTAATCATTATAAAACCCAATTAAACTCTAGGAGTTTTTAGTTGGTGGGAGTGGTAAAAGGAACATTAACCAGAGATTTTAATATTAAGTCTGACATATTTCACTTTTTAAAAATGTATTTCTTGTTTAATAAAAATTGGGGTATGTTCTTATTTTTAAAAGCCACAATTCTGGGACTGGAGCAATAGAACAGAGGGTAGGGTTTTTCTTTTCATGAAGCTAACCCAGGTTCGATTCCCAGCATCCCATATGGTCGCCCAAGCACTGCTAGGAGTAATTCCTGAGTGCAAAACCAGGAATAACTCCTAGACATTGCCCAGTGTAACCCAAAAAGCAAAAAAAAAAATAAAAAAGCCACAATTTTGATATTCCACTGCTAATTTTCTTTTACCTTAACTCTTTGCCTCATTATCATATATGATAAATATTCATAATCTATATCTTTGTTGTTATCAAATACACACACATGCATGCACATGTGCTTACACACACACACACAGGACACACTCACACATTCACACACACTCCTATGCCTCCAAAATCCTATAACATGATGAGTCAACACTTGTTACCTTTTATAGAGGAAATACCTTATGAGTGGCTTAGGAGCTTGCTCTTCCCATGTTCCTTGGGCCAGAGAGCAAGAGACCAAGGTTCTGATACTCATTCAGGTCTCTCAGCTGGTGAGAGGCAGAGAGGGATGTGGGCCCAGGTACTCTGCACCTAGACACCCTGGAGCCAACACTATGCAAATGCAAAGTGTGGGACCAGGGGTACTTTACTCAGCATGAGCTGATATAATCCCTGAGAGGAAAATATGGCTGTGCCTATGTCAACTCTTCTCCAGCTGCGGGCCATGTATCTGGTCTGGAGAAAAGCTGGATAAAGGGAAGGAGGTGGGGGCTAGGGCAACAGAGACAGAAAGCTCAAGAGTCAGCAGCTGTCCATGTGCGTCTGATTGTCTGAGGCAGTGCTGACTCGGGAATCCATCTAATTTTTGCTTTTTCTTGTCCTTACAGGAATTTCAGCACAGAATGGGGGGCAGAACGCTCACTTTGCCCGAGTGACTGCCCTTCTTCCTGTCTGTTTCATAGGATTGCTGGCTCTGTCTGGGAAGAGAGCCCTCGAGAAGGCATCTGACCGTGTTGGTGCTCCGGGTAAGAGGCTCTTCACTGTTTTTCAGTATACAGGCACATAGTTTTCATTAGTTTGCTTAACAGAAAGTACAACCCAAGTATCACGTGGGATAACCCAAGTATCACGTGGGATTTTGACTAGAATTTGAGCTAAGATTGTGGCATCTTCCAACATGTGTCCTGGTCTTGGCTGAATCCTTAGTTTTACAAATATGGACCTCTTTGGGAAGTGCTTAGCAGTTCTTCATAACAGACAATACCAAATATACTATTTCAAAAGTCTCAAGGTGCGCTTGGCTCTTGTTCTTGAACCCTATTTTATTCCCTACCATGTCATCTCAGGATGAATTTCAGCCTCTTTTTGAATTCCAAGGACTTCCAAGTTGTTCATACGTTCATGAAACTGGTCAATTCGACTGAATTGGAAGAGATGAGAAAGAATAACAACAAGCCATCAAACATTCTCGTTCTTATTATTTCTAACTGCCCTGCCCCACTAATTTTTCATATACACTATATACCATCTCCTTAGCTTCCCAGTCTCTTTTCCCTCTTGTGAGGAGAACCCTGTTCCTGAAGCCAGTATAATTCAGGTTGATCTCTTAAATCTCTGATAGCAACTCCCTTGCCTTCTCCATTCTAGCTATCAAAAATTGCTTAGGGGCTGGAGCGATAGTACAGTGGGTAGGGCATTGCATGTGGCCAACCTGGGTTCAATTTCCAGCATTCCATATGGTCCCCTGAGCACTGCCAGGAGTAATTCCTGAGTGCAGAGCCAGGAGTAATCCCTGTGCATCGTAGGTGTGACGCAAAAAGCAAAAAAAAAAATGCTTATTAATAAATTCAGTCATCTCCCCTAAATGAGTTCCAGTTTGACCAATATAAAGATACAGAAGTGTATGGGGCTACAGAGATAATATACTTAAAGCAACTAACAGGCAGAATCATCTCCTTCAAACACTAAATCAGACCTTAAAGACATGAACATCGATCAGGGGAACTTAGAATCAAATTACATTTTTTCTCTTGACTTTCATGGCCCCTTCCACAAAAATATATTTATTTATAAAAATAAATGTATATTTATATAAATATATATCAATAGATATTTATGTATGTTTGTCTAGCTATTCCAACCCTCCACTTATATTCTATACATCTTATTCTAAACATCATAACAACCCTATGAGTAGATATTGTTATTGTTGTTAACATACAATTTTACAACTAAGAGAAATAAGCAAGTAACCAGTTGCTACTGAACATTCAACCCAAGAAGCTGATTAAGGTTTGCACAGACATACATGCACCATGTAAACACAAAAAGGGGCAGCGGCACTCTTTCTCTCTCCTGCCATCCGAGTTCAGTAGTCTCACTCCGCTTCCCCCACCCCAGGTAGGTCGACGGCGATGGGCAGGTGAAGGAAGGAATGGGAGCCAGGCTGGTTGGTCTCAGTTGCAGTTTATTCCATTCCCATCTCCATTCTCCTCTGATTTTCTTCCTGCTTCTTCCTCCCTCATGCTTCTTCATTCTCTTTCTCGCTCTGGATCTGGATCTGGATTCCCCAGCTCTCTCTTACAGCCTAGTTAAATCCCCAAGCATGAGGGGTTAGGGCTTACACATAGGTGTGGTCACAATCAATAGGGCTAAAGTTCTTTCCCTCAGGGGATGCTGCTTCTAGGACAGATTCTCATAAAGCAAGATGACCTGCTTAAGGGCGAAATACCATCCAGGGGTTCGTGTCTCCTTCCCTTAGTCCAACAAGCATACATTCATAATATTAGTCATTTTGTATAGACACAGAAAGAGATACATTAAACTTATAGAATTGCTCTCCTGGGGTCATCTCGATCACAGACTACAGTGCTCAGGCCAGATTAGTCTTTCCTGTCTCTAGCAGGGTCTTAGTCACATCGTTGCTTTTGGATCATGACAGCACTTGTCCATGATCAAGCTCTTAACTTATAGTTAAGAATTGTGGAGCTTTGGCCTGGCCCATATCTGTGCCAGGGTAGTTCATAACTTGCCTTGGGTCCTTTCAGTCCCTCTTCGGGACCCTGCTTTGGGGATTCTAGGAACTAAGGGAAATTGAGGCTTAAGTAAAGAAAGCAGATGCCTGGGAATTAATAATATTTGAAGTCAATTAAATCCCATTACAAAAGCATAATATTAACTGTCTTCCTTTGTCCATACAAAAAGGACATTGCTTTAAAATAAACTATTCAAAAAATATAAGGAGAGGAGAAAGGCAATATTTTACTCATACATATAAAATCATAGATTTCTGAGGAATCTGACCTTATAAGTTAACAGAGTCTGACTAGGGGGAAAAGGTGATAGACCGATGGGGGAAGAAAGCATAGAGAAGAGTTTACAGATAAACACAGTGGAATGGAAGTGCCTCAGGAGCACTGTGACAAGCACTGTGACCCCTTCCCCTGTGGCAAGGAGAACAGGACATACCAATATTGTCCTAAAATGTTTAGAGCTACATTCCAATAAACACAGAGGAATGGAGGTGCTTCAGGAGCACTGTGATGGGTATTGCCAGATAAACCTAAACTCTTTGTGGCAAGGGAGAAAGGACAAACCAATGATATCTTACATGCCCACAACTGTGTGTCTACACAATTTGCATAGAGTAAACTAAGAGATTAGTTAGGCAAGCCGGTATGCCATTTTTACACTATATTTTCTAAACTAAGTACAATGCATGCAGAGTAAATGTGCATATCCTGGTACATTTGCATTGATACCATCCCCACCTAGATATCGACAGAAATTATTTTCATATCTAGAAGCTTCCCTGTTACCCTTCTCCCCAAAGATGAGACCTCTTTCTACAGATTAGTTTTGTTTATTTTCATACTTTTTAAAAAGATGAGTATAATCCTATCATAGTTACTATTTCTGGTTTTTTGGCCTATATCATTCCACAGTTTATCTCGAAATTCATCAAGTCGTCACTTGTCATTTGCACTATTCTATAGCATCCATCCTGTGACTAGGCCTCAGTTTTTATTTGTTCAGTTGCTGATTGAATATATGTTATTTCTAGTTTGGGGCTTTTAAGCCTACTGTTGGACTGAGCATTTTCACACATGGTACTTGGTGATCACTTTCACCCAATTTCATTGAGTCTACTTCAATGTGGAATTGCTGAGTCAAAGTTAAAGCTAAATCTTTAGCTGGATTGTAATGCATATTGCCAGTTTTCCAAAATTTTTGCACAAGATTATGGCCATGGTTGTCAGCAGAGGAACTGCCAGTGCCTCCTGTTACAGCTGAATCATGTAGGCATTGGGAGGGATTTCGATACAGGGGGGAGCTTCTGTGCAATGGGACACCCACTAGAGCACCATCACAGACCTTTCAAACTGAGCACAGAAAAAACCCGATCAGCATCTCCAACTTCAAGTACAATGGTGATCTCCCAATGTCTCCCTCCCACTATGACTTTTAGAGAGCTAGGCAAACCCAGAGGAGATGGCAAACAATTGCAGGCTTCATCTGTGTCATGAGGGCGAAACCCATTATTATGAAAACGTTAACCTTTCCTCTTCTGGGCAGAAATAGCTCCCGCTGTCAGGGGTGCCTCGTTTAGAGAACCCTGTGGTTTCCAAAGAACTCTTCAAATTCCAAAGAGTAGAAAAATGTGCACACACACATTCACGGGCTCCACAGAACCATTTTAAAAGTGACTTGACTGGCTAATTTGTCACCTCCATCTTCAAGATAAGACTCTAGTGAAGGACACAGTACAAAGAGAAAACAAAAATGTTCCCCTGCCAATGACAGGTCTTTTCTGTCTTTTCTTCATATACAAGAGGAGATTATTTAAAACTATTAAAGCTTGCATCCTCACACCTCACTATAATTCACACTGGGCCTGCCTTTTCCTTGGACCTCCTGAAGAAACCCTATGCTCATCCATGGATAGAAAGAGATAAGCAGAGAAGTTTTCTAGGAACAGGTGAATTGTGCAATCTTCCACAGAAAAAATATCAGGTTGGGACAACGCAACTTCCTTATTTTGGAATCACATTCTAGCAAACGAACTTGTTGTAACCCAGTCTGGATACTAACAGCTGGATGCTTAAGGACTCTCTGTTCTAGTCCCCAGTGGATCTGAAAATCTCCCCATCATTTCTGAAGCTCAGGTGGTAGGATGGCCCATCACTGATAGGGTGAAACCATAAGATAAACTGTGACCAATAGGTCATGAGTTGAAAACACAAGGACCAAATCTAAACTTGAGAATTGATCTTGATGTCTAACCTTCAGAACTCCCTTTGGAGTTTGGAGGGGAATAGCTCTGATAAGAAGGAATTTGCTTGTCACTGCCCTGGGGAGTTTTGCATTGTTAGCCATAGCAGCATGACCTAGTCTACCCAAGCTGATGTAGCTGACACCATATGTGATCATGTTGAAATGGAAAAGGAAAGGTAAAGAGGAACTAACCAGCACAGCGCTTCATATAAAGAGACTCACAGTGAAGTGCTGACGCAAGGCTTCATGGTAAAGATTGACAAGCAAAAACTAGAACCATGGGGAGAATTAGGATCAATGACTCTGATTGACCTTCAGAAGTGATTTATCTGGGGCTGGAATGATAACACAGCAGGTAGGGCATTTGCCTTGCATGTGGCTGACCCGGGTTCGATTCCCAGTATTACTATGAATATGGTCCCCCAAGCACTGCCAAGAGTAATTCCTGAGTGCATGAACCAGGAGTAACCCCTGTGCAATGCCAGGTGTGACCCAAAAAGAAAAAAAAAAGGAAGTGGTTTCTCATACATAGCAAGGTAGCAAAAACAGCCCCAAAGTAACACAATGGGAGAAATGATCCACACAGTTAAGTTGATGGGTAAGTGGGGTTTAATAGGTAGGGCATTGGGGTTTTTGAGGAAAGGAGGTGTGGTTATGTTATGGGCAACCATTATGAACAATATTATAAATCACAGAACCTTAATAAAAAAGAAAGTGATTTCTCACTCATATTAAGAGGAAATATCAGAGGAAGGAAATATAAGAAGGGCATGAGCTTTCCCTTTATATATTAGGAAGACTTAGTACACATAATTGAGATCACGGAAAAATGGGAGAAAGAGTATATATTCTAGGCTAGCATTACTTTCCAGAGCTAAACATCTCAGATTTTAATCATTGCTACTTGGGGGAAGGAAAGAAATGATTTATATCTTACTCAGAGTTGTAATCACTATGCCTAGTATAACAACTAGCATGTGGGAATCATTGATTTGATCTTGCTGCAAAATGAGAGGCTGCATCACTAGATATACAGATGAGTAGAGGAAAGGTGTAATCTGAAATACACCTTCCTGTAAGTTAGATGTCTTGCTTCTCTTTCATATTCTAAGGATTTGCAGAAAGTCATCCCTGTTTGATGGGCACCAAAGGGCACAGCTCCCCTGAGCTATTTGTGATGGATCTACAGATTTCAATGGGTCATGTCAGTTTGTATGATAATACTTGGACACAAAATTTAGCCAATCAAAAATTTAAAGGATCAAACGATGGTAATGTGTGCCCTTGTGACTTCTGATAGTCAGATTCTGCTTGCCTCCCTCACCTGCAGACAGACTCAAACCAGAGAAAAGAGTGTTGCATCCTCAGGACAGGGTGTTTCAGGTCCCCACCTTCTTTCCCCACTTAAGGGTCTTTGTCTACACTTTGGACAATGGGGAGGCTAGATTAAAGCCAGGCAATTCTTCTAATGTGAAGAATTACGAAGACCTTTTAAAACAGTACATTGCCTTGGGCTAGAGAGATCAACCCAGATCCCATCCCCAGCACTCCATATGGAATGTGGAGCACCACCAGAGAGCATTTCAGAGATCTTTTTGCCACCTCTTAGTTCTTTTGTGTGTGTGTCCTTACCATTGGCATTCAAAAAAAACGGCATGGGGAGTTTGTTGAGTAAACCAATTTCTTAACATTGAGAGATAGCCTTCAATTCCGATATAGTATTTGTTCAACTCAAAGGCAGTATTGTCTGGCTTCTGCTTAGCACTACACTCAAGCACTCAAGGAATTCTGAGAAGGAACACAGCATTTAGCTTGTGTTCCACCTTTCCCTGGGTATATCTGACATACTTACAAGTGTGCTATGTGATAGATCCTTACTAACTGCAACTTGGATGGGCCCTAAAGAGGACCCTAATGATTTAATTTAGGAAAAGTAATGGTGGGTGTGGGATGGTAATAGAAGAGACAATTTTATTCTCTTTTCAGGCTCTCCCCAAATCCTTCCCCTTTAAAGCTTACTGAATAGTGGTTCCAGACCACCAGGGGAATAGACGATCAATTTTGTCTGGCTAGGATTTTTGCTCAGGAAAATCTAGGGTTAATTATGCAGAAAGTCTAGATTTCAATTCCAGAATTCCAATTCCCTGCCTGAGGCTCAAGATGGAAAAGTTGGGCATGATGCCCAGCCCATGGCCTGGAGCAGAAGTGTCGAGCATACAAGATATGCAGTGTGAGGTCATGCCCCAGTGACATCCGAATGGACCCTTTTGGAAAATTTCATGAAATTCATGACCAACTGTCATCAGCCACAAAGGGAAAGAGATGGAAACCCCAGAGTTAGCAGCAGTCTGTTCTGAAGAGGTTCTTTTCTTGTTGACTCATTGACTCACTTCTTCACCTTTTTTTCTTTTCTAATTTCATTTCACGTTCCTCAATTCAAATATTAGTATTTTGCAGCCGCTTCTACTGTAACAATGACTATAGTTCAATTATGTGCTTGCATATGTCAGGTATAGTATGGTCTAATTTAATCTTCATTACACATCACCATATTGCAATTATACATGCTATCCAAGTGTTAACACATATTTAAACCTGCTATTCCTTTGTCACGGATTTACAAAGGAGGTACCTGAAAAGAAGCAGATGTCATAATTACACGCTTATTCAGCTCATTTTAGACTAAGTCTCAAAGTAAATTGCAGATGAGCCAGGCATGTCTTGAAATTAATGTAGTGATAGGACACTAATGCCACGATTCATTATGGTTTGTCAATGTGCCGTACTTCTGGAATGTGCGATAAAATTATATTAATACTCTGTGCTAATGAGATTAATGAATATGAACATGAGGAGAAGAATTGGGTCCTTTGTTCAACTATTGAAAAAATAACATATAGGTAATTAAAAAGAATTAATCAAATCATGTACAGCCTCATTTATATTAAATTAATTTGTCTGGTTTCATTTCTAATAATTAATCACTTTTTGCAAATTACAAAGCACTTCAGGCGGATGGAAGCCCTACAGTAGGAGTTGTGATTCAGAATATTTAGAACGATCAAGGTGGTCCCTGTGGGTTCATATTAATTAAGGTTTAACAGTTTGGAAAATTGTAGCAATATTTTATGATTCATGTAATTAAACTCTGTAACAAAATGTCACAACTGCTAGTTATTTCTGCGCCTGTGATTTATATCTTCCTCCTTTTGGAAAGGAAGCTGCAGAAATGAAGTCTTCCGAATCGTGCCGACACAGTCAATGGGAATACAAGCTGGTGGGTTCAACACACAGTCAAGCGCTTGGGGCTTGGGTTGGGGCCCCACAGACCCTTCCTCTCGAAAATTCCACCATGGGGTTATGTAAATTAGATTGTGTCCTAGGATCTGACATATGGTAGAAATCTCAGGGGGCTCTTTGGGCACATTTGCTTGGAAAAAAACAAAATGGCAAGAATGATGGGCCCCCTTCTGAAACGGAAAGGGCTGTGTTGCAAATTACCATGGGCTGAGATGCCTGGGTATCACCATTCAAACTCTCAAAAAGATAGGCAAGAGTGATTGTACAAGAAGCCGGCTGGTTTCCATGACCAGGGAACTCCCCAGCCTGTCACAGATGTACTGGGGAGGAACTGTCACAGAAGCAGGTCTTAGAACAGTAATGGAGCCACGGGTTGCTCTCTGCACACACACTGCATTGAGTTGGAGTGGGGCTCCACGCCCTCTGGGCAGTGCTTTTTCAGCTAACTGCAGCAGAAGCACCTCCCGGGAGTCGGCCTGATAAAACACCTGTTGCCTTTTTCCCTTCTTGTTGCCTCACACCCACTCTTTTTGCAGTCTGGTCTGTGTCTAAGGAAGTTGACCCCTGGTAATAGAGTTTCTCCGCTCCCTTACTTGCTGGGTTATGGCTGAATTCTGCCCCTGGGGAGACACTGATGGAGTCACAGAGAAAAGGGAAACGTGGGATTCATTCCCTGCCTTTAGTTTGTGTCTTCCCAAAAGTCTGAGTGGAATGCTTGAGGTCATCCTCTAAGGCTACCTCTATAGTTACTGCAGAGACACTACCTTCTTCCTTCTTCCTTCAGTCCTTGGTGGTTGGTTTCTGAATCTTCCCATGCCCCAACTCTCTCCTCCCTACACACTTTGCTCATGTTTGTGGAGTCTCTGAGAACGGATGTCTGCCTCCAGAACCTTTGATTTGGAAAAGGGGGTGGGCTTAATTTGAAGACATTACTCCTGATGATTCTATGGTAATCCCCTGTAGCAGAACATGTCTGAGGTGAGGGGATATCTCCAAAAACAAGTGTTACCTTAACCAGATTTTAAGAACTTAAATATGCTAATTGTTCCATGCTTTGTAACAACTCTCAGAAATGGGTTTGATTATTGTCCTGTTTTAGAGGTAGAAACAGTTGAGTGCAGAGGAAAGCAGTAACTTACCAGGGTTGTACAACTAGCAAGTAGTGAAACCAGGATTCCATCTAGAATCTGGACTCTATCATAATTTTAGGCTTTGATGATGAGTTTCATCAATTTATTCTAAAGTAGGAGTTTGGAGCCTAGGAAACCTGCTTGTTTATTCACACATTCAGATTGTGTCCTGCATTTATACAATGCAGAGCATTATTTGTTTTTGAGGAACAATTTTCCCCCTTTATCCTTTAAGGGTCTCATTGCTCTGACCCTGAAAGAGCCTCCAATGTGGCACCATTGGGAAGGACGAGTAAAGAGAGGCTTCTAAAGTCTCAGGGCTAGAATGAATGAAGATGTTACTGAGACCACTTGAGAAAATTGACGATCAATGGGATGATGATGATGATGATGATGATGATCCTTTGAGGCTCATGGCTCAGACATTCCTTAATAAACGACATATTAACAGGAGAAAAAATGATTTATTTCTGCACAGAACTATACTGGGAAGAATGAGACTCAGGGCCAAATAGCAAAAGGAGGCTTTTAGAGCACCTGAGTCAAGAAGAAGCAGTGCGGCTCCTCAGAGAAGAGGAAGACAGTGCATAGGATACCAAACATTTGCCATGTCCTGTGAGACAAATGCACACAGTCAGGATGTTGAACAAACCTTTAGGCTTGCCAAGGTTTCTAGTCTACCACACCTCACTGCTTAGAGTCTTTTTCTTTATCTGCTCACCCTTCTGGCACAAGACCTTCTATCTCATTCTCTTTAGGAAGTTAAGGATGAAATGGAAGGACTTCTTGAATCTACTGTTGAAATCTTGATTGCTTTTTCTTTAGAATAATCCACATGTCAAAGTGGGACATTTGGAGGAAGATTATTCTAGATACTTTCAGGATCAATGGTTTTTATGTTCCAAGCATTCTGGGATGCAAATCTATCAAAGAGAGTGACAAACAAGATTTATGCATGGACCAATAGGCAAATTGATCCATGAAATTGCCATAGAAGAGAAATTGGATGTGCTATGTCAAGGGATCCCTGGAGGGTAAAAATATATATATACTCCAACTAAGGATTTGAAGAAGAAAAGGACTTGAGGTGAGCCCCTGTAATACTCTTCTTAGACAGTGTGGATTGGGACATGATCATGTGCAGTTCACTCTCCCCTGCGATTTATGTGGCTCATGTGGCAGGGATTGGGCCCAAAGGGTGATGAGATGGTATAATCCATCTCCCTCACATCAATTTTGACTTTTATCTTATAATTTCAGAAGAACTAAAACATTTCTACATGAGCAAAATGGCATGTTTTTTTTTTTAATTTTATTGAATCACCGTGAGATAGTTACAAGCTTTCTGTTTGAGTTACAATCTCACAATAATCAAACACCCATCCCTCCACATGCACATTCCCCACCACCAATATCCCGGGTATAACCCCCCTTTCCCACCCTCCCCCCGCCTCCATAGCAGACAATATTCCCAATACTCTCTCTCTACTTTTGGGTATTATGGCTTGCAACACAGACACTGAGAGACCATCATGTTTGGTCCATTATCTACTTTTGGCACACATCTCCCATCCCGACTGATTTCTCCAGCCATCATTTTTTTAGCCATCCCTTCTCTATTCCATCTGCCCTCTGCCCTCTCCTCATGAAGCAGGCTTCCAGCAATGGGATAATCCTCCTGGCCCTTGTATCTACTGTCCTTGGGTGTCAGCCTCATGTGACGTTATTCTATATTCCACAAATGAGTGCAGTCCTTCTATGTCTGTCGCTCTCTTTCTGACTCAAAATGGCATGTTTCTACCCAAATCATTTCTACAAGAGGAAAATAATCTGTTTCTGTAGAAACTTAAGGAGATTCCTTCACCAAGACCAGAGAAGGGATTGGAATGTGCACATCTGACCCCTGAGGAGATTGTCAAAATTCAGGTGTGTGACTGTGGACACAGGGAAAAATCCCCACATGGAAGGGGTGGGGGATGGGAGAAAGAGCTGGCCGCTTCTGAGGCATTTTTAATTCATTGATTTTTCTCCTCTCTGGTCCAGTGCCACAGAGTCTGGCTATTAAACATCATGTGTGTGGTCTGGTAATGATGCTAAGCTGCCCAGTTCTGCCAGGCCCTTCGGGAAGCTCTGGTCCCTCTCAGCCCACACTCAAATTGGATTAACTTGGAAATGAGAACGACCATGGTTTTTTATGCCTGTGAATGGGCGCTAGGAGTTTTGAGACTCCCATGGGAAGGACCATACACTCCTGATCAGCAGCCTCAGTGTTAGATGTCTGCAAATGGCACTAATTGGGAACATTTTCATTATTTTGTTTTCTATATGCTGTGTGTGTACAACCCCACTGTTTCCCTCTGGTTGGAAATGCATCCAGGCTTCCGTCATAGTTAATAACTTTGTTCTGATTGTGCTGTGGTGCAAGGGATACTAATGGGATGGAGAGCAAACCTGGCTCATAGACAAATGATGATAAAGTGAAATCTTTAAGACATCATCAAAAATATGAGGCAGGACTGTGTGAACTGTCTCTCCAAAGTGACAGAGCTAAAGAAGCTGCCAAGTCACCTGTCCTGGGCTCTGAAGCATATTTATGATTTAATTCCCATTTTGACATCAATCAGCACATATTAATAACTTCAGCTCAAGAAAGTGATGTCCTGGGTGTACTTTTATGGTGACATGCCTGCATCTAGAAAGCACACTTTCTGATTGCCAATTAAGCCTCAATGAAGCTCAACCATTCTCCCTTACCTCAACTACAGCTTCGCCTCAAATTTTAAGCACCATTGGGGTCCACAGTCATCACCTTAGTTTGAAATATTCCCATGGACACTGACACAAATTTTATTAACCCAAATTTGGTATTACAGAATTATAAAATCTGCTCATTGGAAGTGGTATGACTTTTAAATTGTGGAGTCTGACTTTCTACCTGAGGCATGATTTCTCACTAGTCTACCTAGCAAGTGGTTGGCTAATACCCTTCTATAATTATAGTGCTGAGAAGTACTTACACGACAAGTTTGTTGTGTGGTTTTCCAGAGTATCTGCGTGAAGGAAGGCAGAGTCCTAACTCTATCTCTGATCAACCTAGTTCTCTGTATATGAGTGTATAAATCAACATTAAAAGGATTCCTTTTTGACTTTCACTATAGACCCAGTTCTATGGAAAAATTTCAGTGACCTAGGGGAGTATGTCAAAACACACTTCCTCTATCCATAAAGATTATTAACTAAGGGCAGTTTGCCTCTTCCACTAAGTGATAGATGGCCAAAGCTAGATATCTTTTTGGTTGTCACATGAGGTAGGGATTGTGGTAAACATTTGACATCTAGTCACTGTCACTGTCATCCCGTTTCTCATCGATTTGCTCGAGCATGCACCAGTAACGTTTCCATTGTGAGACTTGTTGTTACTGTTTTTGGCATATTGATTACGCCACGGGTAGCTTGCCAGGCTCTGCCATATGGGTGAGATACTCTTGGTAGCTTTCTGGGCTCTCCAAGAGGGATGGAGGAATCAAACCCGGGTCGTCCGCATGTCCGCATGCAAAGCAAATCCCCTACCCGCTGTGCTATTGCCCAGTACAATTTGACATCTAGTATGCAAAAAATCTAGGTTTGCTGATAAAAATACCTTCGAGAAACAGCACAGTCTCTCAAAAAATCCCTATTATTTGCATAAATGTCAATAGTGCTGAAGTTGAGAATCAAGAATTATAGATACAGAGAGAAATAGATAAACATAATTATATGCATACTGAGCACAGTGTCAGGCACAGTTTCTTGATGGTTAGAAAATGAATGGTACCCTTGAGCCAAAAATCTGTTTCCCACTGAATCTTAGTTCTGTCTCTTAGAAAAAAAATCTAACCAGCTTAATTCTTTTCTGATGACAACCCTTCAAATAGAGGAAGCAAGTACATTAAGAAATCTTCCAAAATCACACTCTACCCAAATCAAATTACCAAGACATTTTTCCCACTCGTGGTCTATGTGTCAGGATTTCCAGTATGTTCATCACAGTTTTAGTGAAGAATCAACAAAATCATAAAAGCCATTTAGAAGATTAAGATGAAAATGAATGTAGTACAGTCAGAGGGAGCTTTTTAGGAAAATGTTGACTCCAAGGGATATCAAAACAATCACCTGGTCTTTGGGAGATAGAAGAAGATTTACCTCCAATATAATTGGGAGCCAAACTTCAAATTGAATCTAGTTGAGATATTATATCTGTTTTTATCATCAGCAAATCTTTAACCTCACACAGAAGCTGGAAAGGGAACAAAGGAAGGAAGGAAGGAAGGAAGGAAGGAAGGAAGGAAGGAAGGAAGGAAGGAAGGAAGGAAGGAAGGAAGGAAGGAAGGGAGGGAGGGAGGAAGGGAGGGAGGAAGGGAGGGGGGAGGGAGGGAGGGAGGAGGGAGAGAGGAAGGAAGTAAGTAAGGAAGGAAGGAAGGAAGGAAGGAAGGGAGGAGGGAGGGAGGAAGGAAGGAAGGATGGAAGGAAGGAAGGAAGGAAGGAAGGAAGGAAGGAAGGAAGGAAGGAAGGAAGGAAGGAAGGAAGGGGGGAAGGAAGGGGGGAGGGAGGGAGGAAAGAAGGGAGGGAGGGAGGAAGGAAGGGAGGGAGGAAGGGAGAAAGGAAGGGAGGGAGGGAGGGAGAGAGGGAGGGAGGGCAGGGGAGAGAGGAAGGGTAGGGAAGGAAGGGAGGAAAGAGGAAAGGGAAGAAAATGAGGGAGGTAGGAGGAAAGAGAGGAAAGAGATGCTAGGGAGGAAGGAATCAATAAGTAAATAGACAAACTATCAGAAGGGAGACCTGGCACTGGAGCAATAGCACAGTGGATAGGACATTTGCTTTGCATGCAGCCAACCCGGTTTGATCCCTGACATCCAATGTGGTCCCCCAAGCACCGCCAGGAGTAATTCCTGAGTGTAGAGCAAAGAGTAAGTGCTAAGCATTGCTAGCTATGACCCCAAAGCAAAACAAATAGGGAAAACCTTGAAAAAAGGAAACTAATACCAACAGTCAATCTTCAGGAATGTCCTTTGTCCCTTTTAGGAGCCACTGCTCTATGAAAAATAAGGAAACTGTTAGGAGAAACAAGCATGAGACACATGTGAAAAGCATGGACTTCTACCCTTTAAAGACCTAGCCTGGATTCTTCGATTTTGTTTGTGATGCTAAATTTCTAGCTGCCTCTTTAAGCTTACAACATGTTTTGGGGCTTTGCAACATGCAAGTCTGTTATTAGAGACTCTGTTGAATTATTCAGGGCTAAATCAAGATGCGAAGACACCTTTTTTGAGACAGAAAATTGGCAAACACTCTCTAAGATGCCTTACAGCAAACAAAAAAAAAACCCACAAATTCTTCCGCAGCTGTTGTATTTACCATAAATTGATAATTATAGAAAAAATTACCTGCATAAAATGACTTATGCTTCTTAGGAAGTTCTTTTGTCTACAATGTCGGCATCAGGTTTTGATAGTCCCAGCCCCAGAAGACTGCTCCCAATCTGAGACCCAAGGGGTTAATTCTATTCCTTGAAGCTTCTGAAACACAATAGGGATAATGTGCCATCAATATTAGAAATCAACATTAAGTGAAAAGATTCTCCTCCCTTTGACTTTCATTATAGGCTGAAGAATATTGAAAACCACAGTGGCCCAGGGGAGTGTGTCAAAACACACTTGATACACATCAAAAAGAATTGCATCAGCAAGACTGAAAGAATCAATTGTCTTTCTCTCCAAAATGCTGATCCAGAAGCTGAGGGATTCTGCAAAGTGCAGTGAAATTTCCTAGAAAGCTTCTGAATGGGGTCCATGTGCAGCACTAGGCAAAAAAAAAAACACTCTCTGCAAAAAGAAAAATTAAAAAGTCATCTTGGGAATTTTCAGCAGCCAAGATATGTCCTATATATCAATAAACTGAGAAAGAAAGTAAAAGAAAATCAACGGACCAAAGTGAATAGCAATACCTATGGACTATTGACTACCAAAGACAGCCTGTGGGGTGTTAAGAGCTCCTGAATCTTGGACGTGTAAGCCAAGGCTCTGATTTCCAAATCCTAAGACAAGTCAGTGTCAGGAAGGAATCAGAGTGAGTCTCCACAATGTTATTGGTATAATTCAGCTTCAGTAGAAGGTAGGCAGGATAACATTCCTTTCCTTGAAGGACTAAACAGCCTTCAAGGAACTTTCTGATTTTCCCTTTCACAAACCGCTACATCAAGTTTCCCCTGCTTTCCCCGTGATACATGCAATTAAGCTGTGTGCTAAGATTCTTAGAATTAAGTATCGTGCCTAAAGCTAATCTGCTGGTTGATGTCCATTAGCAATCAGGTTTGTAGATCACCACTCCTGCCACAGGCTTCAGTTGATGATGGAGGTCTTTACTGAGAGTTGTTCAATAGTGTCCAAAGTCAGTGAAAGATAAGCTGCCACTGGGGTCAGGCTTACCTTTAACCCCTCCCCCCCATAGCGTATGTGGACACACAAACACCCTCTCAGATATATCACTTTTCATTCACAGAAGCCCCCAATGTGTAGCAGGCTTAATAATCAGAAGACACAGCGAATGCTCTACCTGCAATTCTCCCCACTCCTAGTTTTTGCCTGCCTCAGGAAAGAAGCCTTTGTTAATGAGAAGTTTCTAGAACTGAAGCAAGATTGGGCCCTTTATTGCCCATCTAAATTGATCACACTGGTTTCCCATACTTAGTAAACAGAGTAAATCCTCACTTGGGACTGAATTGCCAGCCAGGTCTCACATTTTCCCCCTTTAGTATGGGAGAATCACAGAGGGAGACCACCGCGCAATAATCTGAGTGATTCTATATTTTTAAAAAGATTTTGTACTTCAATTTGCAATACATAACTCTGTGACCCTGACATTAAATTAATTAAAATTCTATCCTAGTATTATTATCCTTGGGTTGTTTGCCACGGCGGGGAGGGGGGCAGGGGATGGAATCCCTATTCTGTTACAGATAAAATAGGCACTTTATATAATGAGGGGTTTATTTGTTCACATAACAAATTCAGAGGTAGGAAGTTCAGAGCCAGTGCCCAAGATTCAACAATACTACTCTCACCCCAGGCCCTTTCCACCTTCTCCCTCTTTATTTTAGCACTTAGCCTTTATTCTCATGATCACTACATAAGGCAGCTCCTCTCCAGGAACTGTTACTGCATTAGCGGTGGAAAGAAAATAAGAGAACTAAGAGTCAAAGAGACAAAAGAGACTTCTTTCTTACTCAGGAAATGATGCTGTCTCCAAGAGCTTCTGCATCTGTCTCACTGGCCAAAATTTTCAGAACTTTGACTTACTGCTGCCTCTGTAGTGATAAAAGGAGTGGAAAATGTCTTCTTTCTTTTTAACTTGAACTTGACATTTTTCAGCTAACACCAGCTATAATAGTCTTACTCTCATGATTCATGATCCCATTGATATATCATTTTGCGGGGGAGGGGTGGGAGTCATACCCAGGGATGCTCAGGTGTTACTTCTGGCACTGTATTCAGGAATTACTCCTGGTGGTACATGGAGCATATGGGATGCTGGGGTTTGAACCTGGGTCCACCATGTCCAGGGAAAACGCCCTCGACGCTGTGCTATCACTTCAGCCTCTCCATTGATATTTCTCACAAGGAGCTCCAAACCTGTCTGTTTATTGTTGCTTCACTATGCCTGTAATATTCTATGTGAAATTACTTGTACTGAAAGAATAAAAATATAGCAGAGAGAGAGAGAGAAAGTAAAGGACTGAAGGGAGGAAATGAGGAAGGAGAAAGGAAATGAGAGATGGAAGGAAAAGAATATAAAAGAATTAAAGCAAACACTGGTAAAATCAATAATAAATCAAGAGCAGGAAAGCTAAAGGCAAATCCTGTGTGATCCTGATTTTGTAAATAAAGTTGTAGTGCAACACAGTCATGTCCATTCACTTGGGTATGCTGTATGGATGTTTTTACCCAAGAATAGAGTTATGGAAGCTATGGAAGAGATTATAAAACTTGAAACATTTGCAACATGAACCTTTATTTTGTTTTTTATTTGAGTCATATCCAGATGTTCTTAGGGATTATTTCTGGCTCTGTGCTCAGGTGCTTGTGGGACAATACATGGTGTCAGGGTTCAAACTGAGATCTGTTGTGTGTGAGGCAAGTGCTTTAGTCAATGTGCTGTCTCTCAGGACTGGAGCGATAGCACAGTGGGTATGGTGTTTGCCTTGCATGTGGCTGACCCAGGTTCAATTCCTCCGTCCCTCTTGGAGAGCCCAGCAAGCTACCAAGAGTATCCCGCCCACACGGCAGAGCCTGACAAGCTACCTGTGGTGTATTCTATATGCCCAAAACAGCAGCAACAAGTCTTACAATGGAGACGTTACTGGTGCCCGCTTGAGCAAACTGATGAACAATGGGACGATAGCGCTACAGTGCTACAGTGCTGCTATCTCTCTGGCATCTATCTTGGTGTTTATAGACAAATCTGAATTTAATCACATCCTTAGACTCAATCACTATGGATTTCTTAGTTTCTTGGAAGATAGGTTTTACCAAGATGTCATTTGATTTTTTTTTTCTTTTTGGGTCATACCTGGCGATGCACAGGGGTTACTCCTGGCTCTTTACTCAGGAATTATACCCCCTGGTGGTGCTCAGGGGACCATATGGGATGCTGGGATTCGAACCCGGGTCAGCCGAGTGCAAGGCAAACGCCCTACCCGCTGTGCTATCGCTTCAGCCCCAGCCAAGATGTCATTTGAAATTAAATAAACAGGGAAGAATGTTTGAGGAGGAGACAGAATAATGGAATTCCTTCCCACTTCTCACAACTCTGACTATTATCCTCTCAGCTGGATCCAGAGGTACATTGACTTGACTCCATCCCACCTCCCTCACCTCTAGAATAAGTAATTCACAATCATTTTTGCAAAAGACACTCTACTTCCTGGGTCTTGTGACTTAAAATACTGAGCTATAAGTTTGGCTTGGAGCAACTAATAAGAATTTAATTTGTGATATGTCTGCCAAAAGGACAGGCTGGTGACGGGAGGGAACCTGGAGGGAAATGGACTTTGGCAGTGGGACTGGTTTTGGAACATTGTATGCCTGAAACAACTCTCCTGTAAACACACTTGTAAATGATGCTGTAAAACTTCAGCACTGTCGTCCTGTTATTCATTGATTTGCTTGAGCAGGCACCAGTAATGTCTCCATTGTGTGACTTGTTGTGTGCCATGTTTTTGGCATGTCGAATATGCCATGGGTAGCTTGCCAGGCTCTGCTGTGCGGGGGGGGATACTCTCGGTAGCTTGCTGGGATTTCCAAGAGGGACGGAGGAATTGAACCTGGGTTTGCCATGTGCAAGGCAAACACCCTACCCCTGTGTTATCTCTCCAGTTCTATCTTAATAAAAATTAAGTACATAAACATACAAAAAGGAAAGAAAAGACAAAATCATGCAATTTGCTTCTACTGAAGTCAGACAGAAGGAGAAGGACAGATATAGAATGATCTCCCTCACCGGTGGGCTAAACAAAGCATCGTAAGGGAACATCAATGGCCCACAGCAACTTGTCTACAGAACTGTGAGCTGATCTACAGGACTGAGCTTAAGAGGAGATGATGAAGAAGTATGAATAATGGGCAACCCTGAGACAGTGGTGGAGAGAAATAGACATTCTGGTAGAGGGTATGAGGTTGGAGCACTGTGTGCGTGAAACTCAATCATTAACAGTATTGCAAATCATGGTAACTAAAATAAAACTTCAAAAATAAATAAATAATATACCCATCCATCTTAAAACTTCCTACCTACACTTTGTTTTACTGTTTGACTTGTTGTTATTTAGAGGTTTTTTTTTGGGGGGGAGTGGTCACGCCTGATGGTACTTAGGGTTTATTTTGGCTCTGTGCTCAGGAACCCTTCCTGCAGGGCTCAGGGAACCATATATAGTTCTGGGTGTGAGTTCATAGAGTGCAAGCGTGTGAGAGGCATGCATTTAGTGGTTAAGAGCTGTCTCCCCAGCCTCACCAGGCCTCCCAGCAGAAGAACAGAGAGATGAGGGACCACAGACTGATGCTTAAAAGGTCCCATTTAATGCAGAGCTGCTAGCATACTTTAAGAACATCTGAAAGAGGGGTGAGGTATAGGACTGCATGTAGGTGTGATTGATAATTTACAGAGGTAAAGTGTTTTGGTGGAAGCATTTCTCTTGGGGCGATTACTTTAGGAGATATCCTGTCTCCCAGGAACATCTATATTGCTTTTCTCTTCCCTTATAGTTGTACATATTAAAAAATTAAGTTTACTTCTTATTAGTACTTGCAGTTGTTTGGCTAAGCACAGTAAGAAATACAGATCCCCAAACTTAGTTCTCTGGACTCTGAGAGCAAGCCAGACTTTTATAGTAAATCTCGCACTCAGTCCTCAGGTTAGTTGAGTGTCTCCTTCCCCATGGGGGTCCTGTCTCTTAAGTCATAACAGTTTGCATCAAGACTGTACTTTTGGGGCTGGAGCAATAGCACAACGAATAGGGCATTTGTCTTGCATGTGGCCTACCTGGGTTCGATTCCCAGCATCCCATATGGTCCTCCGAGCACTGTCAGGAGTAATTCCTGAGTGCATGATCCAGGAGTAACCCCTGTGTATTGTGGGGTGTGACCCAAAAAGCCAAAAAAAAAAAAAAGAAGGGGAAATACAAGCATGAAAATGTGTAAATATGTAACTGTACCCTCACGGTGATTCACTAATAAAAAAAAGACTGTACTTTTATGATTTCTTCACTTGTATTACTTGTCTTCTCATCGATCTTCGACTTGCTCGAGTGGGCACCAGTAATATCTCCATTTGTCCCTGTCATGTGCGAATGTAGCCCAATGATATCTGCTCACTCCAGGAACAGAAAGAGCCTCAAGTTCCCTTATGATTTCTAGACTGTCCAATTTTGATGCTGGGGTAACTGCCACTTGCCCCAATTCCATCCCAGTACCAGGGAGGGACCTTCCCTTTGGAGTGGGGATCTTTCCTTTGGGGTGTTAGGAAACAGCAACTGAAGCCTGAGTCAAGTAATTATGATAAATGTCCAGGAGTAAATATATTTCAGAATCAACCGAATCCCAAATATTAGGAGCCCAGTACTAATGGTCTTTCTGTGTTTAAGTAAAGATCATTGCTCTAGAGTAAAATATGAAAAGGCCATAGGGGAATAGAGAAGCACGTAATTCACTACAAATACAAATACAAAATCCAAAGTTACCAGAAAGTTTTGGCTTATAAGTAACCAAGACTGACTTGGGGAACTGTGACAATCAGAGGTAAAGTGCCAAAGAAATGTTAAAGATAAACTCAAGGGATTAGGGGTGCTTGCAAGAGCACTGTAAGCTTCTGCGGGGGGGGGGGGTGGAGGAAAAGGGGCAATTCACTGATGAAGCCTAAAACACTTAGGGTTAAGATCTAACACTGGGGATGGAACGTGACTCGGACATGTGTAAAGCAAATGTTCAACCTGCTGGACCATCACTTGGCTCTCTCTTTGACTCTTCCTGAAGGTGGAACCACACTTAAGTGTTAGCAGGGAGGGGAGAAACCCATGCCGGTGAGCCAGGATGGCAGGGTGAACAGCATCTCTGCTTTGCCAGCTTGCTTTTACTGGTGATGGTGCAACAATAGCCTGGTTAGAGCTAGTCCTGCTGCTATTTGCTTTCTGGCCTCTTTACAGAGTTGGCTGGGATTTTTCTTTCAGCTTCCAGGACCCAAGAGGACTTCCCGGTGAATGGGGTGAGGGTTTTGCTAAGGCCCAGACTTTCTTCATCCCACCAAGCTGGCAAGAGGGGGAAGTGCTCTGCACAGTCTGCAAACCTTACCCCAGAAACACAGCTGGGTCATGCCACGCTCCTGCTGCAGGATTCCATGACAGTCACCAACCTGGGCTGTGAATCCTCACATAGGCTTGGACTCAGCCTTGCTCCCTTCTCTTCCTTTGTGCGTCCTAAAACCCAAGGCTGACCATGTATTTCCCTTCTCAGGTGTCTTTAAATTTGGGTGAGTTTAAATTTGGAAACAGATGGTAAGAAGAAATGCGGGGATCACTCTCCACCCACAGCTCTGAGCAAACCTGAGAGTCTGGTTTCCCCGAGAGTTCCGTGTCGCCAACTCCCTCTCCCCCTTCCCCAAAGGCCAAAGGCCACTCCGAGCAAAATGCCAAACCAGCTTTTTACAAATAAACCTGTGACCAAGCTGCGGCCATAAAACTTTGAAAACCACTCTGATTGAGACATTTGGACTAATTACCAGGGAGCAGCAGCTATGGGCCCTCTCCTAATGCTGTTTATTACATTCCCTCCTTCCAGGCACTCCCTGGGGTTGGTTTCTGAAATAAAGATTTAATTTGAGGGTAAATCAGAACAACAAAAAAATGTAGCTCATTGTAAACAATAGTATCCCCGGCCCAGCTGAGCCCATCGATATAAAAACAGAAGTCCTCCTCATCCTCCCATACTGTAAACACATTGAATGCTATTTATTGTGACTACATGTGTGTGGCCTAGAAGGAGGGAACTTGGGAGCATTTTCGTGACTGAGAGGCATAAACATCAAATACTGCTCCCATCCTTCTTCCAGTTTTAAAGTTATAAAATCTAAATATTAATTTTAATAGAAAGGTTAGGAAATTAGAAACTGCAGTACCCACTGACGTCTTCCGCGGAAGGGAGAGCCAGCATTCCTAGGAGATTAGGAAGGCAGGTGGGGTCCAGACGCGGTCCATGAATTATGACATGTGTCATAAACAGAGGCTTAGGCCGGATGACTGTGTACCAATCTCAAATCCTGCCCAGGCCATGATTCTTGAGTGAGGATGTACACACACACAAGAATAGCAACACAGGAGAGAAAAGTCCATCTCCTGTCCTTGAAAGTCCATTTGACCAGTTTTTGTTCTGGTGTCTGGAAAAGAGATAGTTTGATTGTCCTCAGTACAACCTGCCTTGCCATCGAGTGTGAGGACAATTGGATTAGCCTAGATAATTTTTGATTGTTCCTGATGTGGAATCCTAATTTCAGATGAAACCAGGAAATACACATCATACTCCCATCACCTCCAAAGATTGATCTATTTGATACTCTCCACTAAGGGACAAAGGCATCTTTATCGACTAGCCTTGCTATTTCTGGCTTCAAAGCTCAAAACCACCCCCCTAAGCGTTCAAGTCACTGTTACCAGTGCTAGGTTCTAACCTACCCTGTGTAGACAGTTCCAACAGAACATTTTTCATGTCACTTTCCAACTTCTTGCACTTGGTTCAATTGCTTTTGGATCTTTCCTAGCTTACAGGTGCTAGAATTAAAGAACTTAACAGCACATTGAACCTAGTTTAAGGTATGGTTGTCAACTGGGGATGATTGGGCAATTTTCACTCTCCCCTCCCTCTCCTCAGAAAATATTTTCAATATCTGGAGATACTTTTCATTGCCACAGTTTTGTTGCTTGTTTTTTGTATTTTGGATCACACCAGAAGTGCTCAGGGCTTATTCCTGGCTCTGCCCTCAGGGATCACCTAACATTGCTTGGGGGATCATACGGGATACTGAGTATCAAATCTGGGTCACCCACATGCAAGGCAAGAAACCTACCTGCTGTACTATTGCTCCAGCTTCTCATTGCCATAATTTTAGACCAGTTACCAGCATTTAGTGAATATAGACCAGGGATGCTACTAAATCCAATTACATAAAATATATCCCTCCACAATGAAGAGATATTTCGCCATCCTGTCTGAAAGCATAGCAGTTACACATGTCACTGTATTTTATATCATTATAAAGAAGACATTTTTAATTGAAACTATATTCTCTGTAGACAGAAATATAATTCTACATTCAGAAAGTTGATTTACTATGTGTAATTGAACAGAGAATAACTGTTGTGTTGGCCCTTCTTCTCTTGAGCTAAAATTACCAGATCTAAACTTGTTTGAAAGAGCACACTTTTTTAGGGTTAAAATATTTGTATGAAGAGCAATCATAAGTCAAATTTATTAGAACATCGACTCCCCCAAAAACAGAAAGAAGAATCTGTTCTCTACAATTCACATATATTTAAGTCCCTTCTCCTCCCTAGATGGAGCCATGGTTTGCCTAGAACCTCTGCTTCCTTACTTGAAACACTGTCTTGCTACAGTGGACAGATGAAATGCCTTGAATTACATGAGGTGGTTTCTGTAAAGAGAAAAAGAAATGTGAGCCGGAAACAGTAGCAGGTATCTCATAACTGAGTTGATAATTAATAAATATTTCTCGGGTGAATAAATGAATGGGTGGAAAATTTAATGCAGCATCATCTAGTTAAGATGTTTGTCTTCTCTTTAAGTTTTTTTTCCACTTACATTTAAAGTAGGGCTGGTGTCCTATAGATGTGCTGCATCTGTAGCCCCATAGGATGCTGGTAAGGAACACATTTTGTGATTAATTAGTGGGATGGCATTTTGAGGAATGTGTTTAAAAACCAAAATAAAGGATCCCAATTCTTATTTTCACCCAATTGCCATCATCCATTTTCAACCCTCAATAAAATCAACCTTTATCCTTCCATAATTCAGAAAGGAGAACCTCTGTCTATTACAGAGAACTGCAATTGCCTGATTACCACAGTGTGCTTTCAAAGTGACAAGAAGCTATCATGCTTTTATATATATATATATATATATATATATATATATATATATTTATTTATTTATTTAATTGGATCACCATGAGATATGGTTACAAAGCTATTCATGACTGGGTTTCAGTCATACAATGTTTCAACACTCATTGCTTTACCAATGTACATTTTCCTCCACCAATGTCCCCAATTGTCCTTCCACCATCACCCTGCCCCCATTATCTCTATAGCAGTCACTTTCCTTCTCTCTCTCTCTCTCTCTCTCTCTCTCTCTCTCTCTCTTTGGGTATTATGGTTTGCAATACAGACACTGAGAGGTTGTCATATCTGTTCCTTTACCTACTTTTAGCATGCAGTTCTTATCCAGAGTGACCATTTCCATCTATCTGTCACTTATCTATTCCAACTGCCTTCTCCCCCAAGCACTAGAAGCAGGCTTCCAACCATGGTCCAATACTCCTGGCCTTTGTTTCTACTCTTCTTGGGTATCAGTCTCATATTATGTTTTGTTTTGCTTTTTACATCCCACAAATGAGTGCAATCATTCTATGTCTGTCCCTCTCCTTCTGACTTATTTCATTCAGCATAATACTCCCCATGTTCATTCACTTCTAAACGAATTTTATGACTTCAATTTTCCTAACATGTGCATAGTATTCCATTGTGTAGACGTTCCACAGTTTCTTTAACCAGTCATCTGTTCTCAGACACTCTGGTTGCTTCCAGATTCTGGCTATTTTGAATAATGCGGTAATAAACATAGAAGTGCAGATGGCATGTCTGCTGTGTGTTTTTTGGCCCCAAAGTATATTCCCAGAAATGGTATTGCTGGGTTGTATGGAAGCTTAATTTCTAGCTTTTCAAAAAATACCAATATTGTTTTTGAAGAAGACTGGACCAATCAGTATTCTCACCAAGGATGAAGGAGAGTCCCTTTCTCCTCCATGTCTTGTTTTTTTTATGTTTATTTTTTGCTTTTTGGGTCACACCTAGCAATACTCAGGGTTTACTCCTGGCTTTGTACTCAGGAATTACTCCTGGCGGTGCTGGGGGAACCATATGGGATGCTGGGGATTGAACCCAGGTCTGCCACTTGCAAGGCAAACGCCCTACCCACTGTACTATGGCTCCAGCCCCATCCATGTCTTGTTTTTTTTTTCTTTTTTGGGTCACACCCAGGGAGGCTCAGGAGTTACTCCTGACTTTGCACTCAGGAACCACTCCTGGTGGTGCTTGGGGGACCACATGGGATGCTGGGGATAGAACCTGGGTTGGCCATGTGCAAGACAAATGCTCTACCTGCTGTGCTATCGCTCCGGCCCCCCATGTCTTGTTTTTTAAAATGACCATTCCACAGAGAGAGAGAGAGAGAGAGAGAGAGAGAGAGAGAGAAGTCTCCCATCTGTGACCCCTCTTAATGTCACATTCAGTTTATTAGTGTATTCATTTTTATATAGTTGTTCATTTTGCATTCATTTTCCACCTTACTGGGTAATGTACTCCAGATGGGGTTGACTAGATTCTATCTATTTATCTCATATTCTACACACCAATAGCACTCATCTAGGGGACGTTGAAGTACTTATATTAGTACATAAACAGATATATAAATTAAATATGCATGTCCATACGTTTATGATAAGCTGGCAACTATCTCCAGAACACAGCATCAATGAGACTATTGAACTGAAATCACCAAGGAGTGATGTATCAGCTCAGAAGAGGAGAAAAAAAATCTAGACATAAGAATATCAGGAAAGACTTCTGGAAAGAAGTGAAAAATAAGAGGACCTTGAAATCCGAGGATATGCTAAAATGATCTGGTATCATGGTATCAAGCAGATAAAGGGAAGTGTTATCAGTTAGATTCCCTGAAAGGAGGGGAAAAAACCTAAATATGGACACATCAATTGCATTGTGGAAATTCTCCCCTTCAGGCCAAGGGAGCAGCAAAGCTTTTGAACCCAACGTAGGTTAATCATTGACATAGCTGGATGACCTCTTGGGTTACCCAGAGGTCAAGACAGATCATGAGGTAAAAGTGGTTCCACAAGCTAGGCAAACAAATCTAAGTGGGATCCTATGTTGCATCTACTATAAACCACAAGGATCAAAAAAATTTTTTTATTAGTGTAGGACACTAAGAAAACAATAAAAGTATAGAAAAGATTGTAAATAAGGCATCAAATCAGGCACATATAGGATGAAGGGAAGAACCACAGGCACTTTTCAGAAGCCTTTCAAGGGTGGTAACATATGCCCTAAGGTAGAGGCCTCCTCACACACACCATCCTGATATAATATGCTTTGAATGTGACCTACTCGGTGATTTGATTGCCTTTTTCCTATATCTGATTTTATTGCTGCCATCCATCTACATTCTACAACCAACACTAACAGAACCTTTCTAGCGTGCTGAGGCTTCAAATAAAAAACTACGTGTGCAATTTGCTTTTACTCTTCTCGCATCTTGTTGGCCTCTGGGATGACTTTCCTCTAAAACCCTCCTCTTCGATAAACTAAATGATCATCCTTAGGAAACTAGAGAATAAGTCAGATATGGGATATGATAATGTCTAATATTTGCAAGCTGCAAGAGGAAATGAGTCATTTGGAAAATATAAGCAATGATAACTTAGCTGAATATGACTAATATGTTAAAAATAAGGTGTGTTTATAAATGAATAAACTTCCTGATAATATTACTACTCTCCAGAGAGATGGAAAGGGAGACAGACCAAGGTCTTTGGCATCTCATAAATCTCATTCTACATTCTACTGGTCAAGCATAGTCATAAAAGGTTACTCATGGGACCCTACACTTCTTGGTAGCATCAAGGATATGATAGAGTGCATGGGGTAGTCTACCAATAGCCCCTGACACTGACATCACTGACATTTATTCTTGTACATACTTTATATATATGTATATACATATATACATATACATATATCACTGTATCACTGTCATCCCGTTGTTCATTGATTTGTTTGAGCGGGTGCCAGTAACGTCTCCATTCGTCCTAGCCCTGAGATTTTAGCAGCCTCTCTTTACTCGTCCTTCCCAATGGTGCTGCAATGGAGGCTCTTTCAGGGTCAGGGTAATGAGACCCATCATTGTTACTGTTTTTGGCATATCAAATATGCCACGGGGAGCTTGCCAGACTCTGATGTGTAAATAAGATACTCTTGGTAGCTTGCCTGGTTCTTGGAGAGGGAGAACTGAACAATAAGAGGTCCAGGAGCTTTGTTTTATAGTTTCTGAATCTTGGCTATTGATGGGATTACACGGCACCAAGGGCAGTTTGTGGGTGGGACTGCCTAACTACTGGAAAATAGGGGATCTGGGTGGAGGAAACCCAGTTCTGATCCAAGCAGGCTTGGAGATCTCAGCCCTGGGTCCTGCAACCTGTGTTCCTTCATGCATGAGGCTTGTGCTGAGCATGTGGAGAGTGACCTTGAGCATGGCTGTGGCCACATACACACACACACACACACACACACACACACACACGTAAAACACTTATAAAAGAAAAAGGTTTTGTTTGGTATAAAATCTAACTTCTTTCAAATGATATGTATTTGAAAATTAAATGACAGAGATACTTTGTGGGAGGACAGAGAGAGAGAGAAAAATCAAGGGGGGGGGAAGAAGGTAAGAAAAGAAAGGAATGGGGGAACATCAGTCAGAGACCTCGGGTATACTGGTGATGTGGCAGAGTTATGTAACTTTATATTCAAAGCACAGACTCAACAACACTGAAAGCAAGAGATCTAAACTACAACCACTGAACTTTGAAATGTGCCTGTCAAGGTGGCAAGCAGATGGAGGCACAGGGAGTTGAGATGGAGCATGGGAACACTGGTGGAGGAAAGCTAACACTAGTAGTTGGATTAATGGTTTGAATATTGTATGCCTAAGGCTCAACTACCAAAAACTTTGAAATCATGGTTGTTTAATCAAATATCTTTTTAAAAAAAGAAAGAAGGGACTGGAGCAATAATACAGCTAGTAGGGCGTTTGCCTTGCACGCGGCCGACCCGGTTTGACTCTCCAGCATCCCATATAGTTCCCCGAGCACCACCAGGAGTGATTCCTGAGTGCAGAGCCAAGAGTCAGCCCTGAGAATTGCCGAATATGACTCAAAAAGCCAAAAAAAAAAAAAAAAAGAAGATACTCTGAACTAAAATTTATGCTGACAACAGAAGATACAATCATTTTGTTTTTCTCTTTTTTTTCTTCTGTTTTTGTTTTGTTTTGGTTTGAAGGGACCATACTCTCTGGTGCTCAGGACTTACTTCTGACTCGGTACTAAAGGGTCACACTTCTCGTGGTACTGGGGAACTATACAGGACATCAGAGGTTGAATGTGGGTTAGCTGCATGCGAGGCATGTGCCATACAGTACTCTGGCTCTGGACCGAAGATACATTCATTTAAAAAAATCATTGTTTTATTCCAATGTATTTCATCTACTTAAGAAATAGTTTGTGCGTCATCTTTATTTCACTTATCTTTGATTACTTCTTCAAGAAACACCCTGGGATAAATAGAAAAAAACTGCATCTTGCTAGTGGGACCCTCAGAGAAGGATACAATGACACACATCTCAAGTTATCTACCAGCCACCCCAATCACGTGATGTCCTGAACTTCCCCATCCACATGTGGGCTTTGGTCTGTCCCTTCAATTTTGGTAACCCTCTTTCTACCACTGAACACAAAAGCTATGACATTTCCAAAATCGACTTCTACAAGCGACCTCCAGGTCTTTTCAATTATCCTAAAGGATCATACCTATTGCCATGTTTATACATTTCTTAACCATATCACATGTGCCGCACCGTGCTACTTGTTTTATTAGATTCCTATGGTTTTTACTTTCTATAAAACATGTAATTGATGAAGGTTACTCCTCTGCTCCCCCTAAGGCCTGGTTTTTATTATGTGATTTTGCATACTGTGGTGATTTTAGGAACATATATGTTCAATCACAGTAGGAATGACAGTTCCTAAAGTACCTCTGAGCAGCAGCAAAGCAAGGGGACTGGAATACAGAGGAGGAATTAGAAATCAGTCATGTGAAACTCTCTTTGTACTGTATTACTTTTAAAATGTGTTCAAGAGAAATAAACGTGAAAAATAAAATTGCATTAACCAAGTGCTATGACAAAAAAAGTCCAAATTTGAAATTTTTGATTTTCCTATGCTGATAAAGCTCTAGAATACAGGTAGTGACAGAATTGGAAGAAACAGGTCGTTTTCAACTAAAGCTACAATTCACATGTCCCTCAGTGAGATGAGATTACATAAAGGATCTTGTAGGAGACTTAGCCCATAGAAAATGCTTATTGAAAGTTGAATGTATGAGTGAAAAACTAGGATATATGAACAGAAGGGGTGAATGGAAGACCTTCAGGGAAGACGTCTTCTTTATAAAGATTCCAAGTGGTTTTAATCTAAATCGAAGATGAGTACCAACCCACAGACCTGACAAGCCAGGTTTTGGGGTGAAAACTAACTAGAAGTCTCTGGGAAAACCTCAGTTTTTTCTTTCATTGTTACCAAACAAGGTCCTCTAATTATTGTTGCTATCTTCTGTGCTGTAAAATATTTTATCGGTTGTGCCACTTTGCAGCATTTTGTTTAAAGCTCTTAACTGTCATAAATGTATCCACTGTCTGCCAATGTGGAATAATAAAGAATTATTATGTGAGTGACTGATTTACTTTGAAAAAACAAGAAAGGCCTCTAAACCTGGAGTTTTTTGCTCCACATAATGTGCATGAAAGAAATGAGCATCAGTAATCACTGTCAACAGCGTCTTGTAACTAAGAATTGAATCATTTATCTGTCCAGCATGTGTAAATTATCATCATCGTCTATTCCACAGGAGGGCCTAACGGCAATTTATGTTATAAAAATAATAAGATATGAGGGTTTAATAGAAATCACTTCTTGTTGTGCTACTTGGGAATACCAGGCTTGGGCACAAGCAAGATTTGCCTCGCCTACAAATTAAGGCATGCCATCTAGTCATTTATAGTTTACTTTCTTATTCATCTATTTTTTTTCCCAACCAAAGTAAGAGCAAAGAGCTTGCTTACGACATTTATGAGATGACCTTCCCCTACTTGCTTCAAGGATACTTCCATTTATGACCAACAAAGATAATGCCAGGGAGCAAATGAGTTCTAAGAGCTGAATAATTGTAAATGTTCTGACATCCTCTGAGAATATTATCAGGGCTCTAAGTTGTTACATATCCATCATGTCTCTTCTGGGCGATTCTTTGGATTTTGTTTTTGTTTTTCCTAAACTAAAGCGATTTTAACTTTAAACTTGCCACAGTCCTTGGAGTGTGCCACTGTTCTATTACCTTGACCGTGGAGATACATAAATGACTTTGAATACTTCAGAGAGAGATTTGGGGAAGGAAACACTTAGGTTTCTAAGTTCTTAAGTATGTACAGTGAATTACTTTTCTGTGCTTTTGGATATGCCTCCATGCCCTATCACCCTGAGGATACTGAAGGAAGAAAATGATCATGGCTTTATGGAAGAGCATTTTCATTTTTGATCCTAGGTAAGTTCCTAAAACAAGCTTTGATATGTAACCTAGAATTAAAGGACATGGCCACAGACTGAAGTCATAAGATATATTCTTGGGGGCTGAGGAAACTGATGCAATCCCTGGAGGGCAGAAAAATCATCTTGAACCAGTCCACTCATTGTCATTTTCTGCATTGTTATGTCTCCAAATTGAAAACACTCTTCAGTAAATTCAAATGTATCAAAGAGAATATGCATCCTTCTGAAAGTCTTGTAGAATATATGGAAATAGACTTCTTTCTTTTGGTACAGAAATTCTACTTTCAAGAATTCTTTCCCACAACAGTTAAATTTGTGTCTACATGGAAGAAGTGGTTACAAATATAATCTCTGTGGGATTGCTTATTTGCCAGTAACTAGAAACAACCTAATGTCCTGGTAAGTGTAGCACATGGCATATTAAGCTCCATTTGATCATCCACGTATCTATCAGTTTCAGAACTCCTACTCCCCAAAAGCGATCATAATCTATTCCAGTCCTTCTTTGATCACTGCAACTGCAACCCCATCTTCCAATATTTCCTATCTCTGACTCCACCTTTCCTCCATAACAATATCATAAATGAGACGCCATCACTATGTTAATAAAATTATGTAAATATACAAATCCATATATGACTGTGCATAACAAATGAATATGGCTATATAAATGTATATATCACAGAATTGCTTTGATTTGTCAATCACTGAGGATAAGAATTGTGTCTATTTACTCAATGATAAATTTATAGATGATAAAGCAGTAAGACATGTAGTAGGCATAAAAAATATTTGAGATCTGGGACTGAATTGATAGCACGGCAAATAGGGTACTTGCCTTAAACGCATCTGGTTCAATCTCTGGCATCCCATATGGTCCTTAGCACCATAAGGAGTGATTCCTAAGTGACTAGTCAAGAGTAACCCCTAAACATCACTGGGTATAGCCCAAATATATGTATTTGGTGCCAGAAGATAGTAAGATAGTATAGGAATGAAGGCACCTGCCTTGCATTTGACCACCGTGGTTCAATCACCAGCATTGCTTGGTCACCCAACACTACTGGGGGCTTCTCCAGAGGCTGCTGGTCAATTCTTGGATAGCTAGGTAATCACTAGCATTAGGATCACTAGCATGAATATACCCTACAGAGCCAAGCAGTAGGGTATATTCAGATCCTAACGCTCAACCAAAGTCCTGATTACTCTGAATTGTGGAAGTAGCCCCTAATGCCTTGGGGATATTTTAGAAGTCACCTACCTTTAAATAGAAATGAATTTTTGTTTATTATATGAATATTTTGTTTTTTTTAAAGTTTTAGAATCATGACTAGCCATGAAATGGTGATAGTAGCATGAATTTCAGTAAAGGGAGGAAGAGGAATAAGATATAGATAATGCCAAATTTATAAATGCAAAAAATACTGCAGTAGAAGGAATACTGCAGCAGAAAGAAGTGCGTTCTTGTTTCATTAACAAAAAATAAAGAAATGCCTGCTCGGCAGCGTGGTTTTTTTAAAATTATAGATTCAAGAGAATGCTTCATGGAAATCACAAAATGGAACATAAGTATAATCCCTTCACCACTCAAAAATTAGTTCTAGAGTCAAATATGAGATGAGTAGATAATTTGATTTACAAATGAATGAAGTTTAAGAACAAAAGTATCACAGGACTTTTAATTTAGTCCTGTGATACTTTTGTTCTTAAACTTGGGGTGTTCATAGTTTGATAATTAGATGAGCTTGTAGAGCTATTGTCCTAGCTGCAAATTCTGCAAAATAAAAAAAAAGAAACAAAAGAAAGAAACAAACAAACAAAAGGTATATACTTGGCTGTTCTTTGCAGTTGCTCTGGAATCTTCCAGAAGTCTAGAATATTTGTTTATTGGACAGGTTCATAGATACTTGGAATAAGAATTTAGAGTTTAGAATCCAAATACATGTGAATAACTACCACTTCTTCCGTAATATGTATGTTTTCCCTGAAACACACAGTACTCTTATCTATCTTTTGGATTCGTCTAGTTGGAGACATTATCATAAAACACCATTACTTTGATTTAATAAATCTAAGGGTACATGTGCCATAATAAATGAATCTTGACTCTGGCATCCACTGAAATTTACTGAGGGCACCTATCAACCGATCAGATTATATCTAGAATATGGTCTATCTAGAACATGACCTCTCTTCAACTCTAGTTTTTAATCAGGCAGGGTTTTTGAGTCAGCATTGACAGGTCTTCTGAGTTCTATTTATTTTTTAATAAAAAACAAAAACCAAAGAAAAAATCTTTAGAGTTAAAAGTATTCACTTTAATTGTTGCATTAAAAATTATCTATGGCCAAGAGGGATTTATCACAGGTCTACATGACTAATTTGGTCCTCAAAGATAAATCTCTGCAATTTGTCACATCATAGTATTGGCCTACCAGATGCAGACAAAGGTATTAGACAAAGACTAGTGTTATTTCTTGACAAAAATTCTCAGGAAACTAGTATAGTACTTAGAAAAGCATTTCTAAAAACCCTGCAGCCAAGAGCGTATTGAATGTTTCCTCCACAGGAGATTACAAGAACAAGCCAAGGATGTCCAATCTTGAATTCCCATTCAATATTGTATAGAAAGCCCTTACAAGTCCAATAGGTCCATAAGAGGAAGTAAAAGGCATTCAGATCGGAAAGAAAAATAAAACCACCTGTCGTCACAGGCTGCATGATGTTTTATATAGAAAAACCACAAGGAAATTACCAATAAATAAAAATAAAAACTGATAGAATTAATAGGGAAGGTGCAGCCTACCTGGATTCAATCTCAGGCATCCACGTGGTTCCCTGAGGACCATTAAAAGTGATTCTTGAGCACTGACCAAGCAGTATCACCTAGCATCTCTGGGTGTGGCCCTCAAACAAACAAATAGAAAACCACCAAAAAACTGCTAGAACTAAAAAATTCAATTTAAAATGGCTATAGAGGCCTAAGAGATACTACAATGAGTAAGGCACTGACCTTGCATGAAACTGACCCAGGTTCCCCAGGTTCAATCCCTGGAATTCCATATGGTCTCCTGAGAACCACCAGGAGTGATTCCTGAGTGAATAGCCAGGAGTAATCTCTGAGTATTGGTAGGTATGGCTCAATAACCAAAAAAAATTGTATAATAAAATATCAATATGCAGTTTTATATTGATATTCATACATTTATCACACTAGCAATAAACCAGGAGTTTTGAATTTCAAATAAAATATTTTAAAATGGTACCATTTATAATAGCTCTAAAAATAAAATGATAGACACAAGTATTTAAAGTACAAGTAGTGTCTTTATGTCAGAAACTGAAAAAATGCTGATGAATGAGAGCTAAGATCTAAATAAACAGAAATACTGTGGTCATGGAACAAGAGTCAATATAGTTATCAGTTAATTTTCCACAGATTGATTAATAATTTTTGTTCTCATCAATTCATTTTTATTTTTATTTATTTACTTATTTATTTTTAAATTAATTTTTTGATTGAATCATCATGAAAAAAAGTTACAAAGCTTTCAGGTTCAAGCCTCAGTCACTCAATGATCAGACCCCCATCCCTTCACCAGTGCACATGTTCCACCACCAAGAACCCCAGTATACCCCCCTCCCACACCCCCACCTGTGTGGCTAATGATCTTCACTTTATTCTCTCTATACTTTGAATACATTCAATATTTCAACAGAAAACTATTATTTAGAATTTTCCTCCAACAATCAACCCTGCTGAAAATGCATCATTTGATAATTTGTTTTCCATTGCTGAGAATGAAGAATATATGAGCTCGCGTGGCCACGTGATTTTGGATTTTTGATATTTTAGCTCAGATGACAGTTTCATGTGTAGCTGCTCCAGATCTCATCTGGGCGAAGAGCATGCTAGTAACACCCCCATCCCAAGATCTCCTGTGCGCCATGTCACTGCCAACTTGTACCTCTGGGTAGTGGGTTCTAGAAGATGGCTGTTGCCATGTGGGTGCCGCTGCCGCTGCTGACGCCACCCGCACCGAAAAAAAAGGTCAAGAGAGAAAAATCTTTCCCCTCCCGGGGCAGCATGGGGTTGTGGCTCAGTTCACAGTCTAGATTCATTTCTATAAGAAGCCACTGGGTGCCAAACGTGGTTAGTAGCCCTCCAGGATCATAGTCTTTAAGGAGCAGAGGAGCCGTTTCATGTTCGGCTGCTTGATTAATAAATTTAATGCAATTTCAAAGTCCCAGCCAAATTCTCTGTAAATGCAGAGTAGTGATTCTAGGATATATATGGAAAGATAAAGGCATTAGTATAATCAAGACAATTTTGAAAAGAACTAAGTTGGAAGACTAACACTACTCAATTGAAGAGATGATACAAGTTATATATACCTTGATACATTTATACACAGTACATATGTATCAAGATAAATATAAATATATATATACACAAGATTGAAAAGACAGATACATATACCAACGCAATAGAAAAGGAAAAGAAATTGAGGGTTGCATAAAAATTGGGCCACTTCATCTTTAACAATGGATCATTATCATATCTGTGATTCACACTGAGAAGAAAAATGAAAGAAACTTAACCCACAAATCACACAGGTAAAACAGTATCTCACTGAGTTAAGTATCATTAAGTACTATGAAACTTTCTAAGAAGGAATAAGAGCTTTAGCTCTTATTTAGCTTTAGCATGACAACTTTGGGCATTACCTCAAGACAGTATGTTAATAAAGCATGACAACTTTGGGCATTACCTCAAGACAGTATGTTAATAAAATTAAGAATAGATAATGAGAAGTCTAAAAATAAAGCTCATAACTTTATAAAAACTTTATTAAAATTAAAGACTTTTACCCCACCCATAAGAAACATAAGTAAGAGAATAAAAGGGCAAGCTATAGACAGCATAAATAATTTTTAAATTGAATATGTAAGAAGGCACTTGAATCCAGAATATGTGAAGAACCCCTAAAACACAGTAATGAACAACCCAATTTAGAAAGCTGGCAAAATATTTAACATACACTTCATCAAAGGAGATGTCTGATGACAAATAAGCCCAAGTAAAGAGGCTCAACATTATTAGTCACTAGGGAAATGCAAATTTAAAAGATACTATTGCAGATATGAGAATGATTAAAAAATACTGACAACATCAATATGAAGTATCAGTGTGGTTTCAGTGAGACAGGAATTCTCAAGCATTGCTGGAGGGAGTGCAAATAGCATAATCATTTGGGAAACATTCTGAAACTTTGTTAAAAAGGAAGTACACTTGGAACTGGGAAGGTAGCTTAAGTGGTAGAGGGCATGATTTCATGTTCTGAGGCCCTGACCTCAATATCTGACAGCCTCCCCCCATCCCAGTATCATTGAGTGTGTCCAATGTGCCCCAAGACAAAAATATAATCTAAAAATTAAGTGCTTTAGATTTTTAAAATTAAGATTCTATGGTTTTCAATGCTATTAATAATGGCTTCTCATGCACAGAAGTCCAACACCAAACCCATTACTAGTAACTATGTCCCTTCCTCAAGGATCCCAACACCCCTCCTCTCATTCTTCCCCCAACTCAATTGTGTGGACCAGTTCTCCCATTGTATTGGAAAATTGTTGCTACCTAGCAGTGTATCTCCCACATATGAGATATCTTTTCATAAAAACACTATTAAAGGCTGGAGAAATAGTACCGGAGTTAAAGTACCTGCCTTACATGTGGTTGTCACTATTTTGATCCCCAACAGCCTATTTAGTACTCTACATAAAGCCAAGAGTAGGTCTCAAATGCAGAGCCTGGAGTGTCTCTTAAGTTGTCCTGAGCATAGTTAAAAAAATAACCTTCTGTATAGGCAATGCCCATTATATAAGAACCATCAGCATATGATCCAGTAATGCTTTTCTAGATACTTATACCAGAGAAATGAAATCACATGTTTTCAAACACACACACAAACACACACACAGTTGTTCACAAATGCTTATGGAAGCATTACTCATAACTGTAAAAAACCAAAAATAGTCCAAAGGACTTCTTTCAGTGGATGAGATGGATAGACAAACTATGGTACATCCATGCAATGGAATAATACATAGAGACAAAAAGAAACAATTGTTGACAAACATAGCATAGATGAACCTTGAATACATCATGCTAAACAAAACAACTCAGTCCACAAAGGTTACATAACTGAATAATTGCATATTTACTAAATGCTGGATAAGGCAAGTCTATAGGCACGAAGGAAATCAACAGTTACTAGGGCTTGATTACAAATTCTTTCACATGTTGCACGTGGTCTGTATTCTGTCTGCAGCTGGGCAAAATAATTCATAAATAACTCAAAATATAAAGCACCCTAAACCAAAGAGAGTGAATTGTGCAGCATGAAAAATTTAAATATGAACAAATTATTTTTGCAAACGGTGTGAGAAAGACTTGAATCTACAAATGACACAGAGCTTATTCCTTGGAGGACAAATGAAATCCATGTGTAGTTGTAGTCCGCCTACTGACCCTCCGATTCCCAGCTCTGACTTCCATAGTCTGTTCAAGAGAGACTCTACTCAAAACCTCATTTGAGGGCATGGTGAGAGCACATGTAATAAGATGCTTACCTTACCTGAGGGCTGGAGCAATAGCACAGCAGTAGGGCGTTTGTTCGCCTTTCACAAAGCCAACCAGTGTTTGATTCCTCTTCCCCCCTCAGAGAGCCCGGCAAGCTACCCAGAGTATCTCGCCCACACGGCAGAGCCTGGCAAGCTACCCGTGGCATATTCGATATGCCAAAAACAGTAACAATAAGCCTCACAATGAGAGACGTTACTGGTGCCGGCTCGAACAAATCCATGAGCAATGGGATGACAGTACCAGTGACAGTGGCCTTACCTGAAGCTGAGCCTGGTTTGGATCTCTGCTACGTTATATGGTTCCTCAAGCATCTCCAGAAGTCACACCTGAGCAAAGAACCAGAAATTGCCCCAAGCATCACCACCACTGGGTATGGCCTAAATACAAAACAAAAGCAAGCCAAACAAAAACACTCACCTGATTCAGTTTCTAACAGTGACACCCCAGAATAGATAAGGCACTCTGACATTGTTTGTTAACCTACCAAAGAGGCAGTAGCTGCTGCTCCATAGTTTGTCCAGTCAGTTCTGACACTGAAGTCAGACACCTGTATGACACCCTAAAATATAACTAAACTTTCCGACACGACACTTTTTTTTAAAGAATGGCAAGCCAAAGAAATTAAGCTCCTGAGAATAAGGACAGTCTCCTGAAGGTACAACATTTACTACAAGTATATTAAAAATTATAACCTCCACACACAATTCCAGTGAAAAACAGACATAGAAAGATTTAACTGTTGAAATAATTCTGTCAAAAAAATTAGCAGTGTTGCAGGGAAGGCTGTGGGCCCTGACGGGTCCCCAGCAGAGACACATCGGCGCAGGGCTGCTATTGATTCTGAAACAATCTCACACATGATAAATGAGAATGTTCTTAGGAGAGGATTCAGTCATGAGAGCCCCCAGATCAATCAGCTTGTCAACAGGCAGACGAAATTCAATTTTTATTCTTAGTAAACTCTTATTTGTGGCAGACCATCGTTTCTGTGGAAATTGCTTTGCAAAGGCCGAGGGGCAGGCGTGAGAACATGGGAAAAGCTAATCTTTTCAAAGCATGTTAAAAGTGAAGAGTTGGGGCTATGACTGGGAGTGAGGAGCTGTGATTAGGAGGAAGTGGTGACCACAACCCACCTTCCCCCTCACCCTCCAAAAAATACCCTGTCAGGGTTGGTTGCCTGTCACATGCTTTGGAAAGAAACTCACTTGAAACAGGGGCCAGGTATTGTAGAGTCCAGGACAAAGCAGGGAGTGACTTGTAGGAAAATCTCTTTTTTAGTTAAGACTGTCACTGTCACTGTCATTGTCATCTCCTTGCTCATTGATTTGCTTGAGCGGACACCAGTAACATCTCCATTGTGAGATTTGTTCTTACTGGTTTGGGCATATCGAATATGCCATGGGTAGCTTGCCAGGCTCTGCCGTGTGGGCTAGATACTCTTGGTAGCTTGCCAGGCTTTCCGAGAGGTGCGGAGGAATAAAACCTGAGTCGGCTTCATGGAAGGCAAGCGCCCTACCTGCTGTGCTAAACCATCTAAAATCGTTTCTTTATTAGGTTAAAAAATAGAAATCAGAAATTTCTTTTTTTTCTTTTTGGGTCACACCTGGCAATGTACAGGGGCTACTCCTGGCTTTGCACTCAGGAATTACTCCTGGCGGTGCTCAGGGGAGCATATGGGATGCTGGGAATCGAACCCTGGTCGGCCGCGTGCAAGGCAAATGCCCTACATGCTGTGCTATTGCTCCAGCCCCGAAATCAGCAATTATTTATGGATGAGAAAAATAGCTTCTCTTATGTCTCTTTTCCATGATCTCTGGGATTTTGAATCAGTGAAAAACTTTTAAAAATTTGTCTTAACGTAGATAAAACCCACAACTATTGATATAATTCTGGAGTTGAAATTGATTAGAAAACAAACCTCCAATATTAAGATTGATAAGTATAAAATTCAAATTTTACATAAAAGTTGGACTGGAGCGATAGCACAGCGGATAGGGCATTTGCCTTGCACACAGTCAACCCAGGTTTGATTCCTCTGTTCCTTTTGAGAGCCGGCAAGCTCCTGAGAGTATTCAGCCTGCATGGCAGAGCCTGGCAAGCTACCCGTGGCATATTCGATATGCCCAAAACAGTAACAACAGGTTTCACAACGGAGGTGTTACTGGTGCCTGCTCAAATAAATCGATGAACAATGGGACAACAGTGCTACAGTGCAGTGCTACATAAAAGTTGTTATAGCTCATCACAGGGTTGTTCTTAAGGCCTTATCTAAGAATTTACTAAGCTGTTTGTTCCTAGTTGAGCCTTCTGTGTTACTCTTTTTTGTTTATTAAGTTTAGTTGACTTCTATGTCACGTTCCCATTTAATTTGATGTGTTCCTACTGGAATTTCAGTATTGAGAAACTAGGAGACTTTCAGAGATTTCAGGATCTATGGTCTTGACCATTTTTTTTTTTTTTTTGCCATGGCAGTAGCTTTGGGAGGTGGATATGGTCGTCAGAGCTTCCAGAAGTACAGTAGGGTGGGTGGAAGCTTCCTACTCCACACCAAAAGACCCTGAAGTTCTCAGTCTGGGCACCAGGCTACCTGAAATTATTCAATTTGGTGTCTATGCAGATAATATTAGTGAAGTCATGCAGTTGAGCCGCTGTCTTGACTGCAGCATTGGGGTATGTGTGCAGCTACCAGAGCTTCTTCAGGGTGGGTACTCAGCTCACCCACCTCCTGAGGGTGACACAGAGTTTTCAGCAATGGGGACTCATGCATGCAAAATTTTAGCTGCTTGGCTTGCATCTCCTCAGAAATTTTGTTATGAATTGCCAGAGCAGGGCTGGCGGGTGAGTTACCATGGTGGTGGGCATATTAATCGCTTTTTTTTATGTTCCAAAAGAGGAATCAAAAGAGTTGTGCTTGGAGTATCACGTTTCACTCAAGTGAGAGAAGGAATCCAGAGCTCTGACCTCCATCAATGATCAAGAATCAGGGACAATGTCTCGCTTGCCAAGGCGTCGAAAATCACATGGGCTGGACACGTAATGCGATTTAGAGATGACCACTGGACTAGAGCTGTTGCCGACTGGATTCAATGGGACGTCAAAAGACCGAGTGGCTACCCACCTACGAGATGGTCAGACTTCTTCATCAAAACCCTGAACAAAAGTTTTGAGGCTCTTCGTGTTCCTGGAGTGAGCACATGCCTTTGGGCTACACAAGCACATGACAGGGCCGAATGGAGACATTACCGGTGCCTGCTCGACAAACCAAAGATCAACAGGATGACAAGTGATACAAGTGATGTCACAAATTGCCAGTCATACAAAAAATTAACTTCAGGCTTGGCTCTCAGGCCTACAATTCTTAACTCTCAGTTCAAAAGTGTTTCCTACTAGAACTTTGCTGCCTTGCTTCTCAAAGAGACTTTCACCCCATTTGGAAGCTTGACCTTAAATCCTTGAATATTTGGGGCTCCTCCACCTGCCAGACACTGTCATTGAAAGCAGTGACTGATCCACAGTGGTCTTAAGGTCTGGTAGACAACATGGATAGGAGACTTAAGGCAGTGCCCTTTAAACAGTCGTCAGTGAATAAAGGACTGCTCAACAGATGGTCAACAACACTTTAAGAAACAGATACCAGGGGCCCTCATGTGATGTGGGGCTAAGCAAAACATCTCTGAGGAAGTTGTTCCTACTTCATACCTGAGGGATGGAGGGAGTAAGGAAAACATGTTGGAGTGCTGAATGGAGGCCAGGAGATCATCCCAGCTAAGAGAGTCTGTAGACAAAGAAGCTGGGCTGAGAATCGACATGCCTTGTAAAGGGAGATGAGATGGAGATCCTGGAGATGAGATGGAGACAGGTGAGAGGGAGGTGCAAGTATGTAATTGGTGAGAAAGGCAGTCCCAGGGTATATATATAAGCTCCTATACCTGCTTCGCTCATAGTACTTGTCACTGTGAAATAGCTATTTGGGCAAAGGCTTTGTTAAGAATTCTATCTCATACAAGCACAGAAAACTAGAAAAGAAGGAATCCAGAGAGGGTGATTCACCTATTTGCAGATCTTCTAACAAAAGATTCGAGTCCAGATATTCCATTAAGAGTTTCTCTATATTGGGGCTGGAGCGATAGCACAGCGGGTAGGGCATTTGCCCTGCACGCAGCCGACCCAGGTTTGTTTCCCAGCATCCTGTATGGTCCCCTGAGCACCACCAGGAGTAATTCCTGAGAGCTGAGCCAGGAGTAACCCCTGTGCATTGCCAGGTGTGACCAAAAATAAAGCAAAAAAAAAAGTTTCTCTACATTTGTTTTTTTAAGCCCGGCTGTGGGAAAATTGAAAGAGCTAGAACATAGAACATGGCCTTTGCATGCTCCAGGTTCAACCCCAGCATCACAGGGTCTTGAGTTCTGTTGAGAGCAATTCCTTGCTACAGCACTCCAGTAGCTTCTGAGAACTCTGGTAGATCTTGAGCACTGGATGTGGCACCAAACCCCAGATAAGTTAATAAATAAAATAATAAAATAAATAAAACAGTCAATGGAGCCTCTCCTCTACCTGAGTCAAGACTACCTTGACTATTTCCAGACCTGACCTCCACATTTGTCCCACCCCTTCCATTGCCCCCTCAGTGCTTCTGATGACACATTGGTCTCTGCAGGTACTCCCCAATTCTTGCCACCCAATTCAGCCTAGGATACAGTCCCACAGACTGTAGCCTACTGGGAGGATGCGGGTTATTTTGAAGAAGTTTTCCAAAAGTTCTCCTTACCAATCCAACTGTAGTGAGACTATGGCAAGTAAATGTTGATATAGAGTCAACAAAGACATCATAAACTTCCTTCAGAACATCAAGAAACCTGAAGTCACATCGAAGGATGAGAGAAATAGAACTTGGTTGTCACGAAATTTAGAGAGAAAAAGACCTTGAGATAATAAGCTGTCACTTGTGTGTAATTCTGTAGGCCCCACTGAACGAGACTGCAGTGAAAATCCCCCAGAAGACAAAGACAAACAATCATGGCCCCTGGGCCAGTTTTGAGTAGAAAACACTCTATGTCTTATTTTCAGTCTCCCATTTTTCCCCCAATAAAGTGAGCTTCCATCTCAGAGTCCTAAAACATCAGTTTTCCGATTGGGATTTTAAAGAAAGATCATGAAAGACTACTTGTTTACTGAATAATTGGATAAAGGCCAATTTTACCTAGCTTGTGGAGTGCTTTTAAGATGAAAACATGTTGATATTGAGTTTAATTATACACAAATAAACACACTATCAATCAAGATCTGGGCCTAAGATTTCAGAGTGTCTCCTTACTGGCTTCTATTTGGTCAAAAATTGCAGTGAGCACAATATGCCTTTTCCCGGGACTGTATCTCACACATTCAGGACTTGGATGGCACACGATCAGTTAGTCATCTGTAGTCGCTCTGCTTTCCCCCACAGCCTGATTTTCTGCTTTCTTGAGAGAATGGTATGACCCCATAGCCACACCTGAAGATGGAGGGGGAGGTCAAAAGGAGGGTCCTTAGAAAGAGTGACATATATATTAGAAAGGAAGCTCTGGCTGACATTCAAGATCTGCAGGTAACTGGTGACAGAGAAGATGGTGGAGACTGTACCCCAAAGCAGAGCTACTATAAATTTGATCTTGGGGAATGGCTTCATTCACTATAGAATTTCTCCAGGGTTGTAATACATATTTGTCAAGGATAGGAGCTATCCAACAGTTCATCAACTTGGCATTTTTCAATGTGCAGACACATGATATATGGGTCTCCTTGGTCTCTCTCTCTTCAGTTCCAACAAATTGAGCTCACAATGATCATAACAGTTATGTCACCCTTGGTCACCTATGCTGGGTGCCCAGCTAATCCCAAACACTGTTAAACCTCCTAGCGAGAATGATTCAAGAAGTTTCCTGACTGATTTCTCTACTTTGGTGCTTAAAGATTTCCTAGATCATGATGCTTTAATAAAGTATTCAAGGAGACATTATGCAAGATATATGTATATAAATATGTGTCTGTGTTATATGTGTAAAAGAAAAATCTCTTCAATTTTCCCCTGATCCTTTTTTTTAAAGTCAAATGTGTAGATTAATTCCCCCTTGCTGACACAGCTGGGAGTCCTATGATTTAATTCTGTTCTGACATTGTCTCTGAGGAGTTAACATAGACCCCGCTGTCTGAGAATCCAATGAGGTGGTTATTAGCACTGAAAGGTGGTTACAATCCCCAGGGACAGGGAGAGGATCACACTCAGCAGTGTTCAGTGGCAACTCACAGCTTGGTGTTTGGGAGTCACACGTGGTGGTTCTTAGATGACCACGTGGTGCTGGGGATCAAACCTGAGCCTCCTGCATGTAAACACATGGACTCCAGTACCTCTGTACTCTACTCAGAGCACTCATAGTACTTCTGGTCTTCAAATGTGTGGATTTCCCCTGTATGCTGACACATCTGGGAGCCCTATGGCTCAATTCTGTTCTGATATTGCCTCTCCAGAGTTACTATAGACCCCTCTGCTTGAGAACCCAATAAGATTGTTGTTAGAACTGTAAGAGGGTTGTAATTCCCAGATTGCCAAGGGTTCTTCCCCACTCAGCTGCTATACACATGTTGACTGACTTGGAAGTGCTCCAGTCTTCATAATTCAGAAGAACGATGTAAAAATTATGTAAAAATTCTTAGTTAAGAAGAACTATGTGGGGCTGGAGTGATAGTACAGTGGGTAGGGCGTTTGCCTTGCATGCGGCCGACCCGGGTCAAATCCCAGCATCCCATATGGTCCCCTGAGCACCGCCAGGGGAGATTCCTGAGTGCATGAGCCAGGAGTGACCCCTGTACATTGCTAGGTGTGACCCAAAAAGCAAAAAAAAAAAAAGAACTACATAAAAATTCTTCATTTTTACAGATGTTTCATCACAAAGGCATGATCACTACTGGCCCATTATCTAGTACCTCTCTCTGCCCCAGAGGATAGGAATGGGATTGAAAGAGCCAAACTTCTCCTTTTGGCATGTCTTTCTAGTGATTAAACCCTGCTCGCTAAGAGTTGACCTTTTTGAAACATTTCCCTCCGATTATTTGGGGACCCATATGGGGTTGAAGAGGTCTGTGCCTGAAACAAAGTCAAATGACAAGATAATTAGGATATAAGATGTTCCAAATCACTGTCACTGTCGTCCCATTGCTCATTGATTTGTTCGAACGGGCACCAGTAACGTCTCTCATTGTGAGACTTATTGTTACTGTGTTTGGCATATCCAATATGCCACAGGTAGCTTGTCAGGCTCTGCCGTGCGGGCGAGATACTCTCAGTAGCTTGCTGGGCTCTCTGAGAGGGGTGGAGGAATCCAACATGGGTCGGCCGCGTGAAACGTGAACGCTCTATGCAAAATGTTCCAAATAGCTTTATTTATCACTTGGGAAATTTTAATGATCCCTGAATCTCTGTCCACACACTAATATAATTGTACCTTTTATTATATCACAGAAAATAACTGATTGAATGGTTTTTGAAAACCCTGTTTTTGAATGCTACAATTTATATTTGCTTCAAAAAAAGAAATGACCTTGTGGTCAGTTAAAGCATGTAAGTTAGGGATATTCGTGTTCAGTGGAAACAGGTATTATCAGCAACAAAGTTCTCTATTTAAATAGTATTATACAAGATCCCCAAAGGTATGAATATCTAGTTTTATTAAATACCTTGTAAGACAAAATGGCATGTGTAGAATGTTTAGCATAACCTAAAGATGAACAAGAAACTTCCAACTCAAGCAGGACCTGGAAAGAAAGAAACCTTGTCTGAAAAAAAAAAAAGAAAAGAAACACCCAGATCCCCTTCTCTTCTCTTTTTGTTGTTCCTGTCCATGGGAAATGACACACCCTGACAGAGCTCATCCTCTTTGTCCTGGTATTCGCTGGGGGTACATGCTTGGTTGTATTAGAAACCTGACTCTTAAGCCTCAGAACCTGGAGTTTAATTCCATTGTCATAACTTCCCATAGCACTTCACATGCACGTTTTCCACAAAAGAAAGATGATGAAGAAGAACTGAAGGTACAAGAGCAAAAACAGGAAAATTTTGAACAGATCAAGGGTTTTGAGGAAAGAACTAATTCCATTCCACTGCCCTGGCTTTGTAGAAAATTGGAGATGTATTTCAATTCAGGCCTGTGCTCTAACATGAAAAATGACCTGTATTCTTTATCCATTAAACTATTAGTACAACCCAGCATTGTGGGTCTTAATAACATTTCTTTAAATAACTGTGAAAGCCTATTGGTTTTATATCTTCCAGGAAAAAAAAAAACTAAAACACAGGAAAATATAACTTATTGGACCCAAAGATCAAGCTAATTAAAATTGTAAATGCCAATAATGATAGCTGACATTTCTTTTCAACAATGACCAATTATTGTAAGCACTTCCCCAATAGCTATTAAACTTATCTCTACAAACCTCATTTTTTCACATTTACAATATCTAACACAGATCATTTGTCCTAGCCCTTTCCATTAGTCTATGTATAAATATATATTTGAGGAGTGGTATGGCTTATGTTTTATCTAATTAGAGTTTCACATTCAATGTTGAAAGCAATATTAAGTTACATCTAGGAATACAAAAATATTACATGTTACAAACAGGAATAAAGCTGGTTACACACATCTGTTATATTTTAGTTGTGGGATAGTATCTCTATCAATCCCAAATTCTGTTTACTGGAAACCAAAATGAAAATTTTAGGAAGTGTTTCCTTTATGTGGAAACTTGAGGCACAAGCAGAGTGAACATGGAGAACAAATTGAAATTGAATGTGAAAAATCACCAACTACTGGAACAAAGAGGAAAAAAGGTTAGAGCATAGTAGTAAATGATTCTGATTCTGAAGTACCAGTGAGAGCATCTTAGGACAGGTGGGCCCAAGGGAGTTTCCTGAAAACAGTGCAGAACCATAGTGCATGCTGGGATGGTGAAGTAGAGGCCAGAAATTAGGTCTCTATGGCTCTGCATCAGAGTGATGAGCAGACTGCCTTCTGGCTCTTATTATTGAATTCAAATTAAGCTTAGTCCTGTTGAATGGTAGACTGTCTTCCTCATGAAGCAGAGGAAGGTTTTCCTTGGTTGAAGCAAATATTAACTGTGTTGGATTACCAGACAAATCAGATGACAGTCATTTGAAAGAATAATTTTAATAAGTGTCACCAAATGGTACTCAAATAGGGGGAAAAGACCAGGGCGCAACATCTTTTGAGTTCTTATCTGTAATTTGGAGATATCATGTTTATTCAACAAAGATGCTGGTAAAAAAGCAACCGTGGCACTAGCCATTTTATTGATGAGAAAATCAAGACCCTAAGAAGTCTTGAAATTGTCCTCAGAAAAATCAGTTGGTCAATACATCAATGAATGTCCAGAATGAGTTTGGTTCAGGTCCCCGATTGCCCAGCCACTCATTTTCTGCTATCCTACCCCCTGATGGCTACAGTGACATAGTCCTCTTAGGACCTAACTATATCAGGAACACTCTTTCTCTAGAATATTTTTAGTTGGTGGTTCCATGGACTGCATGAATAATGCTATTTCATGGGTCTGGTTTCAAATCAAATCAGAGTCCATATCTAAACTAGCACTGTAGCACTGTAGCACTGTCATCCCGTAGTTCATCGATTTGCTGGAGTGGGGACCCGTAACATCTCCATTGTGAGACTTGTTGTTACCGTTTTTGGCATATCGAATGTGCAACGGGTAGCTTGCCAGGCTTTGATAAAATAATCCTCCTGCCCTTTTAACCTAGACACTTTGCTGACCTGTTTCTATTCTCAGCACTGTTCTTCTGAATTCTCTTCTTTATGTTTGTGCTCACTAGTGAATTGATGGACTAGAAAGCCAACTTCCACGTACATGTCAGGTTGCCTAGAATCTGGCTCAGTCCTTGGTGTATGCTGGCACTCATATTTGTGGGATGCATGAGAAAATGTATAAATGAATGAAAAAAAATTTTTTTCAGCATAGCTTTGTCTGACTCCTTGACAAAAACAAAAATTGAAATAAATGATATTCTTGGAATGACTAATTTAAATGTTGTGGGAGGTAGATATCGGCATTATTAACCCCTTTTCTCTCACAGGATTTCTGTGAGTGCCAAGTAATTGAAAGGACCAGTTCTGAACCTCAAGGGTTATCACGAAGTTTGAGCAAAAACATCACAGAGGAAAGAAATCTTCAAAGAAAGATTAAAAGGGAAATAAGAAATGTAAAAACACAAGAAAACTTTCTTTTTTCCCATTGAGTTTAGTTAAAAATAGTTAAGAATATTTGTTTCCATTTATAGGACAGTTGTTACATGCATGAGGCAATATTAAGCCCTTTATCTCATCTAAATGGCCTTCACAACAACACAATAAAATGACTAAGATTATAAACTGAGACTCAGACATGAAGCAACTTATTCTGAGCCATACGGTTTCTTAATAGGTTGCTAATACTCAAAGTCATGCATGATGTCTCAAGGATCTACTATAAAGCATTGAAAGATACTTAAAGTCCACTCTGGTGAAGAGCTAGGGAAGAGGAAGTATAAAAAACGGGTATACTTCAAGAGAAATAGCACAATGGACAACTTCCTGGCATAACCACGAAATTGATGACATAAAGACTGAATATGTACCTAGAGAATACTTCTTAGCAATACCCCAAATCCATAGTGTGAACATTGTCTATGTACTCACACACAAAAGGAATAGCAGCAACTTAAATCATATTATTTCATTCCTAAAGTATTGCTTGCTTTTACCAAACAAGAGGCTCCCCACAGAGCTCTGTATACATTTTTGACCATCAACCAGTAATTTTGGTTTGGGCTATTAAAAAGAATTCTTCAGTGACCCTAAGAAATGAAGGCAGTTCTCAAGATTAATAGTTATACAGATCTTTAGTGTATGTGAATGGGGCCTAATCACATCTATGTTTGTTGTCTTCCTGACTTAGCTGACTACATGTGCCTGTGGGAATGGTTCTCCCAGAAGCCCAAAGTACAAGGTGCAATGACCAATCCTTGTATAATCCCTGTGCCTTATAGCAGTTTCCCCCAAAATGCATATTCATCTCATTCATCCTTCACTTCACACCCCTGTGGCCCTACCAGGTGCAGGAACATAACTCATAAGAAATATTAACATTAGCTGTTTATCATGGAGCTTGCAAAACAGAAAAGCAATAAAAGTGCAGGCACACTCACTCAATTACCATTGAAATAGATATCACAAAAATTATTCAGTGTCAGAAATCTAATTTTGTATGATATTTCTATATATTTCCACTGCTAATTTTTCTTCCCTCCAGTATTAGTGAATTAATATGCTTCAAATGTCCCTCTAGCTACCCTGGAAAAAAAATACTACTTATTTAGTTGAGCTACCCAAATCCATTAGACAAATTTCCTTTACAGCAAAGCATTGATGAATGAAATGTCTCATGCTAATGTAAGAATAATCAATTTAGAATGCTTATGACAATTAACAAAGCTGAAGATACGCCTTGAAGGCTCCATGCTTTGTCAGCCCTGATTTGGATTAAACTTGCACTAATGGGATCATTTTTCTTCCAAAAGGTATTCTTTTAAGGCAGACCTATCAATTAATATGAATTATGCATGTATAAAAGTACTAATGTCATTAATTAGACAAATTAATTTTTATGATGCAGTGGATAGACTAACACTAGATTATATGTGATAACTTCCCCACGGCGCCCGCCGATTTGAAATAAATGAATAGTTTATATTTGTGTGCTTTCCACAGACTCAATCGGGATTAATCAGGCTGGTCTGTGGGCGGGAGATGGTTGAGACGCTGCATATTCTTGATGGTCTTCTTAGCCAGAGGGGTCACTTTTGAGAAGGCAGAGCCCAGATTTCAACAGGGCAAAACTTTAGAATAATGTGACACAGGGTCATGGGAGGAATTAGTAAACTGTAACAATTTGTTCTGGCAAGCTTCTATTGATTCTATTTCCCCAAATTTACATGCTGTTATCCAAGTGGGCTAAGTAACAAACAATGCTGGGAGATTCAGACTAAGGAACAGAGCACATTCCTATGGTTCAATTGCGAGGCATAGTTCATTAACATTGGTCAATTCTGATGGGTATAATATTTATCTTCTAACTCTAGGTCTGTTATCACTTCTCAATCTAGTATTAACTATGCTCATTGTCAAATATATTAATGCCTTTATTTCCTAAAGGCTAGTGTATTATTTAAAGTATATGATGACAGGAACAATTTGTGACCTAATATTTATCAGGCTGACCATCACTTTCCTCATCCTTCTTACAATAAAGTTTATGCTTATAATAGAGTGATCACCATTGAGAAATTTTTCTATTTTTACTCCTTTTTGGTTTATTGTCTTTCTTTTGTAGATGCATGAAACATGGGTCTATTTCCAGACAAAGTTGGCAGAAATTCAAGTAAGCGTATATGACGTGGGGATTGTCTCAAAATTGAACACAGTAATAAAAAAAATGCTCAAATAGTTGCTGCCTTGTCTATGGTAAAATATAAATCTGGGTTTTAAAATGAGTGAAGAGAGGCTGGAGCAACAGTACATTGGGGGTGACGTTTGTCTTGCATGCAGCCTACCAGGGCTCAATGCCCAGCATCACATACTGTCCCCCAAGCACTTCCAGGAGTAATTCCTGAAGGCACAGCCAGGAGTAACCCCTGTGCATCACTGGGTATGACCCAAGCCCCGGCCCCAATAATGAGTAAAGATACACATTTAGCTACAGACTTGACTGGGTTGTAAAAACAATGGGCTAGACACGCAGAATATACAGTTACTCTGTACTTTCAAAGTTCTTTGTTCCACTGACCATGTGTCCATGAAAAGCAGACTTGAAGACAGGTTCAAATGACAGATCTGTTAGGTCCTGGAGGGTTGGTGCTGCCTCAATGAGTAAATGTAAGATTTGGTATATGATCAGCAAAATAAAATAGTACCTGTGGGGTGGGGTCTGGAGGGATGAATACCACCCTGCTCCCTAAGGACAAGAATCTATGTCTTTAGTACTCACAGCAAGACATAAAAGTTATTGGTTACCCAGAGAAAATACTACTAGTATATAGCTAGAAAACTATATAGTCCCTAGGGCAAATAATCTCACTGGTTATAAAATGTTTACAAACAGTTTGAATGGCATTTTATGCTTTCATTCATTTCTTATATTTTGTTGCTTTCTTTTCTGGACCACATCTCATGGTGCCTTGGAACTAGCTACTGGCTTTGAACTCAAGAATTACTCGGCACTGCTCTCAGGATCCTATGGGGTGTCAGGGATGGAAACTGGTTCAGTCACATGCAAGGCAGGAGTCTTACCTGCTGTGCTATCTCTCCAGCTCCTTACATTCAATTCTTATTATGCTTCTATATTTTTTTCTGCTAAGAGTTAAGTGTTGGAAAGAGGGATAAAGTGACTAATGTAACGGAACCTGAGTCAAATCACCTGGGTTTAAATCTTACCACAATCATGTCCCGGTGGTGTCACATTGGCAATTTGCTGAATTCCTCAATTTTTTTTTCTTGATAGTAAAATGAGGATAACAGTGGATTTCATTCTAAGTGGGAATGGAGAGAGTCCAGAGGCACAGGGAAGGCAGTGCTTAAGAGCCTCCACCACCCATCCCCTCAGCTTAATCCCTATCTCCCTGATCTCCTGAGCATTGCTGAGTGTGATCCCGTTTCCTAGCATCCTCTGGCCTGAGCACTGAACCGCTGACCTAGTTGGTCAAGTGTAACTGCTAGTATACCCCAGGTTTTCTGAGCACTGCTTGAGAGGCAATCTTCTCACCTCAGTCCCCAAAAGACCTAAATGGTGCCTAAACAAGTTCCATAATAACAAAGAAATAAGTCAAAGGAGGTAAAAAAAAAAATTGGTACACAGGAGGTTGTCTCCATGGCTTGGAGGCTGGTCTCTCATTCTGGGCAACTCAGAGAAGGGAACACCAAGTAAAATGTGATTGGAGGTCATGTGGGGGAAAGATGATGCGGGCCCAATATAGGCTAGAGACTGAACACACTGGCCACTCAACACCTTTATTGCAAACCACAACACCTAATCAGAAAGAGAGAACAAAAGGGAATGCCCTGCCATAGTGGCAGTGTGGGGTGGGGGGAGACGGGACTGGGGAGGGGGTAGAGGGATGTTGGGTTTACTTTTGGTAGAGAATGGGCACTGGTGAAGGGATGGGTTATCAAACTTTGTAAGGGAGAAACATGAGCACAAAAATGTATAAATCTGTAACTGTACCCTCACGTTGACTCACTAATTAAAAATAAACTATTAAATTAAAAAAAAATAAATAAATGTAAAAAAATTGGTACATATATATAAGTGTGTATATATATATATATATGATATCTTTTAAGCCTCACCACACTATCCTGAGGTTACTGAAAATAAAATCTCAGAGGAGGAGATTGAGACTCTATCCATCTACATCAGTGTCACACAATGATCACATAGAAGAGAAGGGATATGGCTCAGGGTTGTCTGGAAAGTTGTTTTATAGGTCTTATAAATGGTGGGGAAGCAAGTATAAAATCTGGATGGGAAAAAATCTTCATTTTGATAATGCTGAGCTTGTGGAAAGGGGATGGTGCTGACTAAAGAAGTGAATATTGGATGAATAGGACTATGTGGGCAGTACCCTGGCTATGCATTAGGTGCACCCTTGTGGGATATATAATATTCATACCTTTCTCTTGTATGTATGTTAAATAATTTGTATCATGTCATAGAGAGGACATAGAAATGCCAATCAATTATACTCCTCAGTCTGTATTAGACCATTCTAAAAGGTGTAATGATGTAGAAGTGAATGATGATATACCACATGAAACTCCAGACATAAAGCCTTAACCTTCTAGCCATATCATCCTGCTTGTCATTCTGCTAATTGAAGGCATCAAGATGTGGAAGAGGAGAACCAGCAGTACATAGAAGGCAAAACAAAGCCACCTAGTCTAACGGTGGTCAGTTATCATGCAGAAGAGTCTTTGTCTCTAATACCTATCTAAACAGCAAGCATCCAGGGGAGAAATACAGCAATCCAAATCAGATTTGAAACTATTTCATGTCTCTGTGATATAAAAATATACTTTTAGAAGGTTAATTTTCCAGAGGTTTCCATGTACCCTGGTAGCGGAGGAAAAATGCTGCATCGACTCAGCTTCATTGCTTGCAAACATTAGAAACTAAATTAAAGAAAAAAGAGAAATCATTGTGAGATTATCTGTAGTTTCCACAACCACAATCTGAAGCACCGGGGTAAGTGTTACAGCAATTTTAACTAAGTTCTGAGTAAAGAAATTTAATCAAATGTCTCTTCCAGATAGTCCCTTAAATACAAGTTTTTCTTTCTTTGTGGCTAATTCAGATCAGGTTACCATGGTTGATTCATCCTCCACACCTGCCCCAAGAGTAGATATATAACCTGCTTCCTCCACCATCGTTTTCAAGTTATTATGGTTGGGTTTCTCAGTGACCAGAAAGAAATACGAATACTTTCATCCATGATTTAGCTTATTCTATCTCAAGAGAATATATTGGCAAAACTTTTACAAACCATTCTGGTTAAGCTATTAAGACATGAACAAAGAGTTATTTTTGAAGTTAAGTTTTCCTTATTCTTGGCAGTTGATAGCCCACAGGGCTGGTGCTGTTTCTTTCTGCTCCTCAGAGAGTCACTGATTCTCAGGGTTCCCCCTGGGAATAAATGCCAAATGTCTTTCAAGCATGGTGGACATTTAAAAACATATTGACATATATATACATATATATATGTGCGTGCATATGTATGTATATACACACACATATATACACATACTTATATGTATATATCTTTTATTACATAGATAAAAGCATGTAAATCATAAATTGTATATGTACCACTCAATGAGAAATATTTGTAAATACACTTGGGTGGCCATTACTCTCATCTTGGTAAAACATGACCTAAAGTCCAGAAGTTTTCATTATGGTAGTCCAAGTTCAAACACTCCTCTTCCAAAAGTCAACCATTTTCTTTATTTCAAATAATAATATATTAATTTTGTGTTTTTAACATGTTTAAATACAATCATCTACTAGATATTTTCTGTGTCTCTGACTTTTTTTGTTTATGTATCATTCGGAGTTCTCTACATTTTTTAGGTGCAGAGTAACTTTTTCATTTTTCACTGATGTAAAATATCTCACTGAAAAAAATAAAAATATTTTACTACTTATAGGTATTAAAATTGTTTCCAATTTTTAACTTCTTGAGAGGCCGGAGAGATACTACAATAGGTAAGATGCTTGCCTTTCAGGAGGCCAACCTGGGTTCAATCCCTGGCACCATACATGGTTCTTGAAACCTTCCAAGAATGATCCCTAAGTACAAAGTTAGGAGTAAACTCTGAGCATTGCCAAGTGTGGCCTGAAAAACAAAACAAATAACCATTTTTAAGTTCCTTGAGGTTCTATAAGCATTGTGGTACAAGTCTTGTACATGTGCATTTGTGTTTCTGTAAACATATTCTATGCAAAGGAATTTCTGACATAATAATTTAAGTGTAAACTCAGCTTTAATTGACAATAGAGATTACAGAACAATTCTCAAAAGTGATTTTACCATATATCTCCACCTTAAAAAAGTTAGGTATCCCTAACTCCATATCTTCATCAGAATTTAGTATTTTAAACATTTTAATTATAACTATTATGGTATATATACGTGTGACTCATTTGGTTTAATTTGTATTTCTCTAATGTCTGAGAAGGCCAATATTTTTGTATTTTTATTATATTTGAATTTTATAAGTGCCTATTCAATTTGTAAATGTTAGTTTTATTAAATTATTTATCTTGTTAATAATTTGAAAATTTGATTAGATTTTGAATAACACTTTTCAATTATTAATTATTAATTTAAACTTGCAACATTCATCATTATTCCTTCTTCCTTGTCTTTTCATAGTGCAGTGGGTAGGGTATTCACTTTGTATGCTGCCGACCTGGGTTCGATTCCTTCGCCCCTCTTGGAGAGCCAGGCAAGCTACTCAGAGTATCTTGTCTGTCTGACAGAGCCTGGCAAGCTACCCATGGCATATTCGATATGCCAAAAGCAGTAACAAAAAGTCTCACAATGGAGACATTATTGGTGCCTGCTCAAGCAAATCGATGAGCAACGGGATGACAGTGGCAGTGATTATTGCTTTAAGTTGTTTTTTTTTTAATTTTTTATTGAGTCACCATGTGGAAAGTTACAAAGTTTTCAGGTTTAAATCTCAGTTATACAATGCTCGAATACCCATCCCTTCACCAGTGCTCATATTCCACCACCAAGAATCCCAGTAGAGCTCCACCCCGCCCCCTCACACCCCTAACCCCCCAAGCCCCTAGCCCCCCCGCCCTAAGCCCCCCCCCCGCCTGTGTAACTAATAAATTTCACTTTACTTTCACTTTGATTGCATACAATATTTCAACAAAACTCACTATTATTGTTTGGAGAGTCTCTCCCCTAAAGTCAGACCTGCTGAAAAGGAAGCATTAGATAATTTGTTTTCCATTGCTGAGGATGAAGAGGTATGAGGTCGAGTGACCACACTTAGCGGCCTCTCAGTTTTGGGTTTCTGTATTTTAGTATTTTAGTAACTAAGTCCAGAGAGATATCTGCCAGAAGTTGCATCGTTGCCAACTTGTACTTCTCAGTTACATTATATTCCACATATGAGTGCAATCTTTCTATGTCTGTCTCTTTCTTTCTGACTCATTTCACTCAACATGATACTTTCCATGTTGTTTTTTTTTCTGTCATATTTTAGAAATACTTTACTTTATGTTATACTTTAGTTTATGTTATACTTTAGAAATACTTTAGAAAGCTATCTTGTTTTATCTTTTGCATTTAGGTTTCATTCTATGTGGAACTTATTCTTGATTTTAGGGTAAAACAGAAGCCCAAATCCACTTACTTTTCTACTTCTTCACACGATTGAGCTGACAACATTTATGTAAAAAGTCATTGTCTTCTTCACTATTAAAACACTCATTTTTTTTACCACTGTATGTGTCTTGGGTTTGGGAAATTCCCTATTTTCCCTATTGATTTTGTTGTTTTATTTCTTTTCCTAAACAAAACAATATTCTCTTTATTAAAATAGCTTTGTAATAAATATTGATAAGTAAAAATCTCAGCCCTATAATTTTATTTTCATCAAGATATTTCATGATGCCAACCTTTAATGAAATTGTTTTATTGGTAGTAAAGTATTATGCAACCTTCTTTTTTAATAAGTGACGTTAGGGCTATTAATCTCTCTGTAACTTTTGCTGCATCGCTAAAGGTTTATTTACTGTACTGTAAACTCTTATTAAGCTCAACATGTTTTCTGGCCTTTATTTTTATTTTTAGCATAGAGGTCACTCCTGGCAATACCTTCCTGTACAAATCTAATTATTGAGTGTTTGGGTCCAGTGGTGCTCAGCGACCACCAGGACTACAGCTGTCAGTACTCAGGGATGACTCAGTGCCAGGAATAGAGCTTTGGGCCTTCACATGCTACGTTCTATCACCTGAATTAGCACCCTGGCCCCCTTATTCTGAATTATTTAAATCTACTCTTTACTAGCCAAGCATTGAAGGGATTTATAATAATTCTGGAAATTAATGCCGGAGTTAGTTTCACAGCAGTCAGAAAGATACTGTAGATGTCAATCTTTTAAAATTAATTGATAGTCACTCTGTGGCTCAATATAAGTTGATAAATATTCTAGAGGCACTTTACAAAGAATATTTATTGATTCATTGAGCCAGTAATAGAACTCAAACGGAAAAGTATGTGCCAAGCATGTTCAGGGCCTGTCTCCGATTCCTGGTACCTTTCCCTTCCTCTCCTGCTGACCCTTTGTCCTATCCCAGCCCTAATGCCATCATCGGGAGCAGAATTCTATAACCTCACACTTAGGAAGTACATGAATTGTGTATTTCAGGTCTCCTGTGCAATAATATTTAATGTCCATTTTCTCAGTTTTGGCAACATCTTTGTCTGAATTTGTGGATTTCTTTAAAATTCTTTAATTCCTGCTGAAGTTTGCCTTCTATATCCATAAGTGATATTTTAGATACATACAAAAAATAGAAACTTTCTAGTTTTTTTGCTCTATGTAATAAAATATCCCTTGTTGTTGCTTATTTTTGCTTAAAAAACACTTTCCCGATATTAACCTTGCTACCCCAGATTTCTTTTGGTTACTTCAGGAATTGTATGACTTTACTGGTATAAAATTTCACCCTGTATATAGCCTTACATTTAAATTTTCTATTTAAGCTGTATATAATTAGGCTTCTAAGTTTTATTCAGTCCAACAATTTTTGTCTTTTGAGACATTTAGTCTGAATAAATGTAGTGTAATTAGCAACATATGGCTTTATATCTACCATCTTAGTTTTTGTTTTCTATTTGTTTCATATGTTTGCATACTTTGACATGTTCTTTCTTATCTCTTTTAGAATAAATGAAGAATTTGAGACTAATACATTTCTCGCAATATCAATATTAGTTTTATGTAATTTTACTGTTCTTTCAGTGGATAAACTACATATTGCAGTCTAGATAGTTGATTTCACAGAGCACACTAAAAGTATTTTTTACCAACTACTGCTTAAGGCAAAAATCTGAAAAATACTTGACTCACATCTTCCATCTTATTATGTCATTTTATGTAGTCATTATGCAGTTTTAATTCTACCTATATTTTAAATCCAAAAATATATTGACATCAATTTAAATTACCTACATATTTCAAAGTGTTTATCCTTCATTCTTTGTTTCATTTTTATACTTACATCTGACTAAAGAGTCCAAATTCCTGCCCAGTGTGATATTATTATTTCATATATTACAGGTCTGCTATTGGAAAATTATTTGATATTTTGTTTGTCTGTGTGTGTTATGCCACATTTGTGTTTTAAGAGAATTCTCACTTGATGTAAAGTTGTAAACTTTATATAAGCTGATTTTATGAAAATAAAAATTGAATGTCCATATGATCCAGCAATAAATCTCCTGGACTTTTATTTGAGACACTAATTCCAAAGAATGTTGCACCTGTATTGTCATACCAGTTATTCACAATATCACAAATATGAGATTAAGTTATGGAATTGATTAGAAATCCCCTATCACCACTAAGAGAGTTATCAGGCCCCAAGTAGCAATAGGAGTGGCCCCATAACTAATAAATAGTTAAATAATCTGGGATATATATTTTCAAATGTAATCTAAGAAGCAAATAAAATGAATTCCTGCCCTTTGGTACAAAATCAATAGAACCTGAGGTAATTCTACTCAGGGAAATACGGAAGTGAAAGACAATGAGTGGTTGGATTCACTTACATGCAGAATATGAACTGTTAAAACAAACAAAACACGGGAGCAGCAACAAAACTATCACCAAGACTTTACAACCAACTATTGTGGCTACTAAAGGATAAGGCAGATAGGTGGGGGGAACAGCAAGAGAGGTCTTTCTGCTTGTGGAAAGGTGCCAAAACTTTGATGGTGGGTGGGGGACTATGTGAAGCTAAATACCTAAAATTCCACCCTGCTATAAATGAGCAACAAACCAATATTTTAAGGAAATAAAAAGACATATGACTGATGTAATATGACATAAATGTGATTTTGGAAGAGATATAAACCAATAAATAGAGGTAAAACAAAGAGGTGGAAACTAAAGAACTCTGAATTTTGATGAGCATACATTTATGTTGGGTCCCTGCCCATTTTCCATAAAATCACAGAGGGAATATATGTATATTATATCTATCTATATATATAGATAGATATATCTCAGATATATATAATATATATAATATGTATATATATATAAAGCTTCCAAGAGTATCCCGCCCACACGGCAGAGCAGGGCAAGCTCCCCGTGGCATATTCCATATGCCAAAAACATTAACAACAAGTCTCACAATGGAGATGTTACTGGTCTCATTCTCCTGACCCTGAAAGAGCCTTGGGAAAGATGAGTAAGGAGAGTCTGCTAAAATCTCAGGACTGGGACGAATGGAGACTTCACTGGCGCCTGCTCGAGTAAATCGATGAACAGCAGGATGACAGTGATACAGTGATACGTTCATATTATCCTTTGGATGTAAAAAATGTTACTGATGCAGTACTTTCGTCATCGAGGTCTAAACACTGGGGGCAGGACCTGTGAGAAACCAGCATACAAAAATCTTAATATTATTGTTACTACTTTTAGGTTTGACAGTTATATCTGGTAGTGCTCAGGGTTTTCTCTGGGTTCGTTCTCAGGAACCATTATTGGTGGGTCTCAGGGCACCATATGCAGTTGAACCAAGGATTGAAAATAAGTCTGCCACACGCAAGGTGAGTAAATAACCCCCTGTAATATCTCTCCAGCTCCTATCTTTTTAAATTTTCTGCATTTCTAAAAAATTCCTAAAAATAAACTCTGGTCTTAAAAAGATCAAGAATAGCTTGGGGCAAAGCGCCTGCCTTGCCGGTGCGAGCATGTGAGTTTGCTCTCTAGTTCTGTCCCACTTGGGCAGAGCATGAGCCCGATCGTCCCATAAAAATGTGCCCTCTCGGTACTCCACAGCTATACGGTGGAAGCACTTCAGCCATGTGTGACCTCCAGTCATACCAGCCACAAAAAGGGATGGGAAGGGGGAGTGGATTGAAGCACTAAATCTCCTTTGTGCTCTGAATTCAATTCGTTTGGTGAAAAGTCACTGCTAGTTGTGTCTCTTTGCAGGAAACATATCTTTCTCCACCCTGCTCCCCTTGCTCCCTACCAGATGATTTTGCGTGCCTCTTTTAGGGTGCTCAGCCACTTTGTTATGTTGTGCCTAGGTATGTAGCATTTGTTCAAATTTATATCTTATTTTATATACTTGCCATGTTTTTAATTTACAGAGTTTACATCTCAGCAGTGTATGATTTTTAAAAAAATTTTGGTTTATTCTTTCTCTCCTCTCTTAAAATTTATTTTAATGTGAACAAAATCACAATTGTTGATACAGCTCTAGAGTTGGAATTGATTAGGTAGCAAAACTCCAATATTAAAATCAGTCAGTATGTGAAAATTATTAAATCTCATCATAGGGTTGTTAAGACCTCATGGAAGAATTTATTAAGCTGTTTTTTTTGCTAGTTCTGTGTTATTGTTTTTGTTTGTTGATTTTAGTTGGCTTCTAGGTTACGTTTTCATCTAATTTGGTGTGATCCTACTGAAATTTCAGTATCAAGGAATTGTCAGGTGTCCAGAGATGAGGCTGAATGGTCTATATACTTCTGGATCTACGTTTTGGGTCAATGAGTTGACATAGCAGGGACTATGAGAGGTGGGTGTGGCTGCCAGGACTTCTGCCCACCCTGCCTCTGAGAAACACCAGAGTTAATCAGTTCAAGCACTGGGGTACCTGAAATTATTTGCTGTTTGGCATCTGTACAGAGAATATTAGTAAAGTGGTGGACTCTAGCCCTTGGCATACCTACAGAAGTAAGCTGTGGCTGTGGCTGTGGGTGCTAAGGAAGTGTGTTATCTACCCACCTCCTACAGGCACCCAAGAGTTTTCAGTCATGAGGAGTATTTTTTTCCATAAATTTTGCGCTTGGTTTGCATCTCATTAGAGATATAGTTGTGAATTGGTCGAGCAGGGCCAATAGGTGAGTCAGCATGGCAGCGACTATGGGAGGTGGACCTCCTTCTCTCCTCTCTAGGAAAACTTCAGTGATACGTTGCAGGTCTTGTATGTGTCACCCATTTCTATTGCTATCTAAACTTCAGTGTGAACATTTTTATTGACTTTCTTTTATACTATAGGTTCTTTATTAAGAAGGGGCTATAGGGGCTGGAGAGATAGTATTGCAGGTAAAACACCTACCTTGCAGGCAGTTGAACCCTGGCACCACACATGGTCCTCTAAGCTCCATCAGGAGTGATCCTTATGCAGGGTCAGTAGTAAACCCTAGGCATCACTGGATGTGGCCCCCAAACAAAACCAAACTTAAAAAAGAAGAAAAAGTAGAGACTCTAGTACGAAAATTGCAATGTTGATAAACTAAACCCACAGCCACATGGATAGGCATAGTTGCAAACTGTGATTTCAGAAATCACGGTGGAAACAAGAGGTTGGAATGTTGATTGGATTTCCCCGTTTCTCTTGACTCATATTCAATATGACTGATTCTTTTTTCAGCCTCTCTTATTTACCATTTAATGTACTGGTAGAGTTTTTAAAATCCAAATGCTTTGGTCATAGAATTTTTATTTTGTGCCTTTTTTTTAGATCCCAGTTACCTGATGTTCTTCCTCTATTTCACTGAACATAATAACCACGATAATATAAATTTTTATCTAGATACACCCACATATGTATTTCTTGTGTGTCTATTTTATTATAATTTCTTTATCTTGGCTGTTGCTTTGCTATACCTGTTATCCCTCTTATGTAGCCTGCTGATATTTTCCTAAGTTCCACTTGGTATGTATGGAATCTAACTGTCCTGGATGGTGATATCTTAAAACAAGGCTCTGCTTTGCTCTATTAGAAGTTAGGGTAGGGGTCTATGCCACCTAAGTTCAGTACAGAATAAAGCAAATTTGAAATCGAGATACTTGAATTGCTCTTTATTTTGGGATGTGGTCATTAGCTGAGCATTACTGAAAGGTAGGGGGATTTGCCAGGAGTCCTTTCTTCCCTTGAAGTCTCCAAACCCATTTTATTTTATTTTATTTTTAAATTTTATTTTATTGAATCACCGTGAAAAAAAAACACAAAGCTTTCAGGTTTAAGTCTCAGTCATATAATGATTAAACCCCCATCCCTTCACCAGTGCACATGTTCCACCACCAAGAACCCCAATATACCCCCCTCCCACCCACCCCACACCTAAGTAACTAATGATCTTCACTTTATTTTCTCTATACTTTGAATACATTCAATATTTCAATAGAGAACTCACTATTATTGTCTGGAATTTTCCCCCAACAATCAGGCCTGCTGAAAAGGCATCATCTAATAATTTCTTTTCATTGCTGAGAATGAAGACTCTATGAGCTTGGATTTCTGGTATTTTTGCTCAGTTCACAGTCTAGATGCATTTCTGTAAGAAGCCACTCTGGGTGCCAAAATGGGTTAGAAGACCTCTCGGATCATAGTCTTTAGGAGCAGAGGGTCCCCAAACCCATTATATCTCTTTGCTACCACGAGATTGTTCAAATCCTTGCCTAGCATCTTGGCTTTTGGGAGACTGCTTATAAATTTTCAGATACCTCAGGAATATTAAAAAAAAACAGTATGTACAGTACCAATCTGATTTCTTTGCCCTTTTCTCTCTAGGATTCTTTCTTATTAGGGTTACCTTACAAACTTAAAATTCTTAATTTTGTCTCCTTATACTAAAACTATGATTCAGCTCTTGTTGTTTTCTCCTTAGCTTTTTATTCTCTCACTTATTGTTGCTCATGTGTCAATAAATGTTTCAAGTTGAACAGAGTTGCAGACTTTCAGATTTAATTCTCCACATTTCCTTTTTCTCAGGGATTGTGGTTCTTTAATTCTTGTTTCCTCTTACCACTCTGCCTTTAAGTGTATTTCTAAGGCATTTATTCAGCTGTTCTGATTGCTCTCAGTGGACAGGTTAGTGTGATACAAGGTAAGTTGGCAGGAAGTTGGCTATAATCATAATCATCTGTCACAATAATCTGTAATTTTATTGCAAGTATGATGAACTCATATTTCTACAGAGATGAAGTGGGTAAAGCAAGGGAAGCAAGTGTGTCTCAGAAACTGCAAAAGTGCTAGGCATGTGCTCTGCCCGCACGGGAGTACTGAGTGCAAGCACCCTTAATTTCCCAGTTGAAGTCAGAGATGGAAATTTATGTGCAGCCTTAAGAGTTCTAAATAGTCACTTTCAATTTTTTTCAATCTAGGATTTGAAATTTATCTCCAGACTGCACCAGCAATAAGTGGAGAGTTAACACCCAATATTTTTTTGAAACTGTGTTCTTTATTTGCTCAGATCCCTTTTAAAATTATTCGAAGACTATTTGTCAATACCTACTCTCTATAGAAATCTGTTATGTTTTGCAGACTTATGAGTAATCGCTTTTTTTTTAGTTCCTGGACTTGACCAATAATTAATGACAATATGATTCGAGAAAAAAAAAACTTCTCTATGCATAACAGGTGGGAAATTCAGTGGAAATCTGGAGATAAAAAAGGACAATACTATCCAGCTGTGTGAACTGAGAAGTGGGAAGAGAGGAATGATATTTTAGTGGATCTATAGAAAAGAATGAACAAGGCAAAGGTACCGAGGCCAGGAGAGCCCTTTGTCTTGAAGAGGAAGTGAGGCATAGAAGAAAGTGAAGAGACATCTCATTTTTGTAGGGTGATAGACATATCTCGGTTTGGCCTTCAGTCCATTGGCTGCAACCTAAAAGGAAGCCCCCTATCTTTCCCAAAGTCAGCAAGAGCCCCCCCAAACACTGCTGTCCGGTCAGTTTCCCAAGCTCATAAACAACCTCTTGTGTATGTAATTATAACTAATATATGGGAGGAGCAGGCAGGGATGAACAGATGTTGGAGCCAAATGAGGATACACAGAACACAACGGAGTGGTATAAAAACCTGGGTTTATATGGTGCAGCTGGCTACATTACATGCTTTATCTTTTTTTTAAATTTATAAGGTGTGGCATCTGGCCTTGTATTGTCAAGCCTCAATTTTCTTGCTGCTAATTTTCTCCCGATACAAAGGGACTCAGGCAACTTCTGAAGACAGGCAATCAAAAATGTCAGCAAAAGCCTTGGAAGGAAAACAGTAAGTCAACCCAGGGTCTCTGCCAAAGCTAAACAGGTCAATTTTTATTCACCTCCATTTCAAACAAGACTCTAGGAGTCTCCCAGAATTCTGCAGAGAGCCAGTCTATTCTGCCTGTGTCGACAAGATGCGAGTCAGGCAGGTTAATGGATTTCCCCCACTGAGATGCCTGCTGAAGTGGGGCTATAGAGAGCACTGAACAGAAAGTTCCAAAATGCTAGAAATCACATGCCGTTAACAGCAGTGAGATCTGACCTACATATACTCCCAACTCATTACATAGAGCTCCTTACAATGGTCTTTCCTTTGACTTTTCAAAGTACCCTTGTTAATCAAAGGGTTTAATTTAATTAGATTCATTTACTTGGGGGCCTGGGGGTCATACCCCATAGTACTCAGGGGGCTAATTCTTGCTCTGTGTTCAGGGGTCACCCATGGTGCTTGGGCACCTTAGTTGCTATACAATTTCTCTGATCCTGAATCCAGTGGTTTCAGAACTCAGTACAGTAAATCACCAAGCTTCTACATTAGCGTGGCAAAGGTTTGGTTTAGCAGTCACCACAGATCATGGACTTCTTATTTCCTAGCATTATTTTCACTTTTTATATTAGTTAAAAATTTTTGTTTAAGAAATTCATGAAACTTTCAGTTCTGTTGTTCCATTTGGGGGAGGTGGGGGCTTAAAGGGGTGTTGGGTTCAGTGTTTAGGAGACCATGTGGTATGAAGGATCAACCTGACCTCCTGTCTGCAAAGCATGTGTTACATTGCGTTGATTGATCTTTTCAGGCCCTCATAAAATATTCTTTATCCTTAACCTCATAAGGTTTTGTCTGTCAGCTTGAGAGCGGTATAGTATTGGGGTTAGAGCATAAAGCTGCATATGACGTTAGCCTCAACTGACATTTTCTACCACTCTGTGCTGATAGGGAGGCTTGCTTCACCTCTCTAAGTCTGAGCTTATTTCATTAATACTTGGAATAACAGTAGCAAATTGAAACAGTGTGTAGAAAATTCAGGCACAGTTTTTAAATTCTACTGTCTTTAAATTTTGATTTCCCGAGGTCAGAGAGATAGTACAGTCAGTAGCTTCATACAAACTAAGTTTGCATGAAGCTAACCTGGTTCAATCCCTGGCATCCCACGTGGTTCCCTGAGTGATCCCTGAGAGCAGAGCCAAAAATAAGCCCTGATCTCCCCTGAGTCTACCTCTAAATCAAACACAAATGAATAAATAAATACTGGTTTTCTTCTGTTCACTAAGTCTGATTGGCTCGTATCGGTAATATTGCTGATATAGCTTGCTTATCAAGTTCCCTATTTCATTTTTTTCCCTCTTAGTGAGCTTCTGCTTCCAAACTTAAAGCATTGCCCTTTCTGAAAGTGACCCTTGATTTCTCTTCGCACTGGAGTCCATCACATTCCCTGGGTCACCAAGACAGAACAAACCCATCATACCCATGATAATGTAAATACGCACTCCCTGACTCAGCACTCCAGAGCCTTTCACTGTCTCACGGTCATTGGTTACTTTCCTCCTGTACCCTGAACTCACCCACTTGTACTTCCCTAACTTTTTAATATTCTGTTCTCTGAGATACTTTCAGGAGAATATGAGGTCTTGAAATGATCTCACATTGGCCTGAAATAGAAAGGCCATATGCAGCTCCCAACCCTAACACATTGGGCAGACATTAAGCTTCTTGTGGCCTATCCACATCTGGCGTCTTAGCTGTGCCTCCTGTCTTGCTTTCCAAAGCCAGGATGTTGACTGGAGCAGGCTGGACCCCCACTTCCTTTCCCTCACCCACCCTGGTGCATGGCCTCTGGGGGCTTCTGCAGCTGCCCACAGCATTAAGGAGCCGGGCCTCCTGATGGAGAATATTACTTTTCCATAAAGAAAATATTTTTCAAAGCAATTAGAAGCTTCTATGACCTACAGCAATTTGGGAAATTAGCAAATGCTTCTTGTTCCTTCTGCAGACTATATTTTATTGGATTAATGTGCAAAAAGCCCCTATTTTGGAGCACCAAATATTTACTTTGGAGAAGTTCTCGGGTTTTATCATGGATTTGCCTCTTACTGTCAACAAATTACTACAGGGAGCATAATGAACTATGGAAGTAGAGAAAATATACACAGGGCTAGACTCCCTTGGAAGTAATTTTTTTTCCTTTTTTCTTTTAGGGAGGGGATCAGTGAAGAGTTAACATCCGGTCACCCACTGATGACATCCTGTGACCCTATCTCATAAATCATGCAGAAATTTTCATTTTCATTTTAAGCATATGGTCTGCTTTAAGAGTAGGGGCCAGATGTCTAGGCCCAGAGTTCAACTTTAGTGCTTTGCTTCCGTCTATATGTCTATATCATAAAATGCCTTTACAACTTCACTAACTAGTCAAATGAAAGTGAAGGTTGGTCCATGAAGTGGCTTCTGTGACTCTACTCAGAAAACATTTTCCAGAAGCTACAAAAAGAATAAAATCATATATACACTATTATAGAAATATTCTGATCACAAAAGTGTGCTTATTTTCATAGTTCCCTTATGACTACAACCAGGGGTGTTTGTCAAGAAGAAAAGCAACTTTCCCTAATAGCTGGATACTAGTTAGTTTTGTACCCATCCCCTACTACCATCTCACATGTTTTACCATTGGCATAGGGATTAATATGAAAACTGGCCATTTTCTAATCAACTGGTGACCTTTCTGTGAAATATGGTTGGTACAGAAACCTTCCCTGTATTTTGTCTTTAGCATTCATGTTGCATGGAGAGCAGGATTTTTGCTAAGTATAATAAATATCTCTCTGAATCACTTTGCCATCTTCTCCTCTTCCCATCCTTACTGTCTTCTTGCTCTGACAGCACATCCCAGTCTAAGCTTTTATTTTATTTGGGCAGTTACCCTCTGGCTCTACATAGCACACACATAGAGGACGTCAATTTCTACATTGCTTCCAGAGCGATGTTTTGAACTATAAATCTAGTTGTCCTGCTCTTCTAAACCAAGTGCATCACCCCTTGAACAGTAACAATACTGTCATCTTTCCTCTCCAATCAGGTATTCTCTCAGATTCCAAAATGCCCCCTTCTTCCCACTGCTGAGCCTTTTCTACCATAATATTCTCCTAATGAACATCTTCTCCCTTCTGACAAGGTATAAGTGCCCATCCTAGAGTTTTACAGCAGGTGGACTTTTACATTTGGCCTTTAATTGATCTCCTTTGTAAATGCCTCTCCGAATTCAGAAAGAACTCTCTAAGGACAAGGGCTTGGTTTTTCACTCCTTCTTCTCATCATAGCATCAATTATATGCATATATGGTAATGTATGTAGGTAATGATTGGGAGATACCAAATATGAAGCTGTGAAATAAACAATTACCATGACTTAAAAAAGTAACACATACAAAATAAAAACAAACCATCATAGCCTTTGATATCAGTTTGCTTCCAAGATAATTTTTGTCAAAGAATAATGGCTTCTGGTTAGGAAATTGCTTCTAGTGAGGAAGACCCAAATTGAAAGCTAAAGAAAAAGAAGACAAACTCTGTTCTCTATAACCTTCCGGTATGACATTCTATCTATGAAATCCTTTAGGATCTATGGCCAGAGAAATCATCTGAGGTTTACCTGTTGCCCATACCTGAAAGAGGTTTAGCTGAGAGTGAGCTCTCTGGAGAGTAACTGGTCCTCATACTATGCACCAGGGATGTTATTAAGATTTTCCACAATATTCTAGTTCTTTTCTCTGGGTCTCAAAAGTTTAATGTGACCACACAATTTCCTTTAGCTGCTAAAATGTGAGCTGAAAACACACTTGTCATGTTCAACTGAAGGTTAAGAACATAGAACCGTGATTGCTGCTTCTATTATCATGCAAACAATCGTGGAACATCTGTTACAAGAAGTCTCTGATTCACTATGATGAGCAGAGGCCATAGAGGCCAGTACAAGCAGACCTGTACTGATGAAAACTGACTTTGTTGTGTTATGCCACTGAGATGCAACAGCACAAGCTTCACTAACTAATCGGTCTTACTAATAGGACTTTAAGTAAGAATAAGTTGAGGGAAGAAGTAGAAGAATGAGCTTGGGAATGGTAATAATAACAGGAGGGTGTAAAGCCTACAGAGATATAGAAAATCAATCTGGATTGGATCCTCTGGATTGGATCCAAATAAATCAGAAGTAGTTAACACACATACTTGATATATCGATTTGTTCTAGAATTCTACTATAGAATAAACATTACAGAACAGCACAGCGTCAGATCTGACCAGAATCTTATTGATGACAAGAAAATAAAGGAAAAAACCCTCTACATAGATAAACATATAGATGATAAATATCACTTAAAAAACCCAATGATTTTCCTGTGTCTGCCATTTAATCTCAAATTCTTAATGTGTAACACACACAAGAATTTGCAGAGAGTCTCTTGCCCCCGCGCCTGGTAGTCTTCCCCAGGGATCCTCGGAGGGGGTGGGCTCCAGCTTCCCTCCCCACTCCAAGTGGAGCTCCCGTGGCCGAAGACCTCCGGAGCCTAGCCACAGCCATGCTCAAGACCCCTCTCCACACATTTGGATGAGCCTCATGCATGAAGGACCCAGCAGAGAAACCTAGGTGTGTGGGACCCGGGGCTGAGACCTCCAAGCCTGCTTGGATATGGACTGGGCCTCTTCTGCCCAGATTCCCCATTTTCCAGTAGCTAGGCGGTCACACCCAGGGACTGCCCCCGGCACCGTGTAATTCCACCAATAGCCAACATCCAGAGACTTAAAACCAAGCTCCCAGAAGGCATCTTATAGCCTAGTTCTCCCTCTGGGAGAACCTGGCAAGCTACCAAGAGTTTCCTGCCCACATGGGAGAGCCTCTCAAACTCCCCATATGCCAAAACCTGTAACAATGATGGATCTCATTCTCCTGACCCTGAAAGAGCCTCCAATGCGGCACCATTGGAAAGGACAAGTAAAGAGAAACTTCTAAAATCTCAGGGCTAGGATAAATGGAGATGTTACTGAGACCACTCGAGAAATTTGACGATCAATGGGATGATGATGATGATGATGATGAGCACACACATATATTGGAAAAAGTGAACTTATTTATTACATGTTTCAATTTTTTTGATGTCTTATTTGTAACAATTTTACATTTTTCAATTTTTCTGTCATTAGCACTTTTATGCAAGCTCAAACCAAAACCAAACAAATTACCCACTTAAAAAATATAAGTTGACTTGTCAATATTTCATTGCCAAAGCCAACCTTAAGATGTAAAACTAACTACAACAACAAAAAACATATCTCAGTGAAAAACAGCCAAACTTTCCCCATAATATTCCCAATTGTATGTAAGATCATATCACAATAGAAAACCAAAGGGAAAGTTTACAATATTTTTTAAAATTGTGCTGAGCTATTGTCAACATTCTGTTCATTCCCTTCCACTCTGCCCAGTATGTCCAATTAATGAAGGGTATTTTCACTAGGGAAGATTAAAAGTTGAAAACATTTTACCAGTATATGGAGCAAATTCTTTTTATTTACTTTTTTACTTGACAGGGATTGGGATTAAATTGATGCAGTAATAGCTACCTGGAGAATCTTTCTTGATATGTGACCTTTATGGGACATGCTAGATCAAACATATATTTAGAAAAAATACCATCCTTTTCTTTGAAAACAAAATAGCCATCATATTAATTTTGGCATATTGATAAAAAATGATAACTAATATTTGCTCAGTACATGTTATGGTTTTTTTTTCACCATTAAGCATCTTTGCACCTAGATCACATTTATTCCTAATACCAATGCATAATAAGGCAGTTGTAATTTCTACGTAAATGTGAGAAGATTAAGATATAGAGGGATTAAATGCTTTATCTAAATGGAAATTAGAAACTGGCAGGGAAGAAGACTTAGGAAATAAAGTTACTAACACCACTGCTTTTTAATAGTCTGATCACTCTTACTGGGATCCTACTGTGTGAAGGGCACTTGGCATCTGTTCAACTCTTAAATCATTACCTGTGGAATATAAGTTCATTCCTCATTGTAAAATGGATAAACTGAGGCTGAATTGAAAAAGAAATGTAGCCATGGTTATCCAGGAAATGAATCTCAAACCCATACCATTTAGCACTAAGGTTCATATTCTTTTTACTGTACTGGTTCCCATAGGGAAAGACTTTTATAGATTTAAAATCTGACAAGGTAAAGATGAACAACTGGTATTTTCTCATAGTTCATTTTGGCCATGCAAATTAAATCATATAGGCACAGCAGTTGGGCATTCGCCTTTCATGCAGCCGACCCGAGTTCGATTCCTCCGCCCCTCTCAGAGAGCCTGGCAAGCTACCCGTGCGAATTGGATATGCCAAAAACAGTAACAATAAGTCTCTCAATAAGAGACGTTACTGGTGCCCGCTCGAACAAATCGATGAGCAACGGGATGACAGTGACAGTGGCAGTGACCAAAGAATAAATGTGATATGGAAAAAAGTAAAGGGCATAAAACTTCTACTTAGCATTCATTTTATCAGGTTTATTAATTTATTTATTGAAGAGATGCTCTTGCTTTAGGTAAGAGCATTTTAAATAATATTTTAATATTTTTAATATTACAAAATTTAATATTTTTAAATAATATTAAAATACTATGGAGAAACGTCTGTGTTCATTTGAAGGAAAGTGGTAAATAGATAAGGGAGAATTGAAATGGTTTTTCACATGCAGTTTGGGGAAAGATAAAGATTATTACCATAGAAATTTTGCAATATTGAGGATATATTCCTTGGGGAAGAAGATTTCAGTGATAGCGAAGAGACCAAAAAAATTAGATCTAGTGCTAGACAAAACTCTATAATCCTGGGCAGAGGGATTTGGGTGATCTGGTGGGTATACACAGACAAGAAGCTCTTTGCGTGGTATGGAGGAATTGTATGTGATAGAGATTTCCAGGAGATGTCTTCTAACCTGTCGACTTCCTTTCTTTTAAAGACTAGATTTTCATGGAACTCCCATTTGCCCAACCAGACCACATTTACCAGACCTCCTCGTAGGTGGTTGGCCAGATGACAAAGTTCACACACAAGGAATTCACATTTCTGTTTTTTCAGGTATTTGATATATTTCCTGTACCTTCTTTTTTTCTGCTGATTGAAAATTTACCATAGTAATGTAGTTTGACCATGAGATGATTATACTGGGCAAAATATAAACTGATATTTGGCAGGGAGTTGGGTCCATGCATAAATATGTAAAGCAGAGCCAAACCAGAACACTTATGTGAAGACTGTAGATAAAAGAAATAAAATCCTTTGTTTTGTCCAACTCTTCAATAGTTGGGCCTCTTTCTTACAGTACCAGAACTTTACTCTAAAAAATATAGTAAATTGATACATGGCACACAAAGTTTTGCTTATCTTACGCATCCAATTGTACCTGAAATTTGTTAACAGTACTACAAACCATAATTTTACTCAAAGAGAAAATAACTTTTACTACCAAATTATAGGCAGGGGCAATAACACAGCGGTAGGGCGTTCGCCTTTCACGCAGCCGACCCATGTTTGATTCCTCCGCCCCTCTCGGAGAGCCTGGCAAGATACCATAAGTATCAAGCCCGCACAGCAGAGCCTGGCAAGCTACCCATGGTGTATTGGATGTGCCAAAAACAGTAACAAATAAGTCTCACAATGAGAGACATTACTGGTGCCCACTCAAACAAATTGATGAGCATCAGGATGACAGTGACAGTGACCAAGTTATAGCAGTACAATAATGTATCTTTGGTGGAGTTGGGGGGAGGGAAGGGGAGGTGTGGAGTGGTGTTCAGGGCTTATTCTCAGCTTCTTGTGCCAGGTTTCTCCCAGCATGTCCAAAACATCAATATTGTGCCATGGATCAAACTAGAGTCTGTCAGTTATTTGCAAGGCAAGTGCCCTAAGACGTTTACTATCTCTCTGGCTCATAAGGTCTTTGCTTTAGCAAAAATTCCATCCTGGTTTGACCTAATAGACATGCAATAGGTAATTAGTTCATTTTTAAAAATCAGTTTGTTTCCTTCTTACAATCTCCTATAAAATTACTGTTTTATCATCACCTCCATATATAAGTTTGTACAGATGGAACACAGAGGAAGACTAACTTGAGGACCCAGCTGGTATGTTTTTGTTTTCTTAAAATAGCAATATGGACCACCAGTTGAACATTTTTTAGCAATAATTCATTCTGTCAATCAAATGTTTCCAAATGCTATTTGTGAAAATAATAGTACAAATCATGGATTAGATGAATTAGAATTGTTTAAATGACCACTCTTCCCAAAGAGTCAACATAATCCATATCGAGATCCAAAAGGCATTTTTGAGGAAGAATAAACATTCTCTATGAAACCACAAAAAACTCCAAATAACCAAAACAATATTGAGGGGAAAAAAAGAATGAAGTCATAATAATCACCCACTGCAGCATCAAATAATACCACAAAGCAAATTAATCAAAACAGTATGGCATTAAAATAAAATAACATAAATCAGTGTAAAAGAACTGAGAGTCTGCACCTATATAGATGGTTAATTTATATCAAAAAAGTCAAGATAATACAATGGATAAAGAAAAGTCTCTTTAACAAATGGTATTGGGAAAATTGGATATTAACATGCAATAGAGTGAAATTTGGACTATTTTACTTTAAACACACAAATTAATTCAAAATGAAGTAAAGAATTGGATGTAAGATCTGAAACCACTAAATACATAGATGGAAATATAGGCAATACTCTCATCATTTGTTTAGGTAATGTCCTTGGAAACTTGACTTCAAGAGCATGAAAACAAAAGCAATAACATCCAATGGAATTGTATGAAATTAATGGTTCTGCATAGCAAAGAAGCTATAATGAAAGGACATCCCTCTGAAAGAAAATATTAATACACAATATATCTAAGAATTACTATCCAAGTTCATAAATAACTCATAAAACTCACCAGAAAGAAAGTAACCCAATTAAAATTTGAGCAAAAGATCTGAGTAGATAATTTTTCATAGAAGATCAATTGATGTTCAACAGACCCATAAAAAATGTTAAGTACCACCTACTATCAAGAAAATATAAATCATAAGCTTACATCTGTTTGAATAGTCTATATCAAAAACACAAATATGGAAAGAAAGATATATTCTTTTAGATATGGAAAGAAAGAATTCTACACTTTTGGGGGTCCAGTCTCTATGGAAAACATAGGGACTGTTTTTGAAAAAAAACTTAAAAAATAGAACTACCATATAATATAGCAAGTCCACTTCTCAGTATGCATGATTTGAATAAATAAAAAATTAATGTGAAAAGATACATACATGCCTTCTTTCAAGTCTATTTACATGCCAATATATGGAACCAACTCACTCAGTGACAAATAAGTGAATAAAGAGGATATATGTGTACAATGGAATGCTACTCAGCTATAACAAAAGAGGAAATTTTGTCATTTACATGAATGTTGATGTAACTTAACAGAGTTGCGCTCAGTAAAATAAGCTGTGCACTTTTTTTTTTGGCTTTTTGGGTCATACTCGGTGATGCACAGGGGTTACTCCTGGCTTTGCATTCAGGAATTAGTCCTGGCGGTGCTCAGGGGACCATATGGGATGCTAGGAATCGAACCCTGGTTGGTAGCATGCAAGGAAAAAGCCCTACCTGCTGTGCTATCACTCCAGCCCCAGCTGAGCACCTTTTTCTCAAATGTAGGGTACAAAGAAACAAAACACAGATATAGCCTAAACAAAACAAACGCTTGGACTCTTATCTCAGAATTGAGATTGCCAGAGAGTGTGGGGTGTGAGATAAAGGGTGGCAGAGGTGCCAAAGACCCATTGTGGCAGAATATGGCACTTTTGACATGATATGTTTAATAGATTTGAAAGGGTGTGAAACTATATTCCTAAAAATTGAGTTGTAAAACAAAATTACCTCAATAAAATTAATAAAAATATAAAGTCAATTTATTAGAAAATACCTGGACATATTTATGAAATACCAAGAAATCGAACTTATACATCACTTTTCAAATCCAGATTCACTTATTTTTTCTTAGACACAATGACATTTCTTAAACTCTCTCTTTCTCTCTCTCCTGTCTCTGTCTCTCTCAGTTTCTCTGGCTCTAAAAAGAAAGATAAACTTTGGCTTAAAGTTTTAGGACAAAGAATGGCTGAAACACACATTGTTTAAAATTCATATTTGCAACTTGAACATCTGGAATGCTTTCAAAGGAGGGAAAGGTATGAAATGAGAATATTATTAATAGCTAGCATATTGCAAGACATGAATCAATGGACAACCTGCTTCCTAGATTCTCTCTGGGAAAACAAAGTATTTAAAGAAAAAGTTTCCAAAACTGCTTAAACAAACCACCACCGTAGGAGGAAGTCTGATTTGCTACATCACCTTTCAGAGGTCAGTACTTTGATTTGTTGAAAATGCTGATAACATCTGCACTCTATTCTTTTCTCCTACTCTGCGTGTTGCTGAGGGAAGATCTTTGTAGCTAACGAGGAGTTTTTTCCTCACTAGCAAAGTGGGATTTTCACACTTGCACTTTGCAAGAGCAAGTCTCAGTCCCACAGTTTATTTTTGTAATAATTAATAAAATATCACACTCCCTGACTTCTCTGCCCCTGAAAATGGCTGGCTGCCCCTTTCTGGATGCTGTTGTCAAAAATGCAGTGATGTTCTTGAGGATACAGCCTGGAAAGGAAAGCAGAAAGAAGTCCTTATGCTTCAGCTGAGGACTTGCTCTGCTTCACTGATGGGGGACTTCAAATGCATCTCCAAATTGTGTAGTGTGGGAGAAAAAGAGACTGGGATTTATAGGGCCAGGTGTTGACAAGCTCAAACAAACGATGTCTATTATATTTTTAAAAAGACAGTCCTCTATTACTTATTGTAGGTATAAGAAAAAGGATCTCACTACATTCCAATGAATCTGGCAAATATGTCCCAAACTAAATTTAAAAAAATAGCACAAAATTCACTTTTGGGAGTAGAAGAGTCATTCATACATTTAACAAGTATTTATTGAGGGCTGACCAGGCTTCGGGCACTCTTCTTGGCACTGGAGATATGGCTGTGAACCAAACAGACAAGCCCTATGGAAGAATGAAAGAGGCAAATACACAGTTTGAGGAGGAAGCTCTTTAATCATCCTCAGCATGAGTCACTCCAAGGACCCATTCGTAGACTTAATACCCAAGGCAATCTCGGTATAGCATTCAAGCTTCTTCTCATCCTCTCAGGCACCGAAGCCCAGACCACTCACTTCACCGCGCACTCTATCTCTACCCTCCCAATCATCAGTTTCTTCTTCATCAATAAACACAAGAGACTTTCTGATACTTGCTACACAGCAGTCGCAATCAGTGTTCTATTCAAACCACTTCCTTTCATGTGAGTAAAATTCCTTTATGTGTCTCAATAATCTCCCTAACTGGACGATGGTCTTCTAGTCCTCATCTTATAGATAAGGAAACCGAGACAGACAAATGTTCTCAATAACTTGCCCAAAGGCACACAACGCTTAGTGAGAATCCCAGCATGACAAAATCAGATAGTGTGGTCTCCTCAACCTACAGCTTACCTATTTCTCCCCAGCAAGCCTGGTCCTTGCACAATAAAGCTCTTTTCAATGAACCGTGAGGAATCACTTCTAGCAGACAAAAATTCTTTGTTGAGTTCTATCCAGGATAATAGAGAAAGTCCCCCCATGAGTCCAGCGTGAAAGAAAGCACATGGAGACAGGAGGCACGTGTCTCCCCGGTCTTCATTCGGTGACGGCACCATCGTCAGAAAAATTGTTGCACTCATCAGCACTAAGAATGATGACGAGCAGCATATGATTCTGAAGGTGGCACTCAGTGTCTAAGAAGGTTCTGTCCCAAACTTGAAATGACAAAAAGAAATGTTCACTTCTCATCAACTCATCTGGAATAAAATAAACATTTTGTTTCATCCATGCTTTCTGAAAACCCATAGCAGAGGTCCTCAAGTAGCGTTAAATTTCAAAGACAGAAGACCATGTAACAAAAAACAGGAATTCTTCCCTCTTGCATTCAAGAAGCCCTACTTCCTTTATTTTTATACTTTTATCTCCTTATGGCAATGATCATGTCTCACCTGTCACTAATACACCTTTAAAGCATGTTTAAAATAAGTGTTTTTAAAACACCTTTAAAATAAAATTTAATGTAATATTTTTCAGATTTCAGTGTTAAAAACATATATATATAAATTAGAATAGGAATTTTTAAAATATTGTGTTAAATGGTTTTAATTTTCTTATATAGGTAAAATTATATAATAATCACTAATTGGCCCTTACTGACTTTTTTAAATCATTTTCTTTGCCAGATCTTAAAGTTTTGTTGGAATAAGCAATATAAAGAAAATGTGTTATATGCCAGAATGGATAGGTTGGCATTAGAAGGGAAACTGGGGGTATTGGTGAAGGAAGGTCACAAAGGTGGTGTAATACTAAATATTTGAAATAAGTGTATAGTGAATGACTTTGTAAATCACGGTGGTGTGTTTTTAAATAAAAATCATTTTTTTTAAAAGAAGCCCTACTTCCTTATTGCTTGCATAACTAGCTTTTGGTTTGAAATTCAAATACTAAGAGGTAGGGAGGACATCAATTATAATCACTACTTGACACTTAAGGAAATAGAAGAGACAAAGAATGAGTTCCCAAAAAGGAAGTAGAAATCACATTCCCCATGAGCATTGCATCAGGAACTTTGCTCAATAAAGAAATCTCCTCAGAAGAACATTCTTCCTCTCGCCATATTTCTATAACCATGGCCTGGGGTTAGATTGGCACATAGCTGCTCATAATGGTATTTCTTTTGCACCATCCACGGCCCTGCTGAAAAATGCAGAATCAAATAAGCTCAAGACACCATGACGGTTTCACGTCAGGATGCTATGGAGCTGCCTGACAATGTTGCACAAGTTTTGGCAGCTCGGGCAGCTAGACTTTTATCATTTGTTCCCATTAATGTACTTGGCAATCACACAGAAGGGCTTTTAAATCTAATGGCTCAGACAATAACAAAGCAGAATTGCATGAGCATTTTCAAAATGAAGGGACTGTGACCCTTTTAGGTAAGTTGGGTGTTCTTATCCTGGGGACACGCTGGAGTTTCCGTGCATTACAAGTCTGCCCCCCTTTGAGTAAGCACCACTCTTGGGTTTAATAAATGCACCAAGCATACTGTATGAGGTTCCTCCATGGGTATCTGCAGATCCAGTGGATGTGCACATCTGCATGTGTGAGTATGTGCCTATGAGTGTGGACACATAACTGTCAGACTGGAACAAAATGGGAAGCTAGGCACTCGGGTAAAACAGCACTGAACTTTTGGCTGTGAATCATGGTGAAGTGTCTCTTGGGGACATGGACTGCCTTTGGTTTCTTCTATGAAGACTCTCAAGCCTCTCTCATTCCTCATGACTAACTCTCAATATATTTGTTCCTCAGACCGGAATATATATTTGGATGTCAGTCACCTCCATTTGTAAAGTAAGTCTAGATCTTTTGTCATCTTTCAGTGTAAGAAAATGGTTTCATTGAAATAAAAATATAAGATACCTATTCTCAGGATCAACAACACTCTCAGAGTTCTCCATACTTATGGAGGGACTTTGTTCTCTTTGAGTTACTTGCATACTCCATTTCCAGGTGATTCCATCATGAGTCCTCTTATCAGTGTCAATAATTCCATTTGGCAGGCAGCAGCTAATTCTTTTCATGTGCTAATGATTAATCAGACAAGCCTATTTACTAATGTATCAGAATGCATTAGAAACATAAGGTAATGGCGGACAGAACATCAATTCAGATATAAATGAACTACATTTACATTGGATACCTATTGACTCATGTCACAGAATGAAGTAGAAAATGCAATTTACTTGTAAACCATTAAAATGAATGAAAATAGAATTTCAAACTCCATCTTCAAACATAACTTTATTGACTTGGCTGGGAGCCTGAAGGGAGTGTCTAACTAAGTTTAAAATATATAAATAACGCACTAATTCATTTTGCCATAAAGGAGTTAGTGTCTCACCAACCAAACACCATGGAATTTACTTAAGCTGGAACTAGTACAAAAATAGAGGTCACGAAGCAGAGTGTGAGGATGTATTCGAGTTCTCATGTTAGGGTTTTCTGAATTTTTACCTCTCCTCTAATTTATTCTTATCCAAAACCTGCATCTGTATTTGCTCTATGGGCATTGCTCCATAACTTACACAGCAAAAGTGCAAAATTGGAGTGAGAGAGTGGTGGCATATAAGGAGTGAGGAAAAGTCAAGTTATAATAGTAATCAGAAGACAGACCAAAGCACAAAGACCCAAGTTTTAAGCGTCTGTGGCTTCCTTTCACTGGCTGAGATGGGAGATCATAAATTCTTCAGAGAATGATTAGAAGCAGTTTTATGACTATGAGAAAGTGGGTGGATGTAAAACATTTAGTATGAAAAATAGCTGCAGTATGGAGGATTTTTTTTTTTTTTTTTGCTTTTCATCAAGATGTTGAGCTCAATGAAATAGACAAAACTTGTCTTGGAATTTCTTGAGTGTATAAAAACAGAACAAATATGAGAAAATTGGAGCTACTCAAAGAAATATAATTAAATTCCAAGCAATTGTTTGGATAACAATAGCAGCACAGATACAGCCTAATAACCAGAGATTAGAGACTTCGGCAACTGCTGCAATCATGAGAGGCCAATTTGGGAGACCCCGAAAGGAGATGTGGGAGAACAACTGATGGAAAATGTCACCTCTCACTTTCTCTTGCTTTTAGCTTTCTCCTCAGACCAAAGATTTGAATGCAATGTGTTATGTACACAGGATAGCACTTTCCAAAGCATACTACCAAAAAATTAGTTAGAAGAGAGAGGTTTGTTGATAAAGAATTTGGTGAACGACAAGACTAGAGAGTAAAGGGATTAAGGCACTGCCTTGTATTATGCCCACCCAAGTTCAATCCCTAGCACCAGTTATGTTACCCCAGCACCTAGTTCTGACAGAAGTGATCCCTAAGCACCACTAGGTATGGTCCAAAACAAAATGAAATGAAGTTAGTGATCCAATAAGTCTAGAGAATTTGAAATTAGCCTCCTTTTAACCCCTTGGAAATGCACAGGACAGTGTAAGATATTAAAGGTTCTTTATTTATTTATTTATTTATTTATTTATTTATTTATTTATTTATTTATTTATTTATTTATTTATTTATTTTAAAGTCCCACCGTAAGGAAACACTGAACAATTTATTCCATCAGCATCAATGGGAATATTTCCTTCCCACATGCATAGATTTAGTGTTGCATGGAGCACAGACTTGGAAATATTAATGATGACAAAAAATACTGCAAAAAAGAAAAAAAAATTGTAAAGCCAAGAAAATGCACTTCTTATCCTAAAGAAAACATTTCTTGGTGTTATTTTTACAGGAAGAAGGAACACTGCTCTAGGGTTTCACTGAAGCAATTTCCTTCAGTATCAGCAGAAGAATGCTCTCTGCATTTGAATCAAATGCTCACTCCTTCCTAGTGCTTACAATATGTCCAGAGACATCCTGTACCAGGAGAAACCTTCCTCCAAACAGATGCAGGACTAGATACCACCCCCATCAAAAAATGTATATACAATTTCACTAGTCAGGAGTCCATTCAGAATGGCTCTGACCAGGCTTTCCTGTAGTAACAGGGAAAGAATTATAGCAGCTTTGCCTGTCACCTAAGAGGAACATAAAAGCTCCTCCAGTTTGTTCCCAACATCTACCCCATCAAGAAACTGTCCAAAAGATAAATGGGAACAAAGCTGACTTTTGTTAATAATGTAACAATTTTGAAAGTGCAGCTTTAATCAAGGGGGAAATATTCCAGAATTTGACAACCTTTTCCACTCCCTTTTGTATAGACTCCATTTATTTTTTTCAAAACTGTCTAATGCTGTTTCTTAGGTGGTGTTCAATAGAAAGCAGTCTATAATGCAATGCACTCTCTTTATGTGATGTTTAGATATGAGATTGATCTCAGTGGACACCCTGGAGTTCTGAAAGTAGGATTATTGGATTTTGTGGCTTTCTCAGATGTCGAAGATCTTTAAACAGTGTCTTGCAAAGTTGTTACATCCTGCCTGTCTGTGAAACACTTATGAACTCATCAAAGAAGGTAGACTCCATGTTAATTGGACATGGTGGGCAAAGGGGGCTGAGAGCTGACTTCCTCCCACCATCAAGTTAAGTGCCAGGACCACATCCTCTTTCATGCCATGTAAAGAAAATTTTTAGTCCATCTCTTTCCAGATCAATTGGGTTTTAACAGAAAAATTGCTGACACAGGATGAAATTTGGAATTCAGAAGAGCAGTGGTGACAAAAGATGTGGTTGTTAAAGCAGAAAGTTCGGAAGCCATGTTGTCTTAAGTCTCTCCAAAAAGAAGTGTGTGTGCCTGTGTGTATCTGTGTGTGTGTGTGTGTGTGAGAGAGAGAGAGAGAGAGAGAGAGAGAGAGAAGATCAAAAAGATCAAAGCCAGGCCTCATGAATGCAAAGCACATAATTTACCACTGAGCTATATCCCAGCCCTCATCAAGAAGACTTTAATAGCTCAAGATTTCAGCTGGAAGAGATGGGAGCATCACAATGAGGCTGGGCATTTATGAGCAAGGTAAGAGGAAACAGTATATTTCTTAATGGTAAGGGTGCATCTGAGAGTTATCAGGGAAACTATACTCCTGTGGACCACCCTTACCCATCTTTGGTACTGCTCTGTAGTCCCAGCATTGGACATCAGGGATGTGTGGGGAAGCAAACTGTGTGACTCCGGAGGAAAAGAACTGGGAATCTTACAGAACAGCTACCTGGAAACTCCTGGTCACAAACTAGTCATGGGACTTGCAATTGTAGTCCAAAAGAGGCACGTCTACACAGACGGAGGTCAACGGACAGTACTTCAACCAAAACATAAATAACCAGAAATGATCATCATCAGTTTTTCTCATTTTATTTATTTCTTTCCATAAATTTTAACATAGCATTGCAGTTGTATTCACATACTCACTATTAAGTATAGAATAAAAAATGATATCTCAGGTGGTACAAAATCACGTAGCCTTATTTATCATGTATTTTTATCCAGCACTGTGCAGCTCAGGTTTGGAGAGGAGAGATGTTTGAGATGTCCAAACTAGTCTCATTTCCATATTGATTCAGAGAACTTTTTTTTAAAGAACTCTGACACAACCAAAGAGAGAGACAGAGGGGGGGGAGGAGGGGGGAGAGAGAGGGAGGGGGAAGAGAGAGAGAAGGAGAAAGAGAGAGAGAAATATCATTGCATACCTATTACAATGATCAAACCCCAGACACTGCTAACATCAAATATAGGTGAGAATGGGCAGCAATAGGAACTTTCATCATGAATTAAATGAATCCAAACTGTCTTCTTACATAACTACTTAGGCTCTCACTATATAATCAAGCATTCATATTCCTTGATATTTACCAAAAGACAATGAAAATTCATTGTCACACAAAAGCTTGCACAGGATGTTTAGATAGGTTTATTCATCATTGCCTCAAATTGAGAGACCACCAATATATCCTTCAGTAGTTGAAGGAATAAGTAAAATATGATATATACAGATAGTTAATATTATTTATGTTAAAAGAAATGAGATGCCAAGTCATAGAAAGAGTGGAGAAAAGATAAATGATATTGACTAAGGAAAAGAAGTTAAGCTTAAAGTATACATATTATGTAATTATGTGATATCAGTTACATGACTTTCTGGGGGGAAAAATGAACACAGTTGAAAAGATAAACTGTTGGGCCTGGAGCTATAGCACAGTGGGTAGGGCGTTTGTCTTGCACGTGGCCGACCCAGGTTCAATTCCCAGCATCCCATATGGTCCCCTGAGTACCGCCAGGAGTGGTTCCTGAGTGCAGAGCCAGGAGTAACCCCTGTGCATCGCCGGGTGTGACCCAAAAAGGAAAAAAAAAAGATAAACTGTTTACAGATTCAGGCAGAGATAAACAGGCAAAGTTTAGAAAATTTTTATGTAAGTAAAAATATTCTGTATTTTCTAAAAAAAGGATTAATTACATTATTTTTTGTCCAAACACACATGAATGAACCCTAAGCAAAACTATGAACTCTTATAATTATTAATTAAGGTAAATTTGTCAATTATAAAAAATGTTCCCCACCAATCAGTTGGGAATATAGATAATGAGGAAGACTATACACACGAGTTTGCTAACTCACTTACCTTTTTTTAGTTTTTTTTAACCTGCAAATTTGAGATAACAGCAATACTTTATAGCATGATTCCAGGCTTTAATGCATTTATATACGTAGTGTTTAGGTATGGGATGTGCTACAGAGAAACTGAATTCACTTGAAGTCATATGATCATCATTATCATTATCCACACCCAACATTACATTGCATGTAATCAGTGCATAGTAATACCTAAAAATACCAATTTATGTGTCACAGACCCCCTCTCCAAAGCCTTAATTTTACCAGTTGTGGTTGAGACAAGGACTCTGTACCTAGTACCTTAACAGATGCTTGTGATGTTGGTAATCACATTGGGAAATTGCTGCAAATGTTTAACTTTGGTGTGATTCTTAAACCTCTCTGAAAAAATGTATTAAGAAGCCCTGTGCTGGCAATAGTGTTGTGGGTAAGGCACTTTGCCTTGCACATCACTTACCTAGGTTTAATCCCCGACATGCCATATGGTCCCTTGAACAGTGCCAGCAATAATTCTGAGTACAGAGTCAGCAGTAAACCCTGAGCACTGCCTGTTGTTGCCCAAGACCCATCCAAAAAAAGCCTCCCCCACCACCACTACCACCTTTACCACACCTCTCACAAAGACACACAGACCTCATCTCAAAGTGCAGTGATTATTGCAATAGCCAGGGTATGGAAACACAAATGTCCAACAACAGACAAATGAATAAAGAACTAGCAGAATAGGCACACGATGGAGATGGAATGCTTTGCAGTTATAAGAAAAGGTGAAATCTTGCAATTTTCAGCAACTTGTTTGGAATGAAGGGCATCATTCTAAGTGAAGTAAGTCAGAGAGAGAAAGACAAATCCAGGAGACCCACCTGTGGTGTACAGGGAGTACAAATAAGGCAGTAGACAATATTAAATGCAGACTGTGTTTGGTCTTGGATTACAAAACTGCGATCATGAATCAGGGTGGAGGATGGGGAGGGAATGTAGAGGTAGACCAGAAGGAACATGGGGTGTAGGGCTTTTAGGCATTTTGGTGAGGGTGCATTGTGGCAATCAGAGAAGGGAGGTGGGGAGAGAGAGAGTCTATGATTATATGTGGCCCAGAACAATTTGTGGGAAAAGACCACAGTGAAAACAATAGTAGTGGACTTAGAATTTTAAAAATCCCAGAACAAAAGAACTATGGACGTAGCACAGGGGTCAGGGGTGCAAGGGGGATCGGCATGTACAGGTCCCTTGAGCACTGTTTTAGAGCTCCCTAGCCCCACAAATTCCAAATTCAAGACTCACAAGTTCTTCATGAACAAATGTGACCTCATTGAAAACTTTCTTTTATTTTTGAATATGCGTTTTCTCACCTGTTAAATGGAGATAATAATCTCTACTTCCTGACAGTCTCATGGGATTGGGAATTTTCTATACATCAACAGATATCAATCATAAATATCGTCTGTTCACCAACGTACTGAGTTAGGAGAAACTATTAAAATAAAGGCCAGTTTGTGATCAGGAGAGAGGAAGCCGTTCAAGAGAAGAATGAACAGAAAGAATTCATATTAGCTCTATACAGGACCTCTATACTAAAAGGAATCTTGCTCTGAGTTAGGGGAGCAGGGAAAGAATAGAATCCCCCAGCAAACCTCAACCAGAGTTCTGGAAGGACATGCAAATTGATCATTTATTCCATGGAATTTTTGGATCTGTTTTATTTGTAGCAGGTAGAATTTAGTCAAAACTATGTATTCCATAAACACCTCAATTGTCCACACATGCCACAAGGCAGTGTTTTCCAAAGTGATTCATTGACTGCCTGCAGCAGAGCCATCAATTGGAGTTTAAATCTAGAATTCAGGGCCGAATCACAGGCGGTAAAATCAGAAGAGAAACAGGGATTGTGCACAGTCCCTAAGTTTGAGCAGCTAAGGACACAATACATGGATCAAAACGTTTGAACTGCACTCAGCAGACCCCAGGTTTGATCCCCAGCACCACATATTATCTCCTACATACTCCAGGAGTGACCCCTGAACTCTGCAAGGTGTGGTCCACCTCTTGCACCCCTCCCCCAAACCACAGAACAAAAAGTAAATTGAGGAGGTGGCTAGTAATCACTAAATCTCACAATCTTAAAAGTTTAATGTAATTTCACTTCTCTTTGACATGTCAGTTACTACCCTAAGTATCTACTGACCTCCTCGTGGTCATTTCTACCATTATCTCAAAATTGCAGATGAAAACACAAGAGTTCACAGAGTCAAACAACTTGCCAGAGCCCAGACAGGGAATAAGTCAAAAAGCTGAGGAGCCGCCAGCTCTCCAGTTTTCATACACTAGTTCTAGACAACTTACAACAGGATGGATAGGATTGTTTGATGCCCCTGTTTGTGAGCAAGAATCTACCCCCACCCCAGAAATGTCGGGGGGAAATCAGCAGTTTCTAGAGTGAAGATCCCTGTTGGTGCCTACAATCCCCAGAGTCTGCCAACCTCTCTCTTATTCCATTATGCTTTGCTGCTTGAGATGCATTTGTAATGTTTAATTTATACCCCCGATCATAAAGTGATTGCATCACTAAAAAGGCTGTGATGTTGATTTATAAGAGAGTTGCCTGTGTCTGTTAATTAGAGAAATATCATTTGGCTTCTTACAGAAGAAAAACAATAAATTATCGAAGGGGAAGGAGGGGCAATACATTCCTCAAACCTATGTTGGTTACTCCTCTTGAATCTTATTTATGATCCTAACTTATTTTTATTCCATCTATAGCAACAATCTTTGTTGGGGCACAGGGTGGGGGGCGGTTGGGGTGGGGAAGCTCTCCTTGCTTCAGAATGAGAAAGAGCAGGAAAAAAAAAACTGGCGAAATAATACAGATGTTATCTATACATGTATATTGGTGTACACGCACACACAAAAAATGACAGGTGTAGGTTAGCTCCCACCCAGGGATCCTTCTCAAAGTTTCTAGTGCAGAACTTCCTCCAGCAAAACCAACAAACATGAAACTTACAAGAGGAAAGTAATCCAATATTTCTAAGCAATGGACTGTGAGCCTAGAAGGGGACCCCCTTTTTCTCTTACTGTGGATCTCATTTATCCCCAAAAAGGAATGCGAAGGAAGGTGTTTATGCAAACACTCAACAAACATGAACAAGCATTGCACTGCACTCACCAGGAAAAGGCTAGATAGTGGTCAGCAGAAATCATGACAGTGACTGCCCTTAGGCTGATGGGGGAAGATGCCATGAACGGGGTGCCATTTAGGTTAGTAAGAAATCACAACCATGTTATACATTTTACAGATTTTTTTTTTAACTTAGAAGGAAAACTCTTCCAGAAAGAAGGAACAGCACAAAACACAAGTTGGAAAGAAGCAGGGTGAATCTACAAGTTTATTAAGGTACTCCATGTGACGGCTGGAGGGAGCGGGGGTGGTGGTAACAGATGAAGCCACAGAGGCTGAAGTCAGACCATACAAGGTCCCCAAGCCACACTAAGCCAGTGACTTTTATTCCAGGAGCAGTGGGAAGCCACTATAAGGTTTTAGAGAAGGGCAGGAGAGGGAGATGTTGCATAATCAGATTTGCATTTTGAAAAGGTCATTGTTTTCTTCTTCTAAAAGACTCCCATTTCCTAAAATGTAAAGGCATGCAAAATGAAGCCTACAGGCTGAAAGACACAGGTAGTGGTAAAACATGATGAAATCTCCTGGCACATTTCTAAACCAGGTCTTGAAACTGTTATTGTGGATGATCTTAATCTTCCCAGTCCTTCATTCCCTGATCATCTGTTGTTCCCAACACTATTCATGCCCACAGGCATTTATCTTGTAACAAGCAAAAGGTGAAAGTAAAAAAGGGAAGAAGACAGATTGGGATAAGGGGGTCAAAGAGTATGACACAGCCATTGTCCACAGCTTGTGATAATTTATAAGAATCCAGTCCCATGTGTGGGTGAGATCTGCTCCTGGATTCTTTCTTCTCTAAGCCCTTTCTTAGCCACACAAGTGCAGGCTGTTTTCCATAGGTCTACTTGCTTATGTCAACTGAGAAATGACCAATGCCTTGTCAGCTATGTCTTCTATCAGAATGAGGACACAAAGAGTGCCTTCATTTCTCTCTGATACTTAATCTCTTCACAACAGGACCCGGGCCACGTAGGAGCTGCTCTTGAAATGTTAGTGAATGCACTGAGGGTGGTCAAGTGAGTTCTGACTTCAGCATTTAGAGATAATCGGCTGTATGAAGAATCTAGAGTTATTAGGGTGCTTTTATTTTAGGGTGCCCAGGGAAACCATCTATAATAATATCTGAGATCTGATGGAAGCAAAGGAATAAGCCATGGAGCTATCTGGAGAAAGCACATCCCAGAGGAAGTAATAAAGACAAAGAGAACAATGGATGGTTAGAATTTATGAGAGGGTCCTGCAGGAAGTCTCACTGCGTTCTTTTCCGAGGATTTGGATTAAGTTTTAAACCCTCAGCACATACATGAAGGGGTCTCCCTAGGCATTACCAGCAGCCTCTAGAAAACCTTTCAGTAGCCTAGCCTCACAGTTAAGCTTTCTGGATGGGCAGGGAAATAAGGAGAACAAAACATAAAAACAACAGATGTCAAGGGGAACTGTAGCCTACTGGAAGTGGAGTTATCAATCTGGGAGCTATAAGCACCTGGGAGTTTCCCCCTGTGGGAATACAGGGGACACTAGGAGGGGCTAGAAGATGCGTAGAATCATAGCAGTAGAAGAATGACTTCTTGAGTAGCTATTAACTAGGAAGCTCTGGTGCCCTGGGAGACAGGAGTTAAGGAGCTGGTTCTTGATAACCTCTTGATGACATGAAGCGTCTACACACTCAAGATGTACTCTTCTTGGGAAGTTCTGCCACAGGTGAAAGCATTTCAATTCATTACAAAGCCTCTAAGAAGACGCAAGTTTCTAGGATTCTGTTATCACCAAACACAACTCATTTGACTCCAGACTATATATCCCATTTCATACCCACCACCCCCACCTCACTTCATTTCCACAGAGCCCCTTCCAAACTGGGGATTCTCTCTGTTCTGTCCTAACATTCATCATGCTCTTCTTTCTGGAACACCTTTCTCTCTCTACACAAATGTTTGGACTGGAGCGATAGCACAGTGGGTAGGGTGTTTGCCTTGCATGTGGCCGATCTGGGTTCGATTCCTCCATCCCTCTCGGAGAGCCCGGCAAGCTACCGAGAGTATCCCACCCTCACAGCAGAGCCTGGCAAGCTACCCGTGGCTTATTTGATATGCCAAAAACAGTAACAAGTCTCTCAATAGAGACGTTATTGGTGTCCGCTGGAGCAAATCTATGAACAATGGGGCTACAGTGCTACAGTGCTACACAAATGTTTAAGTTGCATTGATCATATGTTTTATGGTGCAAGGCACCAGGCACTGAAGTAGGAGAAATTTTTTTTACAGTTTGGTAAAGAACTCAGACATAAGTATGTGAAATAAGATTATTTCAAAATGTTATTTTAAAATATGTTTTAAAATACAGTATTACCTTTTAATTTTTCAGACTGTTTTTGAATGCTAGTTTTTTTTTGTTTGTTTTTTAAAGCATATCTTAATTTAGATTCAATTCAGAGTTGAAATTAAAATAAGCATATCTTAATTTAGACTAAATCCTTTTAAATTGCTCTACGGCCACATGTAGTTGTGGCTACTCCATGGAGCAGGGGAGAGGTGGATGTCTGGACCTGTTCTTTCAGGGCCCTTGCTCGTAGGATGCTCCTCTGGAAACCTGTCCATCATACTGTGAGAGACCCCAGTCTGGCAGGTAAGGAGAAGAAATAAAACATGACTAACATACCCATCTGAGCTCCTAGTTGGTAGCCATATTTCAGGTTGCTATCCATGAGTAATCCAAGTCTGAAGGCATTCCCTCAGATACCATCTGAAGGATGGTACCATCCCCACCGAGGCCACATGGAACAGATGTGCTTACCTTTCTAGCATTGGCTAAACTGCAGATTCCTGAGAAAGGGCATTGTCATCACTGTTTTAGGTTGCTTCATTTTTGTTTTTTGTTTTTATTTTTAGGAGGGTCCATATGATGGTTCTCAGAACATACTCCTGGCTTCATGCTCAGGGATGATGCCTGGTGGGTCTAGGGGTCTGTATATTGTTCCAGGGATTGAACTAGAAAGTTCTTTATCCAATGATTTATCTTGTCCATCATCACTGTTTTTTAGCTTCCAAAGTATGCAGTGGTTTGTTACAAACGTGTGGGCCAGGACAATAGAAATATAAGTAGCAATAGAAAACAGAAGTCACCAAGTCATTAGTGATGCAACAATGATGATTTTATTCTTGGGGCTGGAGCAATAGCAGAGCAGGTAGGGTGTTTGCCTTGCACTGGCCGACCTGGATTTGATTCTCAGCATCCCATATGGTCTTCTGAGTATCGCCAGGAGTAATTCCTGAGTGCAGAGGCAGGAATAACCCCTGTGCATTGCCAGGTGTGACCCAAAAAGCAAACAAATAAATAGGTTAAAAAAATAAATAGTAATAATAAAATCTAATGATTTTTTTCTCTTCCAAAGGCACTCATTCATTTTCACATTGCCTTTCCTGCATGTTCTGTTGCACTTAGCTACAGACCCAAAAGAAGTTAGTTTCTGTCACCACCTGAAAAGGATATATAGTCTAGTTCGGAAGTTACTACTCTAGTACCCTGATACTGGCTTGAAGGCCTTGCACATCATTGTATTCATCTCCTTAGGCAATCATAAAAAAAAAGAAATAGCTCAGGCTAGATGTCTTAACCAACAGAAAATCTACTTTCACAAGGTTATGGAGGTAAGAAGTCTAGGATCAAGGTTTTGGCAAGTGGGTTCTTCTGGTAAGAACTCTCCTTCTCACTGTGTTTACCAGGCTGCTCTCTATGAGTACATAGGGAGGAAGAGAAAGACCTTTTATGCTTTTCCTCTTCATGTAATTACTCCAGTCCTGTTGGATAAGAAACCCATTCTTGTGACCCCATTAGATATGAACAACTCCCTAAACGCCCTGTCTCCAAGTGCAATCACATTTGAACTAGGACCTCAACATATGAATCTGGGGAGGAGGAGGATGCAATTTAGTCCATATTAGCTACTATTCTTACATGTCATCTTTGTTAACTCAATTTTCCTAATCAACTTTTTGAGACCAAAAAAATTGTGCTCCCAGTATCATTCAGGTAGCCAATGACCACTACCTATAATTCTTAGCCAACAGAGCTGGCAATTCAATGTGAGAGTTCAAGGATATGGTGAACTTTGAGCCCAGTAGTATTGGGGATTATTCAGGAAGTAGTTGGGAGCTTCTGGGGCCACTCCAATGATGCTCAGAATACCATACGGGCCTGGAGACTGAACTAGAATCAGCCACACGCAAGATAGTCATAATAACCCTTATATTATCTCCCTGGCCCTTCTCTAAGCAATTATAATACTCTACCCTTCCTTATATCAGGATTAAAAGAGAGTGTAGACATGAGAAAGAGGAAGGAAAATAATCAAAGATGTCCAGAATCCTAGACTATGCAGTGTGTTTTGTGATTTAACAAATTCTGCTGAACAAACAATGAAATGGAAAAAAATTTTAAAAATACTGAATGGGGGAGAAAAATAATCACGGCACATGAAAGAATAAAAGAAAACTTTGCCTAGACCCATGACCTCCTGCAAGGTAGAAGAGGGAATCAATTATTACTATGAAGGGGAGAGGATTGAAATGGCCATTGAGTTAGGCTGATATTCTGTGGCAATAGAGTCTGCCAAGAGACATGCAAATAGATGAGCATATTTTAAAGACTACTCATTTGTGTATGATGGAGACAACCTGGTACCCATCTGAGGTGGGCGTAGTTAGGTTAGGACTCTTGAAAGAGGGTTGGGAAAGCCAAGAAAATGAAAGGACAATATAAGATCAATTTGGGCACAATGCCTTGAGAATGAGAAGAAAGAAGAGAAAGAGAGGAGGGAAGGGGAACAAAGGAAGGGGACCCAGAAAGGGAACGAGAGGGAAGAGAAGGTGGAATAAGAACTACAGAAAATGTGAGCCTGGCAGCAGCAGCCACAATAATAGGCCACAAGCTGACCCTATGGGACATGCCCAGTACCTTAGCAGAGGATCTTACTCAGGACCTGTGCTTGATGGAATTTGTGCTTTGGACCTGTGCTTTGATGCCAACATTTGAAATTCTTCAGTTCTGAGCTTCAGATTTTGTTAGTGCTCTCATATGCAAGCTCTTCAGCACTGAGTTTTCACTGTGCAACTTTGTGGTGATTATTGGGCAAATGGGCTCATTCCATGAGACAAGGGATGGGTCAGAGGGCTAGGCATGTAAGACCCAGGGGAGGCCTAGAAGAAAGCAGGAGAGTGAATGGACTATTTGCATATCTATTCAACTTGAGAACTGCCTCCATTTCTTAGGGTCACTGAACAATTCTTTCTAATAGCCCAAACCAAAATATAACTGGTTGATGCTCGAAAATGTGTACAGAGTTTGGGTGTTTGGGAGCTCTCAGAATCTGGCCTGAGCAATAAATGAATGGTGGAGAGGCAGGAATTGACTCCTCAGTACCTTCATTGACTTGGCAAGGGCCTCTGATTCTCAGGTTTCTCAACCAGGGAGGTGCCTAGATCAGTGGGGACAACACTTCCCCAGACCTACGATGCCCTGAGTTAGGAGTTTTCACTAAGCAAACACATGGCTGGCTCAGTGGATGTGAGAGAGGACTTAAAGAAAGAAACGAAGTCCCGCAAGGCCTAAAGTAGCCTCAACCTTGATCCCCCCACCAGCGCAAGTCAGGCTTTGTGGTTGCTCTCTCTACCTCTCCAGTCTACGGAGGAAGCCAGGAAAAAGCGAACCCCTTCTTGTAAAAGAGAAACTACAAAGACCAACAACAGAAGAAAGCGTTTCCTTTCCGAGACTGTGTGTTCCTAGAAGTTGGGGGAAGAGATCTCATGGAAGGGTTGGCCACTCCATTTTCCACTCTGCTTTCCACCTTTCCACTCCCCGAGCTTTCATAAACACTTACCATTTCATAAAAGTTACAGTTTTACACATGATTTCTAAGCTGCCAAAAATGTACAGTGTGCACAGCCCCGCCTGTTCCGACATGTTTTATAAACATAACAAGCTGTAGCAGCCACCCCAGATGTTTTCACAACTTATTTTTTTTTCATAATTTAAAATCTGTTCAACCTGATGTTTTTTGCTCTGTGCGCATTTCAACTGTAAAAAAGGAAACTGAAATATTATTCATGTGGTGCTATGCTGTTACACCTAATTTCTTCTCAAGTTCACACTAAACTGAAATGTCTCTAGGAACCTTAAAAAGGCAACAGCCGAGAAAGTGAGGAAATATGTCAAGGACTTGTAAATAAACAGCTGGCTCCCAACATATGGATTTTCTTCTATATTTTTCAGGTGCCACAATCTCCCATCCGTATCTGCCAGCCCTGCAGCACACAGCATAATTCAACTGTAATTGATAATGTAAGGGCAGATGGAGAGGACTGTCAGCTCCTCCCTTGGATCTCTGGGGACGAGGCAGAAATCAAAGCAGATGGCCCAATTGCATCTGCTTTATGTGTTGCTGCGAGCTCCTCTGTCTGCAGGATAATGGATCATTACGGCCTGCTGTGTACAAACACCAATATGCTTTTAAATCTGGTTCTCAAGCTTATGAAAAAGCACTATATTTCATATTAATTTGTGAAGCCACACTTAACGAGGTCCACCGTTGTTAATTTATGGTTGGGGGGGTGGAGAGGGAGGAAAGAAGTTCACAAGGAGGACTCCCTTCCTCCTCCCCTTCCCCCGTGCCCTGCCTTCCCTCTCCCCCTCACTAGCCAACAGTGGTCAGTTGAAAGGAGCACAAGATCCAGATCTGCCGCCCTGCTATGGAATTGACGAATTGGATTCCAGCAGTGGGAGGTTTTGCCGAACATGTTGGCGTCGGGCAGTGGGGATTTAATCCCCCTCAGTGGCATGGATAATGTGAAGCAGTCGTAGAATTATTCTTTCCATTCTGTCTCTTGCCTCTGTCCTCTTGCTTCTGCAGAGATTTAGAAAAAAGAAGATAATGGGATAAGGGAAAAGGGAACTCCTCGCCCCCATGGCCTCAACATAGTGTTCAGTAAAGAAAGATCTGGGACAAAACAACACAACCCAGAAAGGTTTGTACTGATGGACGTGCCTTCACTTTGAAGATGTCCTTAATCTGTGCTATTTTGGCAAGTAGGTAAATACTTTTCACCTCTCATGGGGTCCTGAGTCAGAATACCAAGAGAAAGAATATATGTGACTGTTCCCTAGAGAAGCTCCTGACTTTAGATCTCTCAAGGAATAACTTCCAAAGAGTAATCAAGGGGATGGATATAGTCCAGAATGTGACAGGGACATAGAAGCTGAGTGAGGTACATCTTGCTCAGGGACCTAATGAGTGGGGGCAGTAACCTAAGTAGGACCTGTCCAGGTGGTAAAATGACACAATACATAGAGGACTCAAAGAAAAGAGATCTGGAGAGTATTAGCATCCTTCCTCCATTCTTGTTCTTTGCCCCATTAAAAGCTAAAACTAGTTGTATGTAAATTGCTTCTCTTGAGATGCAAATAGCTAATGATGTAAGGAAATTTTGCCTCAAATGATTACAAGTATCCAACAGGGAAGAAATTCATATGCTGTGAAGGGTTGAGTATGCAGAGGCATCCCGTTTTGGACCTCAGAATCACTTCTGCTGGTGAGGGATAGTGGAGACCTCCCATTTCTGGTGACTGCCTTTGGGCATTCAAACTAGTTCTTCACATGAACGTCTCATTTTTCTCTTAAAGCACCCCTAAGTCACACCAAATACCACAAAACCATGAATGTCTATAGAAATAGAAAACCTGTGGGCTTGACTTGCATGGTTCATGTGGACCTTCCTCCTTCAGGGAGATTGTGACAGTGGGAAGAGCAGGTCAGAGGTCACTTCCTAACCCAACTTATGCCAAAATTGTTCTTCCCCAGGGAACCAAAATCAGCTTGTGCTCCTGTCATCTTTGAATCTCACAATTTGAAGTAATAATAGCAATTACAGCAACAATTTCCAACGTTTTAAAATTGGGAGTCGTTGCTCCTTCAAATTTCTAGTATCTCCCCCAAAATGTGGAAGCTATGACAACCTCAACCAGCACTATCACTTAGTGACGATAGCCTTTTCATCAAGCCTGGGAAATATAAAAATAGCATTATTCCCACTACAAGGAAAAGAAAAAGGAAAGAAAATAAAGCCACATATGGTAGTCCCTAAATGTGCTTTTCTTACTAATATGAACTATATGGTCATAAGAAGTAAGATGCAATGTTGTTGCTTCATTTGGTAAAGATTTGGGTGTGTTTGTGGTGGGGGCTTAAAATATAATAGTTAATAATCATTAAGTTAGCATGAGTTAGCATATGTCAGGACAAAATTGTATGGAGCCATGGGACTGGATTACATATCCCAGAATCACATGAGAAAAATTACTGGAAGAAAGCAATCCTCTGGAACTAACTGGATAATATCAAAAAGGGGATACACTTTAACATTTACATTCCTAAGCTTTTCCTATACATTTTTGCAAGTTTGAGAATGCCTTTTTTTATCCTCCCACTCTCCCTATCTTCCTGATTTCTCTCCCTTCTTATAGGATCTAGCTTTGCTTATAATAAAGCCCCCAGTTTCTTACTATCAAGTATGCTAGCATGGATTTAGCTATTCCTTATCAAGTTATAGAAATTCCCTTTTATTAGATTTATAGTTTTCTAGTTTTATTTTCATGTTTTTAAATCTATGTTTATAGTATTTTTAGGTTTCATGCAAAACTGAGGGGAAGAAACAGAGGTCACCCCACTCTTCAAGTGCATAGCTGTAGGATAATATTGGATTGTCTTTTCAGCCTGGCTGCAGAGAACTTAGTTTACCATAAAGCAATATCCTTTCTGTATGGACACAGGAAGACAGTTAATATTATGTTCTTGTAACTTGGGAGTTGATGGACTCCAAATAATATTTACTCCTGGGCATCTACTTTCTCGACTCAGTTGCCCTTACTTCCTAGCACCCCCAAAGCAGGGTCTCAATGAGGACTGAATGGACCCAGGGCAAGCTGTGAGCTACCCAGGCATCAAAATGGGTCAGGCCAAAGTGACACAATACTCAACTGTAAGTTGAGAGTATGATCATGAACAAATTATGTCATGATCCAAAAATTACGATGAGATTAGGACCCTGCTGAGGTTAGGAAGACTAACTTAGCCTGAGGACTGTGGTCTGGGATATGTAGTGAGATGTCCTCAGGAAGAACCAAACTTTAAGTTTGATATATCTCTTACTGTGCTCATACAGAATGACATTTTAAAAAATATTAGAAGTAGATTTACTACAACTATTTAAGTGGATTACTAGCTGAGGAAAGGAGAAAGCGACACAGTCTCATTGGGATCCCACCCTTGAGCGGGTCTCCTGGTAATCTGGAGTAATCTCCTTAGATGAGATTTTGTCTGTGAGTTAATCTCCTGGAGGAGTGGTTTTACCTCTCTGTGCCGATTTGTTAATGTTCAACCCACCTTTGTATAACCACCCTATGTGACTGCTATATAAACTAAGACTGTAAGATCAAAGGGAGGTCGAGGACCAGAGGAGAATGAAGGGGGGTCCAGAAGGAGAATGAAGTAGCATGGGGGAGGAAGAAGCAGGAGGAGAATCAGAGGAGACTGGAGATGGGAATAGAATAAACTGCAATTGATACCAACCAGCCTGGCCCTCATTCCGTCCTTTGCCTGCCCATCACCATCGACCTCCCTGGGGTGGGGGAAGCAGAGACCACCAAACACAAGCGGCAGGAGAGATAGAGCACTGTAAAGAAAGAAAGAGAGCACCACTGCCCTTTAGTAAATACACATATAGCCTCCTACATTCTCAAAAGACTCTACCTAAATGGTTACATCTTTTGCAATGGATGACTCTGCATTAACCCCTATTATAACTGTAAATTCTTAGTTTGTATAAGGATTCACCTTTAGCATGGTGTATTTAATAGGTCTGGAAAAATATAATCACATGTAGGCACCATGATAGTGTCATATAGAAGCTTCAATGTCCCCCAAGTCTTTAGAGCTCTGTGAGCTCATCCTTCAAGTGCTGTGAGGCCATAGAGGTTCATTTTACAGTATGCATGTAGCCTGTATGCATTTGTTTTCTTCCTCTTTTGTGCCTTGATGGCGGAGTTATTTTCACTGCTGAGTAATATTCCACTGTCTGGATGCAGGGATCTCTATGTTTTCATTCACTCACTGCAGGACATTTTTTCCCTTTGATAAGTTTAGACCATTATGAATAAGGTTGCAATGAACACCACGTGCATGTTTGGTGTAAACCTAAGTTTTCAACTCATTTGGGAAAAACTAGGAAGTGTGATTGACAATCATTTAGTAAGAATGTGCTTACTTTTGTAGAAAAAAAACAAAGTACTTTGCTGTGTGGTTGGATCTACAATTTTGGATTCTAAGTAGCAGTGATGGTTAATTCCTGACATTCCTCCAACATTTGATTATGTCAGTGCTCTAGACTGCGACGATTTTGAAAGGTGTGAAGTAAAAATAATTTTCTTTTCTGATAAATTGACTTTTTAAATAAACAAAATCAATTCTGTTTGCACATATTGGTACTGATATTATGCTCTTTTAAGGTTATGGTGACATTAATTTTGAAATAACTCACCATTATTACATTTTTACGCAAAAATGGACAGAGTAAAAGGCACTTCATCAGCCTTATATTATGTATATCATATTAATCTCTTTAGTTCTCAGAAGTTATATATTAACCCATCGATTAATTCAACTCATATATGCATATATATATCAAAGGGATACTATGCATCAGATTTTTGTTCAACTATTTTTTAAAAATAATACATTTATCTGATTTTCATGGGCTGGAGTGATAGCACAGCAGGTAGGGCATTTGCCTTGCACATGGCTGACCCGGGTTCAATTCCTCCGCCCCTCTCAGAGAGCCCGGCAAGCTACCGAGAGTATCTCCCCCGCATGGCAGAGCCTGGCAAGCTACCCATGGCGTATTCAATATGCCAAAAACAATAACAAGTCTCACAATGGAGATATTACTGATGCCCTCTAGAGCAAATCCATGAGCAACAGGATGGCAGTGATATAGTGATACAGTGATCTGATTTTCATACATGTTCCTTGCTAGGTAGGTATTTTATTTCCTCCCTTCTTTGTCTGCATTCTAACTTTACAGGAGAAGAAGCTATGCACATATCCATCTTAAGCAATGAGGAAGAGAGGTGGATCTAATCAGAATTTGGGAAGACCCCAGGAAACATATTCTGAAAGCAGATTTGGGTGTCTCCCCAGAGAGTTTACTCACAAAATATGTGGGAAACCCAGTGGGTAATTAAATGCTAAGAATTAGCTTGCTTGCTTGTCTCATGTACTGGTCTATATGTTCGTGGGAGGCCATGTGGCACCACCTGTGAAATCAATGAAGTTGAATTCCATCTTGGGTCAGTATTTACTTGCTTTCTTGTCCTGGGTTGCTTATCAAAACCTTCTTGATTTCCAATCATTTATCAAATAAAATAATTATTACATAATATACATATATGAAAGTACATATGTCATAGCAGGCATTACTTGTGATCCTTCCCATGTTTCTAGGGATGAAGTTTTATTTATCTGTACTCCCCTGTATGCACAAAATTGAGAAAATATGTTTTGCACTAAAAATATTTTCCCCCACTAAACTTAAAATTGGGGTTGATCTTCTTTTAGAGGAAATTTAAAAATTCAATGCTCACTTTTATATTTCCCTTCTCCAAACATAATGGCCAATTTTTCTGACTCAAATGCAAGGATTTCCAAGCCAAAAAATCCAGTCAAAGGCACAAGATATCAGAACCTCATGGTGGGAGGTCTCAGATTGAAATTTGGGTTATGGCATCTGGAAGAAAGAATAAATACTAAATTACAGAATCAATTAGCAATTGGAGATGGGAGATCTCAAATTGCATTAGTCAGATCTTCTGGATTGAAGAAGAAGTATACATAAGTGCTTTCTTTCTTTTTTCCTTTTTGGGTCACACCCGGTAATGCACAGGAGTTACTCCTGGCTCTGAACTCAGGAATTACTCCTGGTGGTGCTCAGGGGACAATATGGGATGCTGGGATTCAAACCTGGGTTGGCCGAGTGCAAGACAAACACCCTACCCACTGTGCTATCGCTCTAGGCCCCATAAATGCTTTCTTAATGGGTCATTATCCAAGCTAGTCCTGAAACCTTAGCAATCTAGGCCCTGGAGCTGTCTCCTTCTCCTTCTCCTTCTCCTTCTCCTTCTCCTTCTCCTTCTTCTTCCTTCTCATTCTCTTCTTCCCCATCTTCCTCCCTCTCCTCCTCCTCCTCTTCCTTATCCTCCTCCTCCCCCTTCTTTTGTTGAATCCCTATACACACAATTACAAAGCTGTTCATGGGGTTTCAGTCATACAATGTTCCATCACCCACCCTTTCACCAGTGTACATTTCTCACCACCAATGTTCCCAGTTTCCCTCCCACATCCTTGCCACGATCCTATCTCTATGGCAGGCACATTACTTCTGTCTGTCTGTCTGCCTGCCTGCCTGCCTCTCTCTCTCTCTCTCTCTCTCTCTCTCTCTCTTTCTCTCTCTCTCCCCCACCCCCTTCTTGCTATTATGGTTTGCAATACAGGTGATGTAACATTATCATATTTGTTCCTTTACCTACTTTTAGCATACAGTTTTTATCCAGAATGATAATTTTTATATCCAACTATATTTTTTCATAGCATTCCCTTTCCTATCCCATCTACCTTCTCTCCCAACACCTGAGGCAGGCTTCCAACCAAGGAGCAACCCTCCTGGCCTACGTTTCTACTGTCCTTGGGTATTAATTAGTCTCATACTACCTCATACTATATATGTTTTTTATATCCCACAAATGAGTACAATCATTCTATGCCTGTCCCTCTCCTTCTGACTCATTTCACTCAGCATGATACTCTCCATGGACATCATTTATAAGTGAATTTCATAACTTCATTTTTCCTAAGAGCTGCATGGTACTCCGTTGTGTAAATATCGCATAGTTTCTCTAACCATCATCTGTTCTCAGGCAGTCACATGGTTACCAGATTCTGACTATTGTGAATAGTGTCGCTATGAGCAGAGAAGTGCAGATATAACTTCTGTTGTGTGAAGTTGTCTTTTTATTATTATTTCAAGTCTGACTCTGATACTGTACCAAAGAAAATTCTGAAATGCTTTGTAAAAGTTAGTGCATTACTATTAAATATTTGAAAGGAAACATCCAGAATCTAATGGCATCATTTCAGAAAGAATATGTATATGTGCGTGAAGAAGAATCTTACTTTCTTCCAAAAGTGATTTTCATTTCCCCTATGCATGACTAGGGGTCATATTGTACCTACCACCTACTAAGAAAAATTTTGCAAGTGAATTGAAACCCAGAAACAAGAAAGAACTCTAAAATGCCTCAAGCATTAACAAGTTCCATTATTGTGGGTGAGATAATAGGACAAATTTTCAAAGAGCCCACAAATATTGTGGGCTCTAAGCATAGAGAATTAATTAGGTCAAAAGTCCCTTGTAAGCCTCAAAGATTCTTGTAAGAAATGCATTTAATGCAATAATGACCGGAAATGCAATAATTACTACTTTATGGGGGCACTCTGAACACAAGGCAAAACATTGGCCACATTATTACGTTATTCCCTCCAAATAGCTTGTACCTGGTGATTAATAATAATGGTAATACTAATATAGTGTAGGAATATAATTTACTATAATTTGACATTTTTTTATTTTTAAGTATGACATCAATTATTTTTCATCTTTTATTTCATTTATTCTTTATAACTACCCTGAAATCTATGCTGTTATTATCCCCATTTTACATGGTATTAAAATAAAGACCAGAAAAATGAAACAATTTGCTTAAATTCAAACCAGGTGGGCTGACCACAGTGGAGAGCTCAGAAGCAAGCTATTAAAGAAAGCCATCATTTCTTCCTGCTATTGTATGAGTTGTAGTGTACAATCCACAGCATCTAGCCAAGTCCTTGGGCTTACACGTATGTCTTTTGCAACATCAGAGACAAAATTATTCCCATTTGATTTGAAAGATCCTAATGAAGGAAATTGTAGGCTAACATTGGTTTGTCCTTTCTGCCATGCCACAGGGATCTTAGGTTTATTGGGTTATTCCCATCACAGTGCTCCCATTCCTCTGGGTTTATTTGTAAACTCTTTCTTTGTTCTCTGCTTCCCCAATTGGTCAATCACATTTATCTCCTAATAAGACTCTGTAAACTTGTAAATATTGCTTTTTCTCTTCTTCTTAAGTCCTTTGCATAGTTAATTCAGAGCAATGCCCCTTTTGTATGGACACAGGAAGGCAGCTAATGTTATGCTTTTGTTTCTTAAGAGTTAATTGACTCCGAATAATATTCACTCCTGAGCATCTGTCCTCTCAACATAAGCCTCAGTTGCCCTTACTTCCTAGCACCCCAAAAGCGGGGTCCTGACAAGGAACTGGATGGACCTAGGGCAAGCTGTAAGCTACCCTGGCTTTGAAATGGACCAGGCCAAAGAGCCATAATACTTAACTATAAGTTAAGAGCAATGTCATGAACAAATCCTGTCATGATTCAAAAAGTAACAAATAGATTAGGACTGGTTCTGGGGTTAGGAAAGGTAATCTGGCCTGAGCACTATAACCTGGGATCTATAGCGAAATGTCCCCAGGAGAGCCACATTACAAGCTTGATGCATTTCTTACTGTGTCCATACAAAATAACTAATATTAAAAAGTAGAATTAAGATGTTAATTAAATGATTGTTGGACTAAGGAAAGGAGAAACACACCCTAGGTGGTATTTCTCCCTTTAGAGGAGGGCTTTGGGCTGGAGAGATAGCACAGCAGTGGGGCATTTGCCTTTCACACAGCGGACCCATGTTCAATTCCTCCACCCCTCTTGGAGAGCCCGGCAAGCTACCGAGAGTATCTCACCCGCACTGCAGAGCCTGGCAAGCTACTCGTGGCGTATTTGATATGCCCAAAACAGTAACAATAAGTCTCACAATGAGAGACATTAGTGGTGCCTGCTTGAACAAATTGATGAGCAAGGGGATGACAATGACAGTGAAGAAGGAGGGTTTTCTTATGTTGATTGTGTTACCGGACCTGGGTCTGGTTGCTATCCCCAGTGTGGAGAGGTGGAGATAAACTTGAGGAGAGACCACGGCGGTCAGTTGGAGTTCAGAGAGATGAGTGAGGGAGATGGGAGAAGACAGAAATGATGGGCTTAGTGAGATTGAAACAGGCATGTGGGGAGAATGGTATAAACGGCAACTGATTACCAGCCAGCCTGACCCTCGTTTCCTCCTTCGTCTGCCCATAGCATTGGCCATCCTGGGTGTGAGACCACAGAACAAAGGAAGTGATAAATGATGCTTGGGATTTCTACCATTAGAGATGGTAGAACCATGAAAGAACTAGAACCATGCATAGTCAGAGTTCAGTAAAAAAAAAAAAAAAACTTAGGAAAAATAATGGCCAAATACAATGTGACTAGTTATTGGTTTCTGGAAGAAAAAAAGAACACCAGAAATCTATATGAAAAATAAAATACTCTAACATAGAAACATAACAAAAACATAACAAATTAACAGAAAGTTAATCCAATCCAATGACTATTGCAGCATTATTTGCAATAGCTAAATTATGGAAGCAATTGAAATGCCCTTGACAGATGATTGGGTAAGAAAGATGTTTCATACTTCTACAATGGAATACTATTCAGCTATTAAAAAAGATATAACTTTTTCATCGTGACATATTAAAAGAAACTTGAAGAAAATTAAGGCAGAAAGAAAATGACAAGAATTGGGTCATTTTACTTATTTGAATACCATAAATATGTAAAACAAATGAACAGGAAAATTATAGGAAACACCAGTGGGCACTGGTGAAAGAACCAAGGTTAGCTAAAGAGAAGGAGATTGAAGAGTCATAGGATGGGGAGAAGATGGGAAGAGCAGGTAGAAGGGATAAGGAACCAGTAAAAAGGGAATGATGAGAATCAGGGGAAGATTGATGAGACTCTTAGGAGATCTGCTGTTTAGTAGTGTCATCCCAATGAAAATTCCCCAGTTTTGTACGTTGGTAAAGGGACAGGTATTACAACATTGTTTGATTGAAACCCAATCATGGACAACTTTCTAACTTTTTCTTTCAAAGTGATTTAATTAAGTAGTTTTTTTTTAATTTCCCAGTTTGAGTCAATTAATTGTGCTTATGTAGCTAGTAAGAGTATCAAGGTGAGAATCCTGCAGTTGTGCAACTTTTCTGAAAATATAAACTTAGTTCAACTACAGTTTTTATTGATTGTTTCATGACAATAGTGTTAATATTTATGCTTTTGGTTTACGAAGTTGGCACTTCTGCTATTACCAGTGTTCCAGAAACCATCCCCCATTTTCCTTATGTCACTTCTAGTCTAGTCTTTTCCTGGGTATTATTATTAAATTACTTATTGATCTACTATTTTTTTATTAATAGCCATATTAATTAATGATTATTTATATTAATTTGTTATTCTAGCATTTCTGGAAAAATGGATGTTGATTTGTAAGTAAAGAATCCTTTAGGTCTAGCTAAAATTGCCTTTTCTGTAGGTTGGAGTAGTGAGACTGGTGTCGAAATATCGAATGTAACCAAAGTAGAGAGAGAGTATGGTGGAAATTGTCTGCCACATAAGCAGGGGAAGGGTTGGAATGAGGGTTGGGGATGGGGAGGTGGGGGATATTGGGGATTTGGGTGGTAGAAAGTGTGCACTAGTAAAGGGATAGGTGTGTGATGATTATATGACTGAAGCTCAAACATGAAAGCTTTGTAGCTGTATCTCATGGTGAATCAAAAAAAAAAGGAGGGGAAAATAATAATAAAATGATGAAATAAATTTAACATTCAGAATAGAATAAAAAAAGTAATTTGGAGTTCATGCCCAATTCAATCAGCTTAATCAATGGCTGAATAAATAGCAGCACTCCTACATTATGAAAAAAAAAGCAAGTGTCTCATTTTTTTTCCCCACTTGGTAACCTCAGTTCTGTTGTCAGAGACCAAGGGTTTGTTTTCATTCTCCACTGTTTCATTCAAAACAGAGAGTGTTTGCATTCCTTTACCTTGTTTCTTTATAAACCATATAACTATAAGGGTTTTGAAATGCATAAGAAACAAAGAAAAGATGATTGACAGTGAGAAAAAAAAGGTTGGGGTATAAAAATCTGGAGAAGAGGAGTCACAGCAGTCTGCTCTATGTATAGCTTAACCTCAGAAGGAACATTCTTTTTTTCTTTTTTTTTTTCTTTTTGGGTCACACCTGGCAATGCACAGGGGTCACTCCTGGCTCTGCACTCAGGAATCACCCCTGGCAGTGCTCAGGGGACCATATGGGATGCTGGGAATCAAACCCGGGTCGGCCCGCATGCAAGGCAAACGCCCTCCCTGCTGTGCTATCGCTCCAGCCCCAGAAGGAACATTCTTAACAATTCTGCCTGTAAAGGTCCTTCGGGCTTAGAGATGCCATTATTGTCATGTCAGAAGTCCCCACTCTCATTAACAAACTACTTTTTTATCTGCACTAGGTCCAATCTTAATTTTAAGACTCAATGATAATTTTTAGGTCTAAGACAGGTTACCTCAGTGAAAACCTAATAATCATGAAGAACTCAGGGCAGGTTGCACAAATCTCTTCCTCACAAAACTTTAGACTTTTCTGGATCTGACATTACAGAGAACAAAACCTCATCTAGTTCATTGACATGCTCAGTCCAATCCTTCATTGCACTCTAGAAATTAATAAATTAGTGAATAATGAGTACATGGACATGCAAGTGGAGAAATGGATGTCAATTTATAAGAGTCCCTTGGGTCTAGCAAATTCAATGTTCAAGACATGCTGTGAAAATAACTTTATAACAAAGTTTTATCAACTAAGAACATAAGTGCTTTTCACTGAATATGAAATAGAATCTAGAACTCACTATAAAGTTGATAGTTGTGTGGAATTTTATAGACTAAGTCCTTTTGTAACCTGCCATATAATGTGCCTTTTGAAAGGCAATATTATCAAGGGCTTCTGAGACTTCATCTACAAAAAACTGAGGCAATTATTTGTTGGGGTGTTATTTTTCTCCTTTTGGACACATTCTTTGGAAACTCTGACCCAATACTACATTTTCCCTGATTAAATTATTCTTTTCATACATTATTCACTTACTTGATTACTGTCTGTCTCAATCACCCTGGATGCAAATTTCACTAAAATAAGGATCACCTGCCTTGGGTTTGGCCTCAAGAGTCAAGGATGCTCTCTCACATAGAATTGGTCTTGATCAAATATAAGATAATATTTCATTTATGAATAGTGAGCAGTTCTTATGTATTTAAGTCCAGTTACAGATCTCAGCTATATCCACAGCATCCCCAAGAGGTGCTTGAAAACTGAGACTACTGGACATAAGACCAAAAATCACACAGCCAAAAGCGGAGGGGTCCGGATGCCAGTTTAGAACTTCGAACCCCTAATGCTGCTGGGTTTCCTTAAATACCATGACCACTGTCATCATCACCGTTTTCAGCATTATGTCAAGACACCATGACTTAAGTCCTTCCCAGCTTTCTGCATCCCCTACCAGATGACTGCTCCCTTTCATCAATGCCCCACCACAGTCCCAGGACACTGCACATCGCACTGTCTGGTCACCCTGAAAGAATGCCCTCTATTCTTAACTCTGCCTCATTTTCATAGTGATTCAGATCAATGGGATTTATTAAGGCAATTTATTGGAGATGAATAGGTAGCTAAGCAATGAGTCTAATAGTCGGGGACTTGCTTTTCTTAAATCAAAAGATTCAGGGTCTTTTGCTTAATCGGTACTATTCAGCTTTTTCTGAATAGGCGACTGGGCACTACTCAAAGACTCAAGCGATTAGAAGGAAAGTCAGAACCACCTCTAAGAAAAGATTTGAGGATCAGAGGGGGATGTGCCCTACCCCAATCACATCCAGGCAAAGCTACAGCATTCGACGATGGGATAATGCTGGAACTCAGAGGAGCCACACAGTTTCAGTACATCCCTTTAGCCAGATGTCACTCTGGACAGCACCAGAAAGCTATTATACAATTTCCCACTCTATCTTAGTTCTTCTATAGGACCAATCTATAAGCAGGAATATAGTGAAATGGAAATTTTCCCCATATACCTCAATATAAGTTTCTGTAGTGCAGCGGTTATCACGTTCGCCTTACACCATGTTTATTCTCCAATACACTGTTTCATAATCTTTGCTCAACATTTTCATTCAGACAGGGTTGTCTTCAATTCATACCTGGGGAAACTTAGATATGACATGTGACATGGACCTGGATGAAGCCCTGGTTTTATGTGTTTGTGCATATCTTTGTGATTTGGGGTGCTAAACTCCAGTCTTGGAGGTTAATAAACAACAACCACCTCTAACAGTTCTGGAGACTGAAACTCTGAGGTTGGAGGCATAGCATGTCCCCATAAGACTGAGTTCTGGTTAGGGTGAAGAGCTAGTCACAATTAAAGTTCCAGGTAGGGCCCTCTTCCTGGTGGATAGTCCCAAGGTGTCTACAAAGAGTGGAAAGGGATAGAGAGCGTTGTAAAGTCACTTTCTAGAGGTCACCAACACCATTAATAAGATCTCTACTCTTAGGACTGATCACGCCCTACAGGCTACACCTACTAATGCCATCACCTTTTTTTTTTTAAAAAAAAGATTTATTTATTTTTTAATTAGTGAATCATCATGGGGTACAGTTACAGATTTACACATTTTCGTGCTCGTGTTTCCCTCACACAATGTTCAAGAACCCATCCCTCCACCAGTGCCCATTCTCCACCACCAATAAACCCAGTATCCCACCCAAACCCTAAATCCCATCTCCCCCACCCCACCCTTTCTCTGTGGCAGGGCATTCCCTTTTGTTCTCTCTCTCTCTCTCTCTCTCTCTCTCTCTCTCTCTCTCTCTCTCTCTCTCTCGAATTGGGTGTTGTGATTTGCAATAGGGGTGTTGAGTGGCCATTGTCTTCAGTCTCTAGTCTACTTTTAGCACGCATCTCCCTTTCCACGCATGGTCTCCAACCACATTTTACTTGGTGTTCCCTTTTCTATCTGAGCTGCCTTTTCCCCCAGCATGTGAGGCAACCAAGCCATGGAGCCAACCTCCTGGTACTTATTTCTACTATTCTTGAGTGTTAGTCTTCTACTCTGTTATTTTATATTCCACAGAAGAGTGCAATCTTTCTAAGTCTGTCTCTCTCTTTCTGACTCATTTCACTTAGCATGATACTTTCCATGTTGATCCACTTATATGCAAAGTTCATGACTTTATTTTTTCTAACAGCTGCATAGTATTCCATTATGTAGATGTACCAAAGTTTCTATAGCCAGTCATCTGTTCTAGGGCACTCGGGTTTTTTCCAGATTCTGGTTATTGTAAACAGTGCTGCGATAATGCCATCACCTTTTGGAGTTAGGGTTTCAATACCTAAATTTGGGAGATTGAGAATAGTGGGCGGAAACACAAACATTCTGACTACAGAAGAAAGCATAAATTCTGGAATCAGCCAATTACTACTATCGTGGATACTCTACTCCCGAGTTGCATTGCCTTGGATTAGTTGCCATTTCTTAAATGGCCATTTCTTTGTTAGTGAAATGAAAATTACAGTAATACCTAGTTCTTATCCCATTTATGGTCAAATGAACCTTGAATTCTGACCTGTTCTGACCTCTCCAGTATTTCTGTGGAATTGTTTTACAGGTGAAGCAGAGTCCCGACTGCCAAAGACCTTCAGAATCCAACCACAGCCATGCTCAAAGCCACTCTCCATACATTGGGATGAGCCTCATGCATGAAGGAACCGGCAGAGGAACCCAGATGTGCAGCCACACCCACAAACTGTCCCTGTGACGTGTAATCCCATCAACAGCCAAGATCCAGAGACTAAAACAATGCTCCCGGAAGCACGCAGCCGCATTCATGGCCACACAACCTCTTATAGCCTAGTTCTCCCTCTCAGAGAACCTGGCAAGTTACCGAGAGTATCCTGCCCACATGGCGGAGGCTGGCAAGCTCTCTGTGGCATATTCAGCATGCCAAAAACGGTAACAACGATGGGTCTCATTCCCCTTACCCTGAAAGAGCCTCCAGTGAGGCACCACTGCAGAGAATGAGTAAAGAGAGGCTGCTAAAATCCCAGGGCTAGGATGAATGGAGACATTACTGGCACTCGCTTGAGCAAATTGATAATCAATGGGATGACAGTAATACAGTGATACAGTTTTATAGGTGAGTTACCCTTTTAGCAAGATCTATGTATTAATTGAGGCATCAAAGTCACTGAATCATAAAACAGAATATTTTCCAAAGACTTCTTTCACAGAAAATCAAAACAATTCATTACCAGTACTGAATATTGTTCTGATAGGAAATAACAGAATCAAACATATATCTGTATAAATCCAAGTGCATGTTCTTTATATATAATTAAGAATGACACACCATTACATTTGGCACATTACTATTTGTATGGGTTATAGTCCAGATATTTCATGAGTCAAATCCATAACACTCTATATGATGAATCATCTGCATAACACTTTGGGCTTTTTTTTTTTTTGCTTTTTGGGTCACACCCAGTGATGCACAGGGGTTACTCCTGGCTCATGCACTCAGGAATTTCTCCTTGCAGTGCTCAGGGGACCACATAGGATGCTGGGATTCGAACCCGGGTCGGCTGCGTGCAAGGCCAACGCCCTACCCGCTGTGCTATCACTCCAGCCCCTGCATAACACTTTGATTTCTCTACCGTACACAACAGTTTCAAGGACAGTCTCTGTCATTGACAATTATCAACAGTCTCTGTACCTTCCTAACCCCAGTAGGATTCAGCACTGCTATAATGCTACTATTTTGAAGTGATTTTTCTCTAAAAGAGTCCTAAATGATTGTGTCCCAATATTGATGACAAAGCAAAAATTATGTAGGACAGTAATGGGTTACTAAACTGTTTTCACAGATAGAATGACAGGTCCAGCAAGAATATCTGGCTCTCCTACAGCCTTGGTGAGGGAATAAGTTAGTAAAGCTGAGAGAGTATCCAGGTGAGTCAGCATCAGAAAAGAGCCAGTGGCTCCAAGGGGAATAAAGGAGAAATAACGGCTGTTCAATTCCTAATATAAGGAATTGAAGGGAGCCAGGGGAGAGGTAGTTTGGGGCGTGTGGGGGGTGTGAGAGAGCAAATTGGATGTAATCAGAATCAGATTCAAGATAAACTGTTAATGGTTAATAGGGTCAGCCACCCAAGCAGCAGCCAGACCTGGAATTTTCCATCCTTGCTCTTTGACTGCATTCACTAGAGACCACATGTGCATTAGCCCACAGTCCAAGGAATCCATTTCTGATGCTGATGAAAGGCAGGAGAAGTAACAGGAGTCATTTTCCACTCTAAAATGCCATGCTTTCCAAAGCAATATTCCAGGGCAAGGAAGGAAACCCAGCTTCAAGAGAGGTGATAATAATAACAGCAATAAACAATAATATCCATATTTTTTCCCATGAGCATTGCCAATAAGAATTAAGAATTAAAGGCCAGCATCAGGTAAAGTAACTTGAATCTGTACCTCAATAGGCATTCACAAAAATATTAAAAATTATAGTTATTTTTCTTTTGGAGATGAGAACGTTACAAAGGCAAGGGACTTAATATCACCAGGTGGGAAAAAATAGAGGACAAAATGTTGTATTTGCAGTATATTAGCCCAAATTACTGTCTGGGTATAGTACCAATGTTTCCTTAGAGTGGTTAAAAATATTTAACATTTTAATTCAATCTTTATTTTACATAAAGAAAGGTGCGTAGGTGACAAAACACAGCAAATACCGGCATTTCTATATCAAGGTTGGGGAGTGGAATTCAGCACACTAGAATCCATATGTGAAGAATCCATGCAAAGGAGTAGGAAGAACAGAGCAGTGCCCAAACAGTGTCCTGCTCCTGTCTCCTTCCCAGCCACAGCCGCTGGGAAAGCAAGGAAGGACAGTCAATGTGTGGCGGCATCTCAGCCTAGATTCCTTCTCTGTAATGTTCATCTAATATGGGAGACTTCCTCTCTGGGCTAGAGGCAAGAAAGAAGGAAGGGGGAGAGGAAAACATCTGTGAGGAGGAGCACTTGGACCCAGATTCTCTGCTCAGACTCAGCACCTGCCAAGCAATCGGCAGCCCAGACTCCCTGGAAAGCCCCAAGACAGCCCATTCTTACATTCTCTGATTACATGCTCCCTCCCCAAGTTAATATAAAACCCCCTCACTTGGACACATTGTACTTCTCCATGGAAATGAAGGGATTCCGTTTGAACAATCACAGCCGCAAAAGCTTTCTTTTCTTAAGCTTCATTGACCATCAGGATATTCAAGCCCTGAAGTTGCAATGGAATCCTTGTGGGGAAAACTCAATTATACCCACTACAGGATGCACATAAAACTAGGAGGAGAGGGAACAAGAGCAGAGGTGGGGGAGGGGACAGAAAGAGATTTCTTTTGAATTATACAACCCTCGATTTAAAATTAGACCGTGCAATAACAATCCTAATTCCTGGAAACCCAGGCGAGGGACTAAATACATAATATATTGGGAAGAATTTCTTTTCACCAACTCTGAGAATGTAAGACAGCTTTTGGCATTCACACAGCCTTGGCCTGTGTTTCTGATGGGTGGAAGAGGTTGTTAACCACCTTTTCATGGAAAACAAGCTTCCATCTCTAGTCTGAGGTTTAAATTATTCTCTGGCCCAAAGAAGCAATCCATCATGCTTCATTATGGGGTAGATCTCGCAATGAATAGCATTTGGCAGAGATGGATAACTTCATATGACTCCATTCGGCAGTACAGTAAACGGATCTGTCATCTTCACCACTGGCCGAGGTGGTCGGATGCCACTGGAGATCCCGAGAAAAATTCTGGCTGCCACTGAGGAGGAGCCTGTGGCTGAATTCACACCTGAATAGCAGCCACTGCGGGAATCACCACTGAGCATTGATCCAAACACCTACTGCATGCCAGACCCCTGGGTAGAAATTCTGATTCTGGCACTCACAAACTCATGGACTGTGGTGAGTAACCTCAAGCTCAGATTCCGTAGCTATCCAATGGGGAAAAATAATAAAACCTATAATACCTGCCAAGTAGGTCTGCCCATGCACATTAAACAGTGGCTAGTTTACAGCAAATGCTTAAAATGTGTCAGTGGTTCTTGTCTTAATCATCTCAAGCATTGTTCTAAGGAAATCGGGGAATCTTCGGGGGACAGAGTCTGTGAACATGACTGCACTTTGGATGCCTCTTCTGCCTCCCACAGTTATAGTAAATCTCACTTTCAGACTCAGCATTGAGGCTCAGAGAAATAAAGGGACATGCCAGACTCCACCCAGTAGGGGACTCACGGGTGCTGTCTGTCCCCCTGTTTGTCCCAAACTGTCAACTTGCAAAAGACAGACCTCTGAAGGCAGTGGCAGGAGCCAACAATAAATAGATAAAAGACCGTATCAGATAGAAACACTCCTGAGTTCTTTGGAGAAAATAGAGAATGACACCCCAGCATTAAGAGGCTCTGCTGAGTCTCTTTCAAAGCTCAATTTTAGTGTTACCTAATGCAAAGGTCTGGAGGGATAGCACAGTGGGTAGGGCGTTTGCCTTGCATGCGGCAGAACCGGGTTCAATTCCTCTGTCCCTCTCAGAGAGCTCGGCAAGCTACTGAGAGTATCCCACCCGCATGGCAGAGCCTGGCAAGCTACCCATGATGTTTTCAATATGCCCAAAACAGCAACAACAAGTCTTCACAATGGAGACCTTACTGGTGCCCACTCGAGAAAATTGATGAATAGCGGGAGGACAGCGCTACAGTGCTACCTAATGCAAAACTGATTACCCTTGAAAAGTGGCTGGAGTAATGAGAACTGTATCTCATTGGACAAAGTTTTATAAAAAAAAAAAAAAGAAAGAAAAGGAAAAGAAAAAGAGATACATGATTCTCTAGCAAAACCTTCCTTATCAGCTCTGTTGGGGGAAGGAACAAAACAAGGCAAATAAATGACAAAAGCAGCAGAACCATCAATCACTCCGTTGTTGGTCTGCCAGGCTGGGCTGCAGGCAGGCAACTTATAGGCCACCCTTTGGCTCCGGGCTGCTAATGAGCTAACCGGCTCAGCCCCACTCTGGGCAGGAGAAGGTCTGAGGAGTGCTGCAAAGAGAGCCTGGGGAACGAACTCCTGGCAGCCCTGTCACTTTCTTTCTCTGTGGCTTTGGTCACGTGACCAAACTCCCCTGCGTTTCCTAATCTCCAGCACAACTATTTCTGGGATAGTCTCAGGATTCATTTCCCCCAACTCCAAATTCCTCCATCCCCACAAGTTACCCAATTACATGAACAAAAAAAAGAAACTTTCTAGATCTTCCATACCTGATAAGTCTCCCACTATTATTTATTGTGCAACATTAAAGAAACAATAAATTAAAAAATTTTCTCAAGCGGCAAACAGAAAATGTATCCTTTCCACATAATTTTTAGAGTGTTTTATTAACCCCAGCAAGTCTTATCTACGTAGACTCTTCCCACTTTTGTTACCTTTGAATTTCCCTTGTCACGATTGACTTTCTTTTGGCAAATGGAGAGTTGAAAATGATATGCATAACAACATTATTGTGGGTCTTCTAGGCCTTGGACTCTGAAAGAGAACAGAAATTCAGACACAGATAAGATCAAATCTCTGCCCTACCCAAGGTGGTGTAGTGAGGGAATTCTGTCTGTAGAATTGGAAATCTGGAACTTGGTCCAGAACCTTCTTCAACTTTTCACCTTCTTCAGTTGCTCTTGGGTAATTAATTTCTGAGAATCTCACACTAAATTTTCTGTGAAGTGGGCATATCATCTTGCCAATTACTGAGCAAGTGCAGATTAGATAACCTAATCATGTAAAGCATTTAGCACAAATCTGGGACACAACCCCCTGTCATAGGAGCTGCAAGAATGTTTTCAGGTGATGGCTGGGTTAAGGATGGGGAGTGGCTATTTTTATTTTGTGGCAATTAACCACACTAAAGCCAATCGGATTGGCACCTTTGATCTCCTTCCAGCGGGTTCAGTCATAGAGAATGAGACAAGCACACAGGACGGTCCAAGATTAGGGTTACCTTCTCAGCCCCAGTTTGCTCTACCTAATGTTGGTCCCCTCTCCCAACCCCCAACATGTGAGTTATTGTTTAACTTGATGGAGACATTAAGGACAGTTAGCAAGCACACCAAAATTCAATGGGTACATTAAGAGCAGAGACTGGGATATTTTACACAGCCAATCAGTAAACTCCCCTAAAGTATAGAGTAAAATTGTGACAATTTCCTATCCTATTTCTGTTTTATGTTGCCCACTGCATCTAAAGATCATAAGCTGTTTTATTCGATCCTTTGCTAGGGTACTTTTGCCTACTTGATTATATATTTTAAGACCTACACTGTTCTGTCCAGGAGACTATCCCAACCTTGGGGTATTTTTTTAGGGGGACAATTTCCCAAACATTTGAGGATCATATTGTTATTGTTGCAAAGGGAAGATTCTCCCCTGTGCTGAGAGCAGCAGAGTCAAGCAGCCTGCACGGTCGGTGTGGTGCTGGGGAATTGTTCCAGCCAGCCCCTGGCTTGATCTGGGAATAAACCACAGGGACACTCACCAGCTCATACACAAAGACCTGCTTCCTTCCTGAGTCAAAGGAAACGCAATAGTGCAAGGAGGTGCACCCCAAAGAATCTGTTCATCTCTCTGGGTCTTGAATACTCCCACCTGACCTCCCCCTCCCCAGTTTTCCAGGCTCTCCAAGGAAGAATGGCAATTGCCAAGCTGGGTCAGCCTAGCCAGGAATCCCAAGACCCTGCCCATGGAACGAAGCTCAACTCGGATGAACCAGGACTGGAGCCGATCAGGGCACCAGCTGGAAAAGCCATCAGTGAGGAAATCCCAGACACAAGATGCCTGTCACCGAGTGCGGGGGACACTCACCAGAAGGGACTGTGTCCATGCCGCTCAGGCCGTCGGAGGGCTGCAACTCCACACAGAAGGTTTTGTCATTTGGGCTGTAATAAACTCCATTTCCTGAGCTCCAAGTCTCTCTGGGGTCCACCGCCACCCAGCCCTGTCTGTCCCTGCGTGTCCCCTGCCCTGGCAGAGGTCCATACACCTGCAGCACCATGCGGAGCCTCAGGTGCAGCTCACGTGTGCTAATGAAAGGCTCGCTGGCCACTTCTGGGGGACAGGGAACATGTTCTGGCTGAGGCTACGGGTCTTACCTTCAGCTGGAAGTGAGGGTCTTCTGGGACCAGCGCCCTCATATGACCAAGCTTCGGGCCAGACCGGTTAAAGCTGCATGTCTGGGTGGGACGCAAGCACCAACTAGCTGCAATTTATTCGGTCGACCAAATGGTTCGGGCATGCTGGCTTATAGAGGAAAGGGTTGCTGAACTGACCCTGGCCTGCCTGCCTTTCTTTCTCTTCCTCCCTCCTTTCCTCACTTCCATTTTTGCTTTTGCTTCTCCCCATTCAGGAGAAGGGGGAGAAGCATAATGAATTCCTTCAAATTCATTGGGGAAGTATATTTCTGTGGTTAAAGCCCAGGATTTCCAGTGAGGCCATTCTGACTTTGAAAAAAAAATAATTAGGACTCACCCCCAGGAATCTTGGTGAGGATTAAGCACTGCAGATCAATTGTTGAACACAGAACCTAGAGATGAGTGTGTGCTCTTAATAAATAGGTAGTAGTTTTCTTCTGCTTGTTATTGTCATTACTTTCTAAGAGTTATGCCAGAAATGAAAGGAACAACACTGGCACTGTGATTGTTCTCACACAGTGTTCCCTTGTCCCATTGGACACCTTGGCGGGAAATGGCCCTAAATGGTTGGTCAAGAGTGGTTAGAAATTATCTCCATGGAACAACTATTCTATGCTAAATATCCCCAAAGTGTTATCCCAGCCAAGTTATGCCACAAACATATCACTGTATCACTGTCATCCTGTTGCTCACCAATTTGCTCAAGCGGGCACCAGTAGTGCCTCCATTGTGAGACTTGTTCTTACTGTTTTTTTTTTTTTGGCATATCAAATATACCAACGGGTAGCTTGCCAGGCTTTGCCATGCAGGCCAGGTACTCTTGGTAGCTTGCCGGGCTCTCCGAGAGGGACAGAGTAATGGAATCTGGGTCAGCTGTGTGCAAGGCAAGTGCCCTACCCACTGTGCTATCGCCACAAACATATACAACTACCTAATAATAGTACCATGCTGAACATAATCCATTTATAGTTTCCCTGTAAATCAGGAGATGATGCAAATGATATTTTTATTTTTCTGGGTAAGGAATTCTCAGGCTCAAAGTGGTTAAATATTTCACCCAGGCCCACACAGTTAAACGCGAACCAGGGGTTTTAAGTGCCACCCTGCTCTGCTTCCTGCATGGGAACCGGGTGTGCCTAAGAGGAATGTGGAGGACAACAAAACGGGGGGTGAGGGCAGGGCACGGAGGGATTAGGGGAAGAAGCTAATAAAAATGACAAGTGGCGGTAAAGGGGGGGGTGGGATCTTGATGAATTCAGGAATGGGGAACAAATGGAAAGCACCCAGGGATGGAGAGGCAGGGCAGAATGGAATGTTCCCAATTCATAGAAAATTCGAGCCAAGTCCAAGAACTTGGTGTGTCTGAGTTAAGTGTCCCCTATACCCTGTAGTTATAACACCAACAGAAGTTTCTCCAAAATTACGTACAGAATTACAAACAACCAGCAAATGCTTTCGAATATGATTTATGCCCAGCCGACGCCTAAAGCTAATTGAACCCACCAGAGCCAAGCTAGAAGCAGCCATAGAGGCCCCCGAATACATACTTGGTGGCCCAAGAGATCCCCAGCACCACAGGGTATGAATATTTTTATATTCTCAGACCCTTGCTTTGGAACAACAGCCTGGTTGGCTGAGAGTAGCCAGTGATGCCCCTGGTTTCCTGACCACCATTTTGGAGGCCAAAAGTAAATTTTTTTTAAGTAAATAGATTTATTTGGAGGGTTTTTGACAGTGTAGCGGGGCGGGGGTGGGAGAGAGAGAGAGATAGAGATAGAGAGAGAGAGAGAGAGAGAGAGAGAGAGAGACGTGCTCAAGAGAGAACACAGGCTTCTCCAAGGACCGAGAGAGCCCCTAGACACATCCCAGCATTAGACACGAAAGCATGAAAGTACACATCTCAAGAGGGAAGATGGCTACAATAGCGGCCACAAGGTTTTCTATTTCTGTATTTTAGTATTTTAGTAACTAAGTCCAGAGAAATTTCTGCCAGAAGTTGCATCATTGCTAGATCGTACTTCTCTGCTACATTATATTCCTCATATGAGTGCAATCTTTCTATGTCTGGCTCTTTCTTCCTGACTCATTTCACTCAACATGATACTTTTCATGTTGATCCACTTATATGCAAATTTCATGACTTCATGTTTTCTAACATCTGCATAGTATTCCATTGTGTAGACCTCATATCTCTTCATTCTCAGCAATGGAAAACAAATTATCAAATGCTTCCTTTCCAGCAGGTCTGACTTTGGGGGTGGGGGGAACTCCAAACAATAATAGTGAGTTTTTTGTTGAAATATTGAATGTAATCAAAGTAAAGAGAAAGTAAAGTGAAGTTTATCAGCTACACAGGCGGGGTGGGGGGCTGGGGAGATGGGGGGTGGAGGGAGATTTACTGTGGTTCTTGGTGGTGGAATATGTGCACTGGTGAAGGGATGGGTGTTTGAGTATTGTGTAACTGAGACTTAAGCCTGAAAGCTTTGTAACTTTCCACATGGTGATTCAATAAAACAAACAAACAAACAAATAAATAAATAAATAAAAGCAAGCTAAAAAAAAGGGGTGAGATGAGGGTGACACATGTGCTCAGGCACCACATATGCTTGGTCACATGGGCACAAGCAGCACATGGGCTTGGGCAGCATATGCACCAAAAAGTAAATTCTTTTTTTTTTTTTTTTTTTGCTTTTTGGGTCACACCCGGCGATGCACAGAGCTTACTCCTGGCTCATGCACTCAGGAATTACTCCCAATGGTGCTAGGAGACCATATGGGATGCTGGGAATCAAACCCAGGTCAGCCGAGTGCATGGCAAACGCCCTACCCACTGTGCTATTGCTCCAGCCCACCAAAAGTAAATTCTTTTATTTATTTATTTATTTATTACTAATTAGTGAGTCACCATGAGGGTACAATAACAGATTTACACATTTTCATACTTGAGTTTCCCTCATGCAGTGTTCAAGCACCCCTTCCTCCACCAGTGTCCATTCTGCACCACAGTGAACCCAGTATCCCTCCCACCTCCCAATCCCATTCCCCCTCCTCCCTCCCTCCCCCCCTGCCTCTATGGCAGGGCATTCCCTTTTGTTCTCTCTCTCTCTCTCCTTCTCTCTCTCTTTCTCTCTCTCTCTCTCTCTCTCTCTCTCTCTCTCTCTCCTTTTGGATGTTGTGGTCCGCAATAGGGGTATTGAGTGGCCATTGTGTTCAATCTATCATCAACTTTCAGCATGCATCTCCCCTCCCGAGCGGGTCCTCCAACCAGAGCTTACTTTATGTTCCCTTCTCTATCTGAACTGCCTTTTCCCCCAGCATGTGAGGCCATCTTCCAAGCCATGGAGTCAACCTTCTGGTACTTATTTCTACTATTCTTGGGTGTTTGTCTCCTACTCTGCTATTTTATATTCCACAGATGTGCACAATCTTTCTATGTCTGTCTCTCTCCTTCTGACTCATTTTGCTTAGCATGATACTTTCCATGTTGATCCACTTATATGCAAAAATCATTACTTCATCCCAAAAGTAAATTCTTAAATAAATCAATGGTTTCTGTGCAAAAGGACTCAATCCTATAACATCTCTATTACCTGCAGTTTACTCAGTCTGGGTAGAAACAGCTTTAGGAAGTAACATTGAAGCTCCAGCCAGGCCTGGCTCATCAGGAAAGCTGGGCGAGTACTAGGGCCATGAGAAGCAAGACCTTGCCAGTCAAGATGTTCAATCTCTCTGGACCTCAACTTTCTCCTCTGTAAGATGGAATGATGCAGGTCTCTTCCCTTAGTGGGCTGCCGTAAGGGAAAAAATGTTGCTAGTCTTTGGCCTATCTAACCTGACATGTAGCAAACACTCAGGTGATGTTAGCTAGCCTGACTGGGACCACAAGATCTTCACCTGGGACCTGTTCCTTTCTTTCCAAGCTGACTGCTCTGACAGTCTATACTGGTTTACTTTACAACTTTACTTTCCCTCCTCTGCCACAGCAAGTTGGCTTTTACTTGTTTTATCGTGTATTTGTTTTCCAATAGTTTTACTAAGTAGGACAGCTCTATCAATGAGGTCTGCTGTTTTATTGGTTGCTAATTGCTTGGGTATAATTGTTGCAACAATACTTATGTTCCTATAATTCTCTGTAGCCAATCAAGGTGGCGTATTCTCTAATTACAGCACAGACTTCTCAGTCACCAGCATCCACTCAGAGCACTGTTTACTCTTTCCAGCACTTTTTACCAGAAAGGACTTTACTGACAATGACAAGGAAATTGTGTCAGTAAATGGCATTTAAAAATAATTGTGTAAGTGTATTAATATACAACAAGCAGCATTTTATAATTATAACAATGGGCATTTTTTAAAGCATGTTCTGAAATCTGTTTCAAGGTCTTTAATACATGTCTCTCAATCTCTAGCAGAACAACAGAAGTTGGTGCTGATGATGCTTTTGGGACCATATAGGTCCCAAAAGACTTGCAGGTACACCAGAACTTCAACAAACTCTACTCAGCTTGAAACAACTGCCAAAAGCATCATATCGTGTTCAAACACATTCTGGAATGCATAATTATATGTCCTCTAGAACCACTGAAGATACTAATTCCCATGGAAGCACTCTGTGTGCTGCAACATAAAAAATTATTATCAGTAGTAAATCCTTGATTTTAATCCCATGACATCACTTCCCTGCTTCCTTTTCTTTGTAGACTAAAATCCATGCCTTTATCTTAGCCTCCAATTCCCTCTTGTGAGTTATGACTCTACAAACCTCCAAATTTCTCCTCCCATTTTCACTAACCACTCCACCATCCTACAGTGCCACTGGCCTTCCTTCTATTCTTCAAACACAACTGACCCCACATTAGAGCTTTGATTCTTACAGTTCTCTCTTTCCTGTTGCTCTTCTTTCCGCCCTTGATGGCTGGGTCCTCTCAACTATTGGTCTGAACTCTAGGACTGACTCCACATGAATCCTTTCTAAACACTGAAACACCATTTTTTAATTACTTGTCCAACTATTTTGCTGTAGTGTTGAATAGCATTGTCACAATCTGGTGTTATCTTATTAACCAGTCTATTTACACTGTCTTTCCAGAGTATAAATTCTGTGAAGGCAAAATCTTCTTCACCCCAGTATCACCCAACATCTATAAACAAAGATTCATAACAATATAAAAAATATTCGTTTAATAAAGTGAATATATGAATGAAAAAAATTCTTTTTGTTCTTGTAAATTCTATTTCACATTATCCAAGTGATGGGCCTAAGGAGAAATCTGTGGACCAGAGAGATAATGTAGACGCTAAGGTGATTGCCTTACATATGACCAACCCTAGTTCAATACCCAGAAACTACCTGTTATTTCTGAGCACAAAGCCAGGAATAAGCCTTGAGCACCACTAGGTGTGTACTCAAAACTAGAAAAGTTAAAAGTAAAAAAATACAAGCCAAGGAGAGCGATCTCAGAACACCCCACTTTATTGCCATCTTGGTTTTTTTTTTGTTTTTTTGTTTTGCTTTTTGGGTCACACCTGGCGATGCACAGGGGTTACTCCTGGCTCTGCACTCAGGAATTACTCCACTCCACTCCTGGCGGTGCTCAGGGAACCATGAGGGATGCTGGAAATCGAACCCAGGTAAGCCATGTGCAAGGCAAACACCCTGTCCGCTGTGCTATCACTCCAGCCCCCTTTCACTCTCTTTTTTTTCTATTTTTTTTCTTTTTTGTGTGTGTTTATTGCCACCTTGATTTTGACACCCAGTTGCCAGAACTGTGAGAAAATAGGTTTTCTGTTGTTGAAGCCACTTGGTCTGTGGTACTTTGCTATGACAACCTTAGTAAAACTAAAACTATACACTCACCAATATTTTCCCTAAGGGAGGATGCTAAGCATCTGGTCACTGAGCTAACAACTATATTCCCTGGTCTCTTGCACAGATGTATGAGAACTTACATTGAATGAGCTGCAAGCAGAAGCATCATGTGACTTTCATCCTCTCCTTTAGTCTATGTGACATTATATCTATTTTTTAGATCCAAATCTAACTCACCTCTATTTTTAATAAAAGGTACCTTTACCTTCTATTCTAATTTTATTTGAGGGTTTTCCCTTGTCATGTTAAGGAACCCAAGGGCCACCCCTGGAGATTCTCAGCCTTTTAGCATGATGGTTCAGTGCTCAGACCTAGCGATGTTGGGTGGTGCTCAGTGTTGCTCAGTGACCACAGTGAAGCTTAAAGACCACCAGAGCATTGCTCTTAACACCTTGTGGTGTTAGGAATCAAACTCAGGGAGCACGTAGGTGTGTGCTCTAGCCCTTGGAGTTATCTTTCCAGCCCTGCCTCTACTACTCAGACCTCAATTCTAACTAGTTGCAGTGCAGAAAGGGAAGGAGAGCCAAAGGTAGGCATGAGACTTGGGGGATGGCAGGCCACGCCAAGGCCTCCTCAGCTGAAGCTGTCTACTCCCACAGTTCCCACCTGAATCATGGCACCATGGTGCTGGCATTCTCAAAAGCCACTGAAGGACGCTTTCCATGCATCTGTGGCAGGACACTTAGACACTACACTCATCACTTAAGCTTTAGTGCTCCTAAGTTCCATAGGCCCTGAAATGGAGGACTTTGAAATGCAGGAGGCAGGTGCAGTTGAGGGTCTCTAGGAAGAGCTCCTGACCCCAAGAGAGCCTGTAAGTTGGAGAAGGGCACAGAAATGGAGGCAGAAACAAAAGTAAAAAGCAAAGTTACTGCTTCCTAAGCTCCTTAAAGGGCTAATCTTATACCTAGAGTGGAGTGTGAGGACAGTCCCTCCTGCCTTTTGAGGTCTCTGCTCCTTCTTGTACTTATTATGCTATATAAAACTGATAGCAAAGGGCTGCAACACTAAAACATACCCGCGATTTCTCAGCAGATACATAGGGGAGAGAGATACTATTGTCTGAGGGAACGGTATTCCAGACTGAAGAATCAAACGAAACACCAACTATTGGAATAACTTACTTGAGATGCAAGGTACTCACCAATGCCCAAACCAGCTAACAGAGGGTCGAGATTGAGCTCAAACCTAAAGAGAGCGTAAGCTCATGTGTGAAAAATCATATCACACTTTGTTTATTGGATGTAGATCTCAGTTGGGAAACTCCTTCAAAATCCTGGATGCTTGCTTAAAAAGTTTTTTTTTCATTTTGTTTTTATATTTGAATGCTCAGCTTTTCCTTCATCAGAGCACCTTTGGGAAAATATAAAATATACACTGAAAAATAAACCAAATGTCCAGCTCAGTGAGTTTTTGAGAGATCCTCCATGCCTCTGGCCATGACAACTTTCTTTGTTTTTCCTTCCTTCCTTCCTTCCTTCCTTCCTTCCTTCCTTCCTTCCTTCCTTCCTTCCTTCCTTCCTTCCTTCCTTCCTTCCTTCCTTCCTTCCTTCCTTCCTTCCTTCTTTCCTTCCTTCCTTCCTTCCTTCCTTCCTTCCTTCCTTCCTTCCTTCCTTCCTTCCTTCTTCTCTCTCTCTCTCTTTATCTCTCTTGCTATTTCTCTCTCAGTTTTATGGGTCACACCCAGCAATTTTCAAAGGTTACTTCTGACTCTGCACACAGGAATTACTCCTCGTCCTGCTCAGGGGACCATGTGTGATATTAGGAATCAAACCCGGGTTGGCCGTGTGCCAGGCAAATGCTCTACCTGCTGTACTATCACTCCAGTCCTTGTGAATTCCTCTTTCAACCACCCCCTGCCCTTCTATGTATTTTTTATCATTATCACTTTTTTGATGTTCATACATTTACTCTATAACTTAAAAATTTTTAATATATATTTTATGTATAAAATATACTTTAAATGCTCCACGTTTTATAGAACTGTCCATAAGACATAAGATAGTTTTAGGAATACAATGTTCCAGCACCAATCACACCACCACTGTGACCTTCCCTTTACCATTGTCTCCAGCTACTCTCTCAGTTTTATTTATAGCTTAGCACACATCCCTGCGCATGTGGTTTAATTTTAATCACTTGAGAAAATGGTTTAAATACAGGAGAGCATACATTATGTACTCTCTGGTGTATCTTTCTGAGCATAGCTTTGATGTTCATCTATGCTGTTTTATAGCCATGATTTCATTCCTTTTCACTGCTATGTAGGATTCTTTTATATCAACACATTCTAATTTGTTTCCTATTGAGTGATCTCAGGAATTTCTTTTCTATCTCACTGTTTGAAACTCCAGGTTAAAGAGCCAAGGGAACCTCACTGGGAAGATGGTGCTGATCAATAGGGCTTTCTTTTCCCTCCCTACACTATCTCTGTGCTTCTTAAACCCTAGTTGCTTATTGATAACTAAGCACAAAGATATACATCTTGCTTCCTTAACAACCATTGGTTTGGTACTCTCAGAAGCCTAAAACATCTTTCATCACTCATGTGGACCACTTATTTTTTTGCTCACCAAAAAAATACTTGCTAGGACCCAGATGTTTATGGGACTGTTCTAAGTACCCAGGAACCAAGTTAGTTTCTAGCAAAGCTTCTCTTTAGCCAAAATTTTTTTTTCTGGTGTCCAAATACATTAGGAATGAAAAATCCATCAAGAACCTTTTCAGGGTATTTTAGGGGAAGGGAGCTTATACCTGGTGGCACTGGGAAACCGTTCTTGACTCAGTTCTTAGGGGACCATGTGGTGTAAGGGAATTACCCAGAGTTTCTGCATGCAAAGCATGTGTGCCAGTCCTTTGGACCCTGTGTGACCCTTCAGAGATTTTTTTAAAGAAGTAAATCAGTAAAAAGTGGCAAATAAGACTGACTCACCAGAAATTTCTAACATATTTGAAAATTGTGACTTTTTTTTAGATCTTGGAGTCTTAAAGTCAAAACAATTTCGAGTGTTGTTTTCTGGGTTCAGGGGAATACTTTTAACTCACAACCATTCTTTCAAAACTTCCTCATTGAGCTTTATTCATAATAGTCCCAAGCTGAAAATAATCCAAATGATGTGGGTAGTGACATATGAGCAGGTATGCAATACATCATAGGGACATATAATCAAATCTTGTTCACTAACAGAAAAAAAGCACAAACACTACTACATGCAACAGCATGGATAGACCTCAGAAACACTGTGTTCAGAGAAAGTTGTCAGCTACAAGATACCACATATGAAATGGTTCTAGATTCTATGAAATTTCCAGAACAGGTGAATTAATACAAGAAGAAAAGAGGTCAGTACTTGCCTGCAACCAAGACTGATAATGAGGCAAGTCTGAACATGAGCATAAAAAATGGCAATGAAACAGGGCTGTGCTGGGGACACCATTACACATATTTATTTTAGAATAATAAAATTAAAAGTGTATACTAAAAATATAAGAAAAAACCCAAGCTAAAAAAGGGTGGTTGCTGGAGAGATAGAACAGTAGGTGCGACACTATTTTTGCCTGCAACCAACCCAGGATCAATCCTTGGCATTATAGTCCTCCCACAAACACCAACAGGAGTGCTCTTCAAGCATGGACCCTGAGCACTGATTGATGTGGCCTCAAAAAACTGAAAAAAAAACTGAATAAATAAAAGTGCTGGAGCGATAGCACAGCAGTTGGGCGTTCGCCTTTCACATGGCAGACCCGAGTTCGATTCCTCCGCCCCTCTCGGAGAGTCCGGCAAGCTACCAAGAGTATCGAGCCCGCACGGCAGAGCCTGGCAAGCTACCCGTGCGTATTGGATATGCCAAAAACAGTAACAGTAAGTCTCTCAATGAGAGATGTTACTGGTGCCCGCTCGAACAAATCGATGAGCAATGGGATGACAGTGACAGTGACTGAGTTCTACATGTACAATGGGTGAATTGGATGGCGTACATAGTGACTATAACAAAACAATATAGGATTATTTGCATGAGGTGTGTTTATGTACGCATTTAAAGTAATCTGGATGGAGGGTGTATAAGAGGTCACATTACACTTTGATTATATAAAAAGGACAACAAACGGAAGGACATATCTGTGACTAGCAACAAGGCCTGAAGTGACAGTTTTGGCTTTTCAAGTTTTCCTTTTTGCTAAGGACCCATGATTTACCAGGTGCCTTCTGCACTGGAAATGCCAAAAACTGGAGAAAGATCCATCATGAGTGTGGAGCTTCAGGCCGGGTGGAGGATTTGGACCCTGTTATGGACAGAAGCCCAAGACTACCCTTTGTTTCAGCATTCATCCCCCTCCTTTCCCATGCTATACTGCCTGCATTTTGAAACCATGAACCCTTTCACTCCCTCCCCTGCGCCTGCGCCAGTCGCATGCTTGGTCTGCTCTGGGGTCTGGGGGGGAAGTTTCAGGTGGAGATTCTGTCAAAGATAAATGGCCCGGCCCAGAGAGCAGCCCTGAGCTGGGAGGGAAGCGGGACGCAGTGCCATGAATCAGCAAGTTTCCCCAGGAGGAGAAGCGGTCTGCTTATTGCACACGCCTTGTCATTGATCGCAAAGGCCCTGGCCTGCAGGCAGCCCAGGCGGCACTTTCCAAGTTGTCTGCCGAGTCAAATCCTGAGAACTCCAAAAAGCAAACTCGTCCTCGTATCCTCGGAATAGAAAGGAGAGGGTGAGTCCTGACGCGGCCCTGACAGAACACCTCTGACTGGAATGGGGGGTTTTCCAACTCAGAGAGCCACCACCACAAGGAGGGACAAAGCAACAGAATAGGGTGTGGCAGGTCATGCTTGTTACCCCACACTCCCAGCACCTGGGCAGTTCCCAGGAAATCTTGACCCAACAAAGGAACAAATGAACTTTAGAAAGCAACCAAATGAAAATTCGTGTAGGCATTTATGTCACCTCAAAGGGCTTAAGGCACTTTCCTCACGTGCAGCCAAATCCACTTGGACCCACAGTACCACATATGGTTCCCCCCCCCAGCCCCCAAGTACTTCCAGGAGTGATTCCTGAGCACAAATCCAAGACTAAGCACTGAGCACCGTCAGACGGGGCTCAAAGCAACCCCCTTCCAAATTTTGCAGACTGTGGACAAAGGTAAAAAACAGACTCTGAACTCTGGTGAGCAAACTGTATGAGAATGTAGATAGTGCAGTGTCACTTCGTTATAGTTTATCTGTAACTTTGTAGTAAATATACTAAAATTCCAGTAACAGTTAACTCTCATTTTGCCGATGCAGTTTGACTGAGATTGACAGTGGACAGTTTTATTTTCATGTTAAGTGTTTTTTACCTCTCAAATTTTCTGGGTTTTGCATTTATCTGTTTCTTTTTGAGGGGATCCCCAACAGAGCTCAGGAAGCTCCAGAGCCCTCCTGGCCACGCTATCTGAACCAGAAGCCTCAAAGATAGGCCCCTTTGGGTTCCAGGGACATCAAGATACTTACACCCATCAGTACTCAGGAGCCTCTCAGGCTACATCTTACATCATCTGGGGATTACAGGGTGCTGGGAATAGAGCAGGGTCCCTCTTTTCACATGAGGAAACTCACAACCCCCTCTCACCCCATACCCATATTTATTCTTTATGTAATACGTTAAATACCTTACTTCTTCTGTGCTTCCAGATTCCAGGTATTCTAATGGCGAAAAGTTTTCAATCAATAGATGTTCTTTACATGGAACATCCAAAGGGGTGGGCCACTCAGAGAAGTAAGCACATAAGTAGAATGTAGGCAGGATTTGTTGCCTGAGACATCTGCTTTGGCAGGAGCAAAGTTGGTTATATCAGTTATTAGCACAGCAGGTAGGGCAAGGCTGACTCAGGTTCAATTCCTCCATCCGTCTCGGCGAGCCCAGCAAGCTACTGAAAGTATCCCTCCCGCACAACAGAGCCTGGCAAGCTCCCCGTGGTGTATTCGATATGCCAAAAACAGGAACAAGAAGTCTCGCAATGGAGACATTACTGGTGCCCACTCCAGCAAATTGATGAACAATGGGATGACAGTGCTACAGGGTTACAATTACATATTAGAGTTCAAGGACTGTGTCTTCAGCCTCCCTCAACAAGGTGAGCTAGATTTTCCCTGAAAGGAATCTTGGGACACACGTTGCCCCAGAGAAGGAGATACTGAGCTCTGTGTGGATTCTTGTTTTGGCTACAGTAATGCCTGGTGCAGTCCGTTCAACTCCCAAAGTCTTTCTTTGCTGCCTGTGAATAAATGCATGACAGCACTGTGGAGTCCTCGACAGGTGTAACTAGAGTAGCTGAAATATTTATTCCAATACACGTGGGACCTCCAGGTATTGAGTATTTTGTATTGTTTTGGATTTTTTGAGGGGGTGGGAGGGACACCTAGCAGTGCTCAGAGCTTAATCCTGCTCTATTCTCAGGCATCACTCCTGCCAGGGTTGGGATGCCATATGTGGTGCTGGAGATTCAACCCAGGTTGGCCGTGTGTAAGTCAAGCGCCCTACCTATTGTGCTATCATTCGAGCTGCAGCTGTGGAGTGCTCAACACAATAACCTAAGTTGGCCGTTCAAAGACCAAGAGTTTTCTAAGTGAAAAACAATGCTCTTTCCCTGCTGCTTGCACAATTAGCACTTCTTTCCATTGTGGAGAGCGTTACTCTCTCCTTTTAGCACTCAAATATAATTACATGTCAGTGAGCACGGAAGAGTTAAGCTGGAAAAATCCCTGCAAGATCAATCATGAACCCAAACCCCTTATCAGAGCTGAAGCATGTGATAATAAATAGAATAATCTTTGTTGTTAGATATTTTTATATCTTTCCTTTTTGAAGACATTCCTAGATCCCTCATCTACCAGTGGAGAGTCAGGTTCCACCATGCCCACGCCTCATAAACCAGGATTCATAAAACAGCAAAAATGCCACATCCAAAGAAGTGAAGATGCATTTAGACTAGTGATTCTTCAACTTGACTGTGCCTGAGAATTAGCTGAAGGGTTTGTTTCACAGACTTCTAGGCTCAGCTCCCAATAGAATTGATTCAGGAGGAATAAGCGGGTCTTTGCCTTGGTTTGACTTGACCTACAATGGTGGACAAAGGCAGATGGAAAAAGACACTTCCTAAGCAGGAAGGAGCAGCAGGCCCAGTCATCCTATCAGCGGAGGAAGAACAGTTTTTCTCTCTGAGCAGCAGGACAGTCCATGATTGGTCATACCGCAAATGAGGACAGCCAGTAAGCTCTCCTTGTCTCCCAAATGTCTCTGTGCTTTCTTGCAGTCAGAAAAAAGCCACCTTAGGTAAGCATTGACACCTCTTCAGCTGCTTACAGTTAACAACATTTATTTCTCATAAGGCACAGCTGCTGCTGGTGGCATGGTAGAGTTGTCCTACTAGATTGTGCTCCAGTCGTTGACTCTGGTCTCTTGGCCTGCCTGTGTGAATCCTTTCCTCTGTAACAGTGGAAGAAGAACCTGAGGAAGGAGCTCAGGAAGGAGACCACTCTCCTATTATTGGCCAACTCAAGTCACATGATCTTTCTTTTTATTTTAAAATTTTATTTTTTTAATAATTTATTTATTTTTAATTAGTGAATCAACGTGAGGGTACAGTTACAGATTTATACATTTTTGTGCTCATGTTTTCCCCATACAAAGTTCGAGAACCCATCCCTTCACCAGTGCCCATTCTCCACCACCAGTAAACACCACATCCCTTCCACCCTCCCCAGTCCCGTCTCCCCCCACCCCACACTGCCACTATGGCAGGGTATTCCCTTTTGATCTCTCTCTCTGATTAGGTGTTGTCAAGTCACATGATATTAAATAGCTCCAAGAGAGTGGGAAGGTATATGATTCCATGTGTCCAAATATCAAGATGAGATTCATTGACTAGAACAAATCATGTCAACCCTAACAATGTTTCATGATTTCATTTATTCTTCTAAACAGTAAAAAAGGCCGGGATGACTCAAGCACTCATGATACCAGAGTACACACACACACACACACACACACACACACACACACGCACACACACACACATGATAACAGAGTCATAATAAATAAGATAATTAATGTTTAATAGAAGGCTGGAGCAATAGCACAGTGGGGAGGGAGTATTCCTTCCACGTGGCCCGACCTGGGTTCGATTCCTCCTCCCCTCTCAGAGAGCCCATTAAGCTACCGAGAGTATCTCGCCCGCACGGCAGAGCCTGGCAAGCTACCTGTGGTGTATTCTATATGCCAAAAACAGTAACAATAAGACTCACAATGGAGATGTTACTGGTGCCCGCTTGAGCAAATCGATGAGCAACGGGATAACAGTGATACAGTGAATGTTTAATAAAAAATATAAAGTATTTTATTTTATTATTTCAATCTTTCAAAAGCTACAATTCCGTGATTTTTGTTATACTTTTGATTGAAAACATAGCAAGTGATCTATACATTACATTTTAAAGAAACACAGAAAATAACTATACAACATGGTGATACTCAATAAAGCCAATTTTTAGTGATCAGTGTTGTGCCAAGAGCAATTTCCATCTTTCAAAATGGTCTCCTTTATGTACGATGTTAACACTGGGGCAATCTGGTGAATGACACAACATGGGAATTCTCTGCACTGCTTTTGAAACTACTTGCATGTCTATAATCATTGAAAATAAATTAGTTTTTTTAAAAAAACTCAGGGCCCAGCAATAGCTCCCTGGCAAAGCACCTGCCTTGCAAAACATTGGTCACCAAGTTTGATCCCTGCACCACACCAGAAGCACCACGTGCAGCTCCACAGCACTGCCTGTTTAGCATCTCCAGTCCTCTGAGTGTGAGATCTTTGGTACGCAGCAACCAAATGTGTGTGAGCACCACAACTAATGCATCTGAAGACCGAAAATCAAAGTGTACCTCCTCTGACCAATGCAGCAACAGCAACGACTATAAAGGGAAGGGAATGGGAATATATATTTAAAGAGACAAAGTGAAAAATCCAAAACAAGTAGACCATTCTCCCTCAGGTCCTTTGCCCGCATCTTCTCTCTAATTGTCACATGCTGAGCCATGAGGGAACTGTCTACATCAAGTGACCGTTGCCAGGGAAAGCAAGAAATCTGATTAATGTGCTGGAGAGATGACTGCAGACATCCACCCACCTGTCTGCACCTTCAGTCTGCAGAAACATGGATGAAATTTCTTCTTTGAAAGTTCCAATAAAAGCCCATCAATCCCCATGTGTGTCCCCTGTACTGCAGGTAATAAGTGGTAGCCCAGGTGAACGGTTCTGTGTTTTCCTTTAAATTCTTGGGATTTCAATGACAGGCCAAGGCTCTCATCTGTCAGCAAACTGTTCCAGGCAGACCCATTACTTTAGCACCACAATAAAACGAAGGACATCAGGATAATCTGTCAAACAAAAGCAGCTGGAAGCATCATCATGTACCAGAGGCTGTATTCATTTGCCCAGAACATTTAAAAATCTATGCCCTAGCACTTCTCCCCAAAGTCCTTATTTCACCCAATAAAATAAATTTAAAGTGCATAGATGTATATTAAAAATATCTAAGCAAACACTTGCAGCTAAATAATGTTCACCCAGATGTGCCTACATTTTTTTTATTGTTAGGCATGTTTTCTGTCCTCCCAAGTAAATATTTCACTGAAAAAGCTCCCTAAGCTGTTGTTATCTCGATATTTTCACAATAGAATATTCCGTGCTCTACACATATAAATACTGTGAACAACCAGACGTTTTCCCAAAGAGACTGCTGATTTCCCTGCATTTTGCTCAACGATTCTTTTCATATCTTGGAGCAAAGACTCCCTATCCCCTGCCTCACAGGGTGTGAACTGCAACATCCAAGGTACTAATTCCCAGCAATTTCCACATAATCCTTAGCGGTTGCATGGATAAAAGTCCCTCCCAAAATACCAAGTCTGTTTCATGCAATGGTACCATGGGATATGGGAAGGAATTCAAATGTTGAGCTCTTGCAAACCCCATGCTCGAAGGCTGTTTCTTCCACTTGCATGACTTACAAGTTACTTGCAGCCTCAAATGGGAAGCAGTGTTGCTGTACCTTCCTGTCTATGCGATTTGGTTAGTGGGGCAGGGGTACCTCCCCCCACAGCCACTGCCACAATTGATACCAGTCCTCCTGAAAGGGGCTACTGTCCAGTTGGTTCTATGGGACACTCCCTGTGGCTGAAGCTCATGCTGCAGAGGATTTCCCTCTATTCAACAAGTCCCCATACACTTGTGACAATTTAACTCATATTTAATATCCTCTTAGGTGCTCTCTCAGGAACTGATTCGCAAACCTGACTATGCATCAGAATTCTTGGGTGTGTAGGCCGCCGGTGGGGTAGTTAAAACAGGTACCTCAGCCCCACTCCTAGAGTTTCTGCTTCACTAGACAAGGTTGATATCTAAAAATCTGCATTCTCACAGATTTCTGGGTGATGCTAGTGCCCTGGTCAAGGGGTCATTGTTTGAAAGATGTGGCTTTAGAAGAAAGGTCTTCAATTGTTTGGGTTTTTTTTTTGTAAAGCATTAGATTGGGACATTAAAGCATTAGATTGTCCCTAAAAGGCAATAGCAACCCCTGTGAGATACTGGAATGATCCATGGTGGTTCTGATAATCTTGGGTGCACAGCAGAGGCATTGCATAAAAATAAGGGAGTGGTAGAAGTAAAAAATGAAGAGAATGAAAACCGTTCATTCATGTTTCATCTGTTGTGTGACATAGAGTTAAAGCCCTGGTGATTATTTGCCTTTCCAAACAAACACACCAAATGCCAGTTATAACCAATCAGTAGTCAAGTCAGCTAATGGGGCTTAACAAGCAAGTGATGGTCAGTGAGCTTGTAATGTTAGCAGAAAGCCCTCGTGCCTTCCAGGAATATATGTTTAGTGACTGTTTTGCCAATTGATATTATACATAGATGACACGCGCAGAAATCTGAGTTCAATGATTTCTGAATTATGTGATAGTCTGACGATAATGCCAGTGCAATAAATATTTAAAACATCTAATTCCTGTATGTTACCATTAAAAGATGGATCACATTCAAAGCAAATAGTATTATTATTATTGTTTCAACGAAATTTACTGTAAAGATTTTTATACATCTCCTTACACACATACTGAGCTTATGTGTGTCCTCTAGTTCTTACTACTAATAAAATTGTAGCAGACTGATATGGGTATAATACTATTGGAAGTATACAGTCAACATCTGTAATATGATTATTATGATATTGACAAAACATGATAATAAAATAATAAATATGGGCTGGAGCGATAGCACAGTGGCAGGGCATTCGCCTTGCACTTGGCCTACCTGGGTTCGATTCCTCCGCCCCTCTCGGAGAGCTTGGCAAGCTACCGAGAGTATCTCGCCCACACGGCAGAGCCTGGCAAGCTCCCCTGGTGTATTTGATATGCCAAAAACAGTAACAAACAAGTCTCAAGATGGAGATGTTACTGGTGCCCGCTCGAGCAAATCCATGAGCAACAGGATGACAGTGACAGTGATACAGTGATATTTATAATCAACATCATAACAATCAAATAATCTGAGTTAATAAGTAAATAGGAATCTATTAATAAGGAATTATTGTTTAAGTAAGGAAAGACAAAATCAAAACCTTAAATTATTTTAATTGCATATTTTTGTGTTAAAATTATTGATTGATAAACTTAGTTTGAGAGTTGACAATTGGATAGAAAAAACATATATCTAGTGGTGAGCAAAGAAGTAAACTCGGTTTATTAATTCAGTAGGATTTTGTTATTTTACACAAAAATCACTGTGTATCTGATATTGCTCTTCTAATTACACAATTATTGCAAACAATTCCTGGTTCTAAGAAGGTAAACTGAAATTTTATATCTTGATAATTTTATACCCCTATTAAAATAAACCCATAAATTTTATTTTTTTAAAGTTACTCTCATGGATGAATCTAGAAAAAGTATAGAAAACATAATACTAAATATTTAAATTATAGCTTTATGTAGTCACCTACAAATTATTATCAATGTGTCTGATTTTCCAAGAAGTTTTAACAAATGAAATATTAAATTCAAGAGTTCAAGAACATTTGAAAAAATTTCATCAAGGTAGAAAAAATAATGATTTGCTTATTTTAAAGCACTTTAAAAGTTTTAATATCTATTGCTTACAAAATTATTTTCAATATGATCCAAACTAATTGGTAATAGACTATGGACTTCTTATCTGTTTTGCTACTGATACTCATTCAGGAAAAGCTCAGACCTTGGTGAATAACTAATTCTAGTGGTTATACTTGATATAATATGCGCCATGCCACAGTAATCAGCAACTATTACCACCAAAATGTCTTTGAGCAATAGAACAGCACAAATAAGAAATAGGTTAGAGAGATAGCTCCAAGAGTTATCCATGCTTTTGTTGAAAAAGTCCAGGTTTGATCCAACAGACCCACGCAAAAGGATCTCTGAGTAATGGGCCAGGAATAGCCTCTATTGCTGCAAGTATTTAAAAAACCTCCCAGTTCTATATAATTTCACCAGCCCATTTTTTATTTTGTTTTGGAACCATACCTGGTGGTGCTCAGGGTTTACCCCTGGCTCTGTGCTCAAGGATAACTTCTGGTAAGGCTTTTACACCAAACATGGTACTGGGGATCGTACCCATGTCAGCTGAATACCAGGCAATCACTCTACCCACTGTACTATCATGAGTCCATTTTGCCAAGAAGAGAAACCTTAATATTAGCATACCTATAATTCACAAGAGAAAAAAAATACATGCCATGAATATTTTTGATAAATATGTTAAACTGATACTAGAAGAGAATCGATATTTTATAATGCGAAGAATTTTTTAAAGAAAAAAACACTTTGAGTAATATTCTCGGAGTTGCTACTTATTGTGCCCCACTGATTAGAGGGTGCTATATGGGTGGTCTGATATAGTGAAACAGAGAAGTTCTGGATATTCCCACTACACCATACCATTCATCATCAATGTTTAGTTGACAAAAAGTTTAGAGAATGCTTTCGCATGCTATTAAGTTATGTGATTAAATCAGTCCATGATAATTAAAAAATGCTTGTTCATTGATAGATTCAAGAAATCCATGTTGGTATATAAGACAGAATGTGAAAGAGGATGTACTATGCAGAAGTGTGAGCAGTTTGTTCAAGAGCATAAAGTGTGCAAGTAGAGACCGAGCAGCTTTGAGCAGGTGCACGTGCTTAGACTAGGAAAGGCCTCAGAAGTCAGCAGTGAAAGACTCCGTGCAAATAACACAAGATATAGCAGGTGAGAGGTCCCACAAAGGTCCCCATGAGAAGAACATGGAGATCAGACTGGAAGCACATCTCTCTGTGCCATGCTGATTCTGAGCTGTCACCAGAGCCATAGCAAAGATGGATGATGTACTCAATCTGTTGATTACTATGAATGGTCGTCTACTTTTATGCTTAAGTAAACATACAGAACAAACTTTAATCCTCATTCGGGGAGAGTCATTTATTCTCAAATAGTTGTGTCAACTTAAAAGTCTGGAATGAAAAAAATCCTATAAAAACTGTTGCTCCCAGCTCAGAGAAGTAGTTCAATGATAGAGTATATGTTTTACAGGTATAGAGTTCTGGGTGCAATACCTGGTACCAAAACCAAATAAAAATGTTGTTCCCTTTTTTTTTGTCATGCAGTGACAGTGTTGTTTTAAACTATTCAATAATAAAAATAAGCAACTAACAAAATCTGAAGCAATTAAATATAAGATTAGACAGCTTTCTACAGAAAACAACGAACTCAATTGGTTGCTGTCTCATATTGAAGAAATGTATTGACTATCAGAAGGTATGTTTTGATAAATTTTATAAACTTTTTGGCTCAGTGTTAGATTTTATGCTTTTTGTGTATTTATGTAATTGATTCCAAGAAAAGACAGTTTATTTGACAGTTGTTTAATAAATTTAATGAAAAATTTCATAGCTCCAAAATGATAATATGTATCAAATTTTAAAATATTTATTTCATGTTTGTGGCAAAACTTCTTCTGTACAAACAAAAATCCTGTACAAACAAGATTTATGACATAGGAAATTCAACCAGTTCCCACTCTTTTATCAAAAGTCAAAAAATATGATGTCAATCAATAGGGAAGTGTTTACTCGCCTATGCCAACATTCTGACTTCATCCTGACTTCAGTCAATGATTTGAAGATGTTTTTAAAGTGAATATATGTGATTGGGTTTTAGACTCAAAAGTATAAACATATAAGAATGTCCAAAATTATTGGAATATAACTAAAATAAACAATACGTATTAGAAATTGAAGTGTAACTTCAAGGATGGCTATCAGTTCAGGATGCAAAGAAAGTTACATGTACTTCATCCTAAATTATGAACTCATAACTCAGTGTGGTCATCACTTGTATCACTTGTAGTCCCACTGATCTTTGATTTACTTGAGCGGGCGCCAGTAAGGTCTCCATTTGTCCCTGTCGCATGCTAGTGCAGCCCAATGATATATGCTTGCTCCAGGAACAGAAAGAGCCTCAAATCATTCATTTAGGGATTTGATGAAGAAATCTGACCATCTAGTTGGTGGGTGGCCACGAGGTCTTCTGACGTCCCGTGGAATCCAGTCGGTAACAGCTCTAGTCCAGCGGTCATCTCTGAATCACATTACATGACCAGCCCATCTGATTTTTGATGCCTTGGCAAACGAGACAGCATCCCTGATTTTTGACCGTCAACAGAGGTCAGAACTCCGGATTCCTTCTCTCACTTGAGTGAGACATGATATTCCTAGCATAGCTCTTTCGATTCCTCAGTGTGGTCATAAACCCTTTAATTAAAAAATTAATTAAAAATGGCAATCTCCGTGATAGTTTACCACTGACAAAAGAACTAAATGTTTATAAACTGATATAGAACACCAGATTCATCTTTCTCATAAGGAAGCTACTTTATGCTATTTGAAATTTTTGCTTGAATATTATACATCATGGTCTGAATTCAAGCTTCTAGGTGTTTTACTTACATTTTTACCCTGCATTGTAGAATGATGCTAGAAATATAGATACGTAAAAAATAATGCAAAGTTGTCACTGTCTTCTCCTGCTTATTCACTTACTAGAAAGTAGATTTCCAGGAGGGTGCTGAGTCATTATTTTTGGAAAGGGGGGCAGTAAGCCAAATCAACTGGGGAACCTCTGGGTTGGACTCTGATGTTTGACTTCCCAGGAATGCAAAAGAATAGGCCAGCTTTGTCACCGTCACAGAAAGCAACCAGAGGTCACCTATATCATCATTTGTTGACTCCAGCAATACGTTATTTATGTACACAGAAGTTTGAATGCCGGAGTTTTCATACATCATTTAATCTTATTCTTGTTTCCTTTTTCAGCTGCTCGTAAATGCGAAGACCATTCTTAGCTTTGGAGCTATAGAGAGTTGGTTGGATTTGGCCATCAAGCTATTATTTCTTGCTTCCTAAAACTCAAACACCAGGAAAATGCAAGGCTTTCAGCCCCCCTTCATTAAAATGCCCCCATTTTTCTTTCTCTGTGTGTCACTGAACCCACTCTGGACAGAAAGCTCCCCACTGGCACGCCCCGGCAGCCGCCTCAGCTGAGTCAACATGGCCTTGGCCACCAAGGTCTTGAGAGTTTCCCCCTCCTCTCTCGTCCCCTCCCCTCCCCTCCCCCTGCTTTCAGCTTCACTTTAGCTCCTTTTACAGCTTTGCACAAATTTGTCTCTGTGGCAAATTTACAGCACGAACTGCTTGTCTGAACTATTTAAAGGCACAATATTCTCGACTGTGCCATAAAGCTTTCCATTCTGTGTGTTTTATTTCTGTTTGAGGACCTTTTACGAAATCAGCAGCCGGGCGGAAGGAAAGCATTTGCATACTGGGCTCCATACACCTGGAATTTCTTAATTTTAGGGATTAGCAAAATGAGCCTAATAAAACATAGAGGCCCTTGTTAATCATCTCTGTAAAGTCCCTTCATTACCTCTGACTGGTGTCCAATCTGAGCACCCATTTCAGGAAATTCCCATTGTGCCGGTCAGTTATTGCAGTTTTATGAACTGCTTTGTAATTTTACGTGACACAGTTCATTTTTTCAAGCTTTCCCCCCAAGTCAAAATGACTCGCTTTCTTCCCCCCACTGGCCAGTCGGTCCCCCTCTTCAGAGCACAGGCACCCCTCAGGGTTATCAGAGACCCAGACTATAGGCTGTAGCTCACCACAGTCCTGCTCAGGAGCCGACTCATCTGAGGTGCCGGTCCAGGAGGTGCTCGCCTGCAGGTGCTCATTCAGGGGCAACACAGACCCTGCCACACATACCTAGGGACAAAAGAAGCTCTCCTCAGGCTCATTCAAAGTTCACTTGTCAGAACGATTTGGATCCTTCTCAAATCTGTTAAGTCCTCCTCACTGTCTCCTTACAGAACTGTAGAAAATTCTACTCCATGCCCCTGCTTTTCAGGAGAATCTGATTAAGGCCAGGCTAACCATGTATTTGCCACAAGGACTTTTTTTTTTCTTTAATTTTTCCCCCTTTGGAGTTTTTGGGTCACACCGGTGGTTCTCAGGGTTACTCCTCGCTCCACACTCAGATGTCACTCCTGGAAGTATCGCGAGAACATCTGGGTGCCAGGAATTGAATCTGGGTTGGCCAAGTGCAAGGAAAGTACCTTACTCTCTGTACTGTCTCTCTGGCCCCGGCACAGTAACTTTCTGCAAAGGGCTGGAAGGTACCATCCACACCAAGTGCCAACACGTTTCCACTTAATTCACAGTTCCTCATGCAACTCCTCACAGAATAGGCCAAACACAAATTGGTTGACTAAGCATAGACAGTCCCCTAGAGATTAAAACAAAGCAAAACAAAACAAAAAATAGACCAAATACAAATCCTTTCTGGAAGGTCCACTGATTTTTCTTTCCCCTTCAAATAATAACTACTATGTCAGCAACCCCAGGAACAGAGAGCCCGGGCTGCCCGAAGTCAGCGGTAGTAATCAGGGTAATTCTGAAACTGAATAATGCATGCTGGAATGCTGTTTACAGGAAATGAGCCATTTATTTTATTATCCAAATTTTAAACCCTCTTAATATGCCTCCCAAGAAGAGGACTGATTTAGAAAATTGCCAAAGAGAACTTAGGAGAGGACAAGGGATACTAAATTTCACCACTGTGGCCAGATAAATTTTAAAGAGAGCTTGAAGGAAACTTAGTAAAGCCCATCCTAGTGAATTCCTTTTATGCTGGGGACCAATAAGATACATATTTGAGTACGAGAAATGCTGAAATTAAAAGTTGAAATATAAAACTGTACTCAGAGGAAGTAAAATATTATATTAATTTCTTTTCTTTAGTTAGTATGTGAGAGAGAGAGAGAGAGAAAACATGTACATACATGCATGCCAGTACCTGTGCTTACACACATATGCACATGCACATGCATATTCTGACAAAGGCATAATATTGTTCTGGAAAATTTACAGAAAGTGTCTAGCAATGTGAAATAAGACGGTCCCTTTCATTGTGTTCTATTTTGTGGTGGTGGTGGGAGGGGGGGCCGGGGTGATGGGAATGGCTTTGGAGCCACTCCCAAGGGTGCTTGCTCAAGGCTTGTTCCCAGCCCTGTGCTCAGAGATCACTCCTGGTGGGGCCCGGAGGAACATGTGAGATGCCTGGAGTTGAAGTCAGTGGAATCAGCTGCACAAAGACCAGAGCCCTACCTGCTGTGCTGCCTTCCTCTCCAGCTTTGCGTTCCTTTATGACCTGTTGACATTTCCCCACTATACGCGCATACTTTTACTTTTTGAATCATAAAGATTGGTGAAGCTGCTGAAATTTTCAATAATGTTCATGTATTTAAAATTATTTTAATCAATAAATCTTCACTCACAGCTGTAAATTGTTTTTAATCAATGAAAAAATGTAAAATAGCATCTATAGTGCCTTCATTATTTGGCCTCATTGGAATATAAAGGATAAGGATAAATAATTTTATACTTGTGACTCATTTTGATTCTTCGTTACATCAGTTTCTCACACATGCATCCCATGTACAAGCATGTCAGGGACATCAAGGACATGTTGATGTTTTTGCTTGTTTTTGTTTTGAAACCAAACCCTGCGGAGCTCAAGGATTACTCCTGACTCAGTGCTCAGTAATGACGCCTGGCAGTGCTGAGGAGACCAGAGGAAATGCTGGGATTGAACCCAGGTTGGCTGCATGGGAAGCAAGGACCTTACCTATTGTATAATTGCTTCAGCCCCAGGGAACAATTTTAAAGAAACACCAAATTATTAGCATTTTTCAAAGCATCCATGTCACCTAGCCCTACACTGTCTTTGAGAATTGACTTCACAAATCAGAGGATTTTTATGTTCATTCACCAGTCAAAGCTTCCCATGAAGGCTGAGAAGAAAGTTTAATATTTTATTAGGCGGGAAACCACAGCCAGCACCCACATCTAAAAAAAAAATAACCACATGATCTGATGGCAACTCTTGTTGCCTGTGACACTACTTGCCACTCACAGAGACTCTAGACCAAGGGCCAGAGAGACTAGGGGAGGTCAGTCACTCCCCTACACACACACACACACACACACACACACACACACACACACACACACCCCTTTACCCTGTAAATGTGAAGCCGGAAATAAGAGGTGTGACATGACTTGTCTCAGATAGCCCCAGTGGCAGGAATTAATTCCTTTCCAAGTAATTCATCCCAAGTAGACGAGAAGTGAAGGTCCTAATAAACAGGGGAGAAGGAAGATTGGTGTGATTGCCAGGCAAAGTGTCCTTTTGATGTCTCCCTTTCACAGACAGGGCAAGAGGGAAGAGTTCACAAAAAAATACGTGTGGGGGGGGTGGGGGTGGGTACTATGAATTAGGAGCCAACATATTTCTTTGAATAAGAGAAAGTGTCAGGTTCTAGGTTCCTCCATGCCCTTGGCTTGGTACTTTTGGTTCACTGAGTGGTGTATCATTATCTCTAGTTCATCAATGCTGGTAAATAAATTATTTACAGTTTTACAGCACCAGGTTTCATTGTTTTCAACCCAAGTCTGCATGTCTCAGACCCACCTGGATTCTCTACATCCTCAGCATTACAGACATGTATATCAGCCCTGGTATGTATATATATATATGTAAGATTAAGCATTAGACAATGAAATACGACAATAAAAATAAGACAAACTATTTTTAAATTTTTTAATTGAATCACAGTGAGATACACAGTTAAAAAGTTGTTTAGGATTGGGTTTCAGTCATAGGATGCTCCCATCCCTTCACCAGTATGATTTCCTACCACCAAACCTTATTTACCGCAAACATTTTACTCAGTAAAGACAGATTTCCAAGTTGACTATCTACTGACATTTATTAAGGAAGAATAGAAATTTTTCCTTTGCCTGGTCTCAGAGGACCTCTGACCTCTGAGAAAAAAGTACAATAAATATGCATTAAATAACACTCCGCGTTATTCAAGTTATAATGTCCCATTGGATTTAAATTGGGGATTGATGCTGTTTAGGAAGCAACTGAAGGATGGCCCTGCAAAGACACATGTTTCTTCAAAGTAACGAAGAGGGAAGAAATACTGCAGGCGATTTCATACCGCACAGTTACAGTTGTCATTTGTGAGGTTCCTGGCTTGAGGGAAATGATCCACGATTTTCCAGCCTCGCAGCGTGGTGCCTCGCCGATTCTCTGCTTCACCGCCATCTAGAGGCTACATCTGGGTACTCCAAGCCAATGAACGTGCTTCCCAAATAATTCTTTCGGATAAATATCACAAGTGGGATCACTAGATCAGATAGCAGTTCTATTTTAAAATTTTAGGGAACAAAATTGGGGCTCACCACTTTTCATTTCCACCAACAGTGTTCCAGGGTCTCATTCCCCCATGTTAGCCATAGCTTCTTATTGTAGCTGGTGGCGGTGGTGTGGTAATGGAGTGTGTTTGTGCATGTGTGTGTGTGTGTGTGTGTGTGTGTGTGTGTGTGTGTGTGTGTGTGTGCGTGCGTGCGCGGGCACGCGTGCACATGACTTCCTCCTAAGGGTAAGGTAGTTGTAGTTTTTGTTTGTTTGTTTGTTTTGTATTGTAGTTTTGATTTTTTCGCGAATTAGGATTTTTTTTTCCATTTACCTATTGGCCATTTTTATTTCTTTGAAGAAATTTAAGACCTTATCTATTTAAGACTTTATCTCTCCTTTTAAAAACAACAGGTAATTAGTTTTTTAATTTTATTTTGCGTCATTTTACCACGGAATTGTGAGAATATATTAAATATTCTGGAAATTAGCCCCTTAGATGTGTGGTTTGCCTGTATTTTCTCACTTACTGTGTTGCTTGTCTTTCATTCTTTGAATGGTTTTCTTCGCTGGACAGATACTACTTCTGGATATTTATTCAAAATAATTGAAATCAAGATTCCAAAGAGATATGAGCATACCAGTGTTCAGTGTATCAGTAACCATAACGGCCATTACAAGGACAGAATTAAATTGTCCATTGGCCGTTGACATGCAAAACACTGTATGACCTTTAAAAAGAAATTTCTTCACTATGCAATAATGTGGATGAATCTTGTTAATACTATGCTAAATGAAACAAGTCAGTTATAGAAAGACACATGTTATTTATTGTGTTTAGAGGAGATAGCTAAAATAGTGAAGTTCATAGAACCAGAGTGAATGATGGTAGACACAGAAGAATAAAATGAGGAGTTGCTACTCAATGAGCATAATGTTTCCGCTAAAATGAATAAAGTTCTAGAGAGCCTTTGTATAACATTGCCCTTATACCCAGAAACACCATATTCTACATTTAAAATTTAGTTCAAAGATATCATGTCAAATGTTCTTACCATAATAAAATAAAATATTAGAGAACAAAGTGTTAGGTTGGAGGGTAATATAGCCAGTAATACACTTGCCTTGCACTGGGCCAACTCTGGCAACTCATATGGTTCCTCAAGCATCACTAGGAGTGACCTCTGGGCACCATCACATGTGGTTGCTCCCTCAATCAAAAAAAAAAAAAACAGAGAAAGAAATAAACACAGTCAAATTTGCCCCAAATCACGGAAATTCAGCAAAAATCATAGAACCACTACATGGAAGAGTGAGGATGCAAAGCACCAATCTAAACTCTAGACTAGTCTAAACCAGATGCAACTCTTGCCCTTTTTAGTACCAGGTTAGAGGGAAAAATTTGGCCCCCAAACCCTTGCTTGTTGTGTGCTATTTGCAATTTCATGGGATTCAGTTTATGGTTTAGAGACATTGAAATATTTTTTTCTTCATGTTTCCTTCCTTGCTTCTCAGCCAAGACAAGCAGGGAAATTTGCACCTACTTCCAGAACATTCAGCCTCCCTCTTCACCAGATGAAGATACATTACAGACCCACCTGGGGGTTTATCTATACTGACATAACATGCAAATATGGACGAAACCCTCACCTGGCTGTAGGTCACCCATAAGGCAAAGCAGGTGCTAACTCACCCGGCAGGTTTCCCAAGCAGACCTGAAGATAAGGAGCTCTTTATGTGGACTCTTCATCTTCTTGCCAGTTACCTGCCAGGCAGTGAGTCTGAGGCTGTTGGGGAGCAGTTGTCAGGAAACCCACTTTCTCATCCTCCTGGGCAACAAAGACCAAACCGTTATCCCATGGCCAAGAAACCCATTATCTGCGACTAGAAATTGGATCCATGAGATGATGGGTCAGTGAGTGCCATGCACCCCTTCCCTAGGCTTTATTGCATCCACAATTCTCTTTCTTTACCCACTCAGCCATTGGCAGCCCACACCTACGGTGACCTTGAAAGGCGTGTGTTGGACACACACACTTGCCTGCAGATGGAAGGAGACAGGCCCTGTGAATCACTGTGTACAGGGAAGAGCTCTTTGCTGATCAGGGTGATCAGTTGGGGACACTGTGAGCGAGAAATGAAATTTTACTATCAAATGCACAGGCGTTTGTCAGCTGTTGTTTATGGCAGCCTTTCTTACTCTAACAAATGCAGTTATTGTTTAATGTTATCAATTGTCTCAGTTAGGAGCAGAATGGTACAAATAACAAACTACTGCTTCATCGTGAAGGGGATGTGGGCAGCAGATTGGTCCTCAGACAAGTGGCCTGAGATCTGTCCTTTTGTCTGCACTGCCCTCTCTTAGCTGAAGGCTGCTCATTTGCATATTACCTCATGGTCACAAGGTGGCTGCTGTGTCTCCCCACACATACACCCTGCACCTCCATTCTATTCCAGGATAGAAGAAGGAAAAGCTAAAAGAATGGCACTCATATCCAAAAGAAAAATCTTTCCCCCAAACTTATGTTTTACTGCTTTTAGTCATGTTCTCACCTTACATGGCCCAGGGTTCAGCATAAGAAATAATTCTAAAAACCACACTGTTTGGAGAAATGCTATGATCTATTTTTTTTTAATAAGTAAAGAGGAAACTAGCATTGTCTTTTTACCTGGCTGGAGAGATATTGCAGCACATAGAGCACTTGCCTTGCACACTGCTGGCCCAGATTTGATCCCTGGCATTATGTATGTTTCCCCCAAATCCTTCGAGGTATAATCCCTGAGCACAGAGACAGGATTGAACACTGAACACTGACGGTAGAAACAAGAGTAAGCCCTGAGCACAGTAAGAGCCCTCCTCTCCAAAATAGGATGATATAACCCCAAATACAAGGGTGAGTATATTTGAGTATCAAGCCAGGAGTTCAGTTTGGCAGATTGTTCTTGTTGTGCAAAAGAACAAAAATGTGTGTTTAAATTAGACACCATAAAAAAAGTTTTGAGAATAGACCTTAGGGGCTGGAGCGATTAGTACAGAGGGTAGGTATTTGTTTGGCATGATGCCAACCTGGATTCGATCCTCGGTACCCCTAAGCACTTCCAAGATTAATTTCTGAGTGTAGAGTCAGGAGTAACCCCAGAGCATCACTCAGTGTGGCCCCCAAACCAACATACAACAACAACAACAAAACAGATTTCACCTTATCCTGACATGGCACCACTTCCACTGAGGAGTTGAAGTTTTAATCCCAGTACTTCAGGGGAAGGATTTACCACCTAAGCAACTCCAGTCTAGACAACATAATCCATAGTATAAACGTGGAATGGGTGAAAAATGTGGCACCAGGCCTGGAGGCTGTAGGTGAATGTTAGGGTGATTCTATTTAAAAACAACCAAAGTACACTGGTGATCTTATGATGTGGTGGAGGACAAGGCCCTTAAATCGCTTAGGAATCTATTATTCAGTATCAATAGAAACAAGCATGCTTTATTAAACTTAGTTGTGCACAACCTTCCTTATTTTCATTACAAATACAAAAATAATCCCCGTGCTGTATTTGAGCCCCAACAAGTCTTGCTAATTTCAGCCTTATTGACCCATCAACCATATGACACTCAGAATAAAGGATGTGATGTGAAGTTAGGACTTGTCTGACTTTCTGGAAGGCTGACCCTAGCAGATGATTTTTTTTCTCCTCTATTTTTACAGTTCTTTTTTTTTTTTTTTGCTTTTTTTCTGGGGGGGTCACACCCTGCAATGCACACGGGTCACTCCTGGCTCTGCACTCAGGAATTATCCCTGGCAGTGCTCAGGGGACCATATGGGATGCTGGGAATGGAACCCGGGTCAGCCGCGTGCAAGGCAAACACCCTACCCACTGTGCTATCACTCCAGCCCCTATTTGTATAGTTCTTAATATTGAAAGATTGGCATAATTGTATAAAACACGCCGTGTAATAAAGTAATGTACTGATGAAGGTAATTATTATTAGTTCAAGTCTACTATGTAACTGATTTGGACATCACTTGCTTTGTATGCAATGATAGAAAATCCACACTGTAACAGCCCCTGAAAATGGAAGGTGAGCTTCGCTCACCCGAGGGCTGGAAACGTCTTACCTGTCATTTAAGGGAGATGTGGTTGAGGCAGAACAGGCACTGTTGTCCCTGTGCCCACAATACCTAGAGTATTTTCAAAGAAAATACCCACTGTGGTATTAAAGACCAATTTAATAAAGGGTCTGGAGTGAAGTGTAGTATTTTCTGCCTCTGTGTTTATTTTAGCTTTTGCTTACTAGTGAGAAAACACATAGAGTCTCTTCACTGAAGAATCTAAAGGAAGATAGTTTTGTTCCAAAAAGAGTTTAGTTCCAGGCCCTTTGAAAGAAATATCTGGAAACCAAAGAAACTCATTGCTGTCCTCCTAACCTTCAATGGGGTAACAGAGCACAGACGGTAATGCTGTTCAGAGACCTTCAGAAAGGTTTACATTTCACAATGTGTTTTAGGGAATGGAGAAGTTTTATTCATCTTCTTATAGACTGATAAATGATTTCTAAATGTGGCTCCTTAATATTTAGTCTATGTCTGCCTGTCTGTCTGTCTTAAAAGATTGCTGAGGAAGAAGTTGATTTTAAGAAGTTGACATGAAGTTTTATGGATGTTAAATTTTACTTGATTTCCTTCCTACAAGTCAACCCTTACTATAAGTGAGGGTTATCTAAGCAGCTTCTCCATGTAGAAAAATCATTGCCTCTGACACATGTTTCTCAGGCATCAAACTGATTTTAACCAATTCTGGCTCCTAAATATAAAATATTGAGAGTAGTGTAAAGGGAGAATGATGTCTCATTAGAGATCTAGTCAACAAAATGCATATATATATATATATATATATATATATATGTATGTGTGTGTGTTCGTGCACGCACGTACGTGTGTGTGTGTGTGTGTGTGTGTGTGTGTATGGGTGTATGGACCGGAGTGATAGAACAGTAGACAGGATATTTGCCTTGCATGCAGCAGACCAGGGTACAATTCCTCCATCTCTCTCAGAGAGCCTGGCAAGCTACTGAGAGTATCTTGCCTGCATGGCAGAGCCTGGCAAGCTAACTGTGGTGTATTTGATATGCCAAAAAAAGTAAAAATAAGTCTCACAATGGAGATGTTACTGGTGCCTGCTTGAGCAAATCAATGAGCAATGGGATGACCGTGATACAGTGATATATATATATATGTATGTATATATATGTGTGTGTGTTGAATATATGTATACATTTATATACATACAGTTATATCAGATTGCCCACGATTAAGTATTCTGAATACATTGGGGTCTGTATAGAAACAATAGAAATACATGGTGCCACTAAATAAAGGAAACTGTAGATAAATTGTTGGATTTTAATACAATAATTTAATTAATGTAAAAATGCTCATTTTCTTTCCTTCTCCAGCTGGGAAAATCAGGATATGTTTAATAATGGGGGATGAAAACTACTTAACGAATCTGTAGTCCACTTGTTCCTCAGGGATATGTGTACTGAATTACATTTCCACTTGCACTACTTAATTTAGGAATTGATTGAATGCAGTCAGGTAGAGAGTGTAGCTAGCTTTGTTTTTCTACACATAACATGAGTTATAGCAAACATCAACAAGGGGACAATTACTTCACAGAAGATAATAACTTGTCATAATGCCTGCTAACACAACATACTTTTGGGGGGTAAGACCCAGGCAAAGCCTTAAAATGGCTCACCCTTTCACCTACCATTTCATTTCTGGGAAAATATTCTAAGGAAACCACTGAATGTTGGTAACATTCTTGAAACCTCACAATTGTCATGCGAAGAATCTCATGCATGCCTCATGGAGGCCAGGATCACTCAGCAGTCCCAGTCAGTATGAATCAGGGGACCTAGGAATGAAGCCAGCCTGCCTTTCTAGCCACATTGAGCCATTATGGAGACTCACAAGAGTGAAATGATACAAGACGAGCATAAAAATAATTCGGTTGAGTTTAGCTCAGATTACGGGGCCACAGAATCATCATTGCAAACCATTCTATATGACTTATTTTATTGGTCATTGAAACACTGTTTCAGTTGCCTATAGTCCAAAAGATCCTGTTATATCCAATAGCTATACATTGGACGGGGCAAGAGAAGGTCCCAAGGTATAGTAAACACCATAGGAACGGTATTCATTTGCTGTCTCCCATAGCAAAAAACACCCACTGGGTAGCCCAGATAGCAGGATTTTTCATTTCAGAGTTCTGGGGACCAGAAGTTCAAAATCAACATGACTCTTTCTGAGAGTCCCAAGGGAAGGATCTCTTTTTGGTTTTTTGGCTCTTTCTTCTAGGATGGGAATGACCATTACTACTCTATGCCTCTTTACATATATGTCTGTCTCTCTGCCTACATTTACCTCCACCATAAGGATACCAGTTATACTGGATCCCAGCTCACCTTGACTACTTCATTTTCTTTGTAAAGAGCTTATCTCCACACAGGTCCACATTTATGGGAGCTTAGATCTCCAACATTGTACATTGTACATTAATGGGAGCTTAAGATCTCCAACAATGTACATTGTACATTAATGGGAGCTTAAGATCTCCAACATTGTACATTGTATATTAATGGGAGCCTAGATCTCCAACATTGTACAACAGTAATGATTCAACAGCAGAACATTGTGAGTAATTGTGAGTAATTGTGAGCACATCTGTGCACTGACCCATCTTTAGGGGTGAAGTTGCAGAGCCTTTGGGTCTACAGAAAACTGACTTTCTTTCTCCCCTGTGTGATTCTTGTCTGACTCCTGGGCCTTGGGTGGCTTCTGATTCACAATTTTAGGGTCCAATTTCTCCACCAGAGAGAGAGACTGGCTTTTTGTCTCTCCTTGCAGCCAACAGTCACCAGGCTCAAACAGGAGGTCCTGAGTCCAGACAGCCCCCAGCTTTCCAGGAAAGCCATACCTAAGTCTCCCGTGTCTCCACTTTCTAGCCCAACAAGACCTTGGCTCTGGACTGGGAAAGCCCCTTCTATCCTTATGCACAAGGCATCATTTTAGTCTACAGACTGAGGGCGAAAGGCTGCCTGACTGTGGGTAATGAGGAAGCAATCTGACCAATGAAGAAGTAGGACATAGGAATGCTGTGGTGGTTTTTCCTCTAGACCCCTTATCAAGAGACATACTCAGGTCAACATCCAGCCACATAATAACTGGAGCTATAGGGAAGGGGGTAAGCTACATACTTAGCATGTACCCAACTCCAGTTTGATCCCTGGCACCAATTGGGTCCCCAGGCACCATAGGACCTGAGCACTGAATCCCTAGCCTAATTGTCTCAAAATCTCCTGGAAAGGCCTCTGGACACTGCTTGTGAAATCCTCATCTTCTCCCCCAATAATAATGAAATTATGACCTAAAAGGAATCTAAGGATCCATCCAGAGCCCTGCACCTACTTAGCTACTGCCCCTTCCCCACAGTGAAATGAACCAGGGAGTCCACACGGTCTTTTCCTTGGTTATAAAGTATTCAACTGTCTCCCACACACCAAACTTCCAGTCACCACATCTGCTGCCATGGGTCCTGAATACAGGCCACCTACATCAAAAAGCAAAAAGATTGAGCACAGTATCTGCAACCAAATGCTTCTTTCCCTAATGTCCTAGCACTTGGCGGCCAAACTCTACCAGAAGGATTTCCACGCCTGCTCCATCTCAAACCTCCCTTCTTTAGACAAGGCTAGTCTCAAGGAACCAGGGCGTTCTAGCAGTAGTGTGAGAACAAGAGAGATCGAACAGGCATGAGGAGACACATCAATCCTGACGATCCTTCCTGTGTTCTTCCTCACAGTCTCACCTTTTAGATGCGTCTGGTTAGTGCAAAGGGTAAGTTAGGTTGGGGCTTCCATGGCTGCCTCTGCCAGACAGGAAATGTCACCTGAAGGTCAAGAGAGTGTCCCTATTACCAAAGAACACAGATCAGGCATCCACAGAGGGACAACACCTGCAGAGAATTAATGAGACATTGGCCTACGCTGTTTCTGGGTAGGGGATCAGCCTGTCTCTTATCTGTCTGAGGAATTTACCTTTGCATTTGTTTGCTCACATTCCTTATGTCCTACACCTTTTCTTTTCTTCTTTTAAATTTATTTTGTTAAAGAACCATGATTTAAAGTTATTGATAGTTGAGTTTTATTTTATTTTATTATTTTTTTTGCTTTTTTGGGGTCACACCTGGCGATGCACAGGGGTTACTCCTGGCTCTGCACTCAGGAATCACCCCTGGCCGTGCTCAGGGGACCATATGGGATGCTGGGATTTGAACCCGGGTCAGCCGCGTGCAAGGCAAACGCCCTACCCACTGTGCTATCTCTCCAGCCCCGATAGTTGAGTTTTAGCCATACAGTATTTCAGACTGAGTCCAACTCCCAGTGTCAACTTCTGGCCAACCAGGGTTCCCATTTCCCTTCTCCTAACTCCCTCACATTCTCACATCTTTTCTTAACTCTTATTCAGGTTCTGTCAGAAGACCTCACACTAAACCCAATAGCATTTTTTTTATCTTTCAACTAGTCTTCATGCTTTTTTTCTTTTTAAAGGACCAACTTTCCCAACTATAAAAAATATGGCAACATTCAGATTTGCTAAGGGCAAAGTCTCATCACTATCCTTTTTCACTCACATCAGTTTTACTCACCACATCAGTTCTCTGGCTCTACAAATGCATTAGAAACTCGTGTTTTAGAAGTCAGCTTCACATGCTGGGGGGGAAAGGCAGCTCAGATAGAGAAAGGACCACCAAGTAAAGGGTGCTAGGAGGGCCTGTTCAGGATGAGAGATGCGGGGTGAAAGTAGACTATAGACCAAACATCATAGACACTTATTACCTCTACTGCAAACCACAACACCCAAAAAGAAAGAGAGAGAGCAAAAGGGAATGCCCTGCCCCAGAGGCAGGGTGGGGTGAGGGGAGGGGAGGTGGGGGTGGTGGGACAAATGCTCAGACCATTGGTGGTGGAAAATGGGCACTGGTGGAGGGATGGGTACTGGACCATTGTATGATTGACACACAAGCATGAAAATTTGTAAGTGTAACTGTACCTCACAGTGATTCACTAATAAAAAAAAAAAATTAAAACTAAATAAATAAATAAAAATGCACTAGAACCCAGTGACTTCTCTCCTCCCATGATTTCCTTGAAACTCAAGTTCAGCTTGTTCCTCCATGGCTGATGAATCCCTGTAACTTCCTGTGGCCTTGGGACCCACACTGTTAGTTCTCTATGCCGGGAAGTAACCAAGTCCTTGGAAGATATTCTGCATGATCTGGATCCCACCCCATCTCCGACTTTATATCCTACCTTTCATGATGCAAAGGAATCTCGTTCATTCAAGCAAACAACCCAGCAGCCACTGGAGAGGCATCACTGCCAAGGAAGCTGGCCAGTGGCTAACACTACAAACAGGACTTGCATTAACAGGAGGGAAAGCAAAGATCAAAGAGAGAGGCATCGAAGTCCTTGGCTCCTTCCCCTTGCTCCTCTGTATGAAAATTAAACCCTGCAGTAATCATATTCATTGTATCAATTTACATATACATCATGTTTTATTAGGTCCCCCGAGTAAGGTAATTAACAGGCTCTGTTCCTCTGTTCATCAACTGCCATCCCTTTTCTTTCCTTCCTACTGGCGTTGGTACAAGCAGTTTTCCAGCGGCTGGGTTCCTGCCTCCACTCTCTCCAAGGAAGGTAATGGATAGAACCCTTGACTGGTGTCACCAAGATCTTGTCTGATAGGCTCACCTTTGTTCTACCCTGGTTTCAGCCCCCCCTTTTTTGATAGAAAATTCTGAACCCTAGAACTCTTCTGTTTTCTCAGCCACCTCAGCGTGAGTGAACAGATGTCATCTTAAGAACAAGCAAATAACTCATCCCAGACCTTGTTAATAAGGTTAAATGAATTGGCTCCTTCTCTCTTAAATGGTAGATATTTTTACAAAAACATGTTAAGCAGAAGAGCATGAAACAGTTTATCCAGAAATTCACTCACATAGTATCCTTGATTTTCTTCTATCATTACAACATTAAAAAATTATTATTAAACAGGTCGAAGAGACAGAGCCCTGTCATACTTGTGCTAGACATTGGGGACCAACAGGAACTTCAAGATTGGAATTCTGTGTCGGAAAGTTGGCAGGAAAGTCAGTCACAGTTCCAGCAGGAAATATGTCAGTAAACTAGCAATTCCAGAGAGCAGATTTGGTGAGAGAAAATACGGCAGAGCACATAAGCCCCGGCACTCTGTAAGAGTCAAAGGGGGTGCAGATGCAGAAAGAACAAAGGGAGAGCCAATCAACGTCCCTCAGTAAGCCACCTGAACTGGCAGGATAGAGAAGTGTAATGGCAGGTGGGAGCAGACAGGTGAGGAGGAAGTTCTCATGCAAAAACTTGAGTTGAAAAAAACAACAATAACAACAACATTCAGTAAAATACAATACAAAACAAAAAAAAAAAAAAAAAAACACTTGCCCGGTGCTTTACAGTTTAGAGCACATTTCTAGAGACACGTCATTTTTTATTCCTAAATCCCCGTGAATTGGAACCTCATCCAGGAATCAGGACGTGTAAACAGGGCTCTGAGTAGGTAGGCTTTTCCGCTGCTGAGTTGCACTCTAGGGCACATTTTGAAAGTCAGCTTTGCCTTAAATACCTCTATCAAAACACTCTAGATAGTGAAATTGCAGGACCAGCCTTCCTTTGAGCAATTCCGCCATTGGAATCAGCTTTGCCAGCTGTGTGTGTGTGTGTGTGTGTGTGTGTGTGTGTGTGTTCTGTGTTCTGCGTTGTTTCTTTTCCTGGTTTTCCGTCTTGAAAGGCTAATATGGAATCAGTGGCACGTCTTGCAGTCGGTGACATCTTAGCTTCAACGAAGCAGAGCACACAGACCTAAATAAATGCGAGATGGATGTGTAGACTCACCTCTCTGGGTCTAGCCATTCATTAGCTCCTCTTTGCTATTAAATGCATTGCAGCCCTGATGTCCTGGGAGAGCCCAGTCCAGACTCCACCAGCCAGCCTGCAGTCCTGAAGGAGAGCCTCCCGCCTCCACAATCAATTACAGTTCTTCAGGGAGAAGTCACAGCAAGCGCCAAGCATTTCCAAAGAAGCAAAGAAATGCTACACTTGCTACAGTTGCTAACCCCCCTGAGGCCCAGCACCTCTGAGAGGCTTCCATGGCCCTGGGCGGTCCCTGCCCCTCTCTGACCTGGGTGAGCCCTGGCCCCACCTCCTTTTGTGCTAAGCTGCCCAGTTAGTGACAGGGAGACCCGGAACTAAATGCATGCACGCCAGAGCCACACTCTGCAAGTGAGGAAAATGCCTCATGGTTCAAGCAGGATTTCTTTACAAATTCTTTAATTTCACCTCCCTGAATTTTACACTGAATTTTGTCAGTTTATAAATTTGCACTACAGCTTGGCACTGGGTGGGTGGGGGGGAGGGGGCGGATAATCAAACCTACAGGCATTTTACACACAGACACTGAAAAATAAAGACCATTAGCAAAAAGTATAATTAAATTAAAATGCCAACTTGCCAAAGAAGCTCAGTAAATGGGAAATATATCAAACTGTGATAATACAAATGGGCTATTTCTCAAGGTGTGAGAATGTCAATGGAATAAACTCTGATAATTTGCTGACTTTTTATGCTGAAGGTAGAGTAAGAGCTTAAAAATAAATTACCACAATAACACACACAACCATGAAGCATGTGCACAATGGTTTAACCATGTTAGCACCACATGTCTGGGGCCCCAAGGGCTGAGAGAAAGAAAAAATCACTTAAAACCAAATTTCTCCTTTTGACTGATTTGGCCAGCTCCCAAATCCCAGCAGAAATTTTTATTAGCCACTAGACCTGCTTTCGTAGATCCATCCAGCCTGATTTATTTTGAGTGTGTGTTTGCCAGTTAAGTTTAACATATCCAGTTAACTGCTGCGGAATATTCTCTAAAAAGCAATCTCATAATGAGGCCAGGTTCTTTGTAGAATATTGAAAATTACTTTTGGCATGCAAGTTCGTTTTGTTAATTCCTCTTTTAGTGCCCAAATAACCTTTGAAAACCTGCTTCTAGGTGTTTATGTGTCAGGACAGTATCAAAAATTATCCAATTGCTAAGTCACATGTCAACACTTCCAAGTACAAAGCCTTCCCAAACGCAGATTCGCTCTACTCTGCTGCCCTCTAGTGGAATGCTGACAACGCCTCGCCTTCCTTTGAATTTATTTCAATGAAAGTGTGCAGTGTTGAGCATTCCATCTGCATCACACCACGAAGGTAAGTGGCACTTTAAAAGCGGTCAAGTATACACAAAACAAGCAAAAAGGGCCCGACTGAAATCCTGAGGGTGGGGGAGGAATCACTTAGCAAAGGTGACGTCGTCAAATTTTTCCCAAGAACCTATCCTTAAGGTTATCTATAAGCTATAAACTGCAGGTCTAAACAGTGACCTGCAGCTTATAGCTTCTGGCATGAGAAAAAAAGCTGGTGTGCCGCTCCCCCAATATTCAAACCTGGAGGTGAATGATCTATCTCCTCGTGGGAATGTAAGGAAGCGCTTCCATTTCTTCCTCTAAAATCACGGGGCACAGATCAGAATGTCAGAGTCCCGGAATATTTAAAGTTTATCCTTCCTAATGCTTCTCGCCCTGGTTGAGCTCGAGCAACAGAGCAGAAATATTCACATTCTTAACTGAATGAAGGGAAAACCATTGCATAAATAGCAGCACAGCTGGGATGCAGTTATGACACTCACATGTCATTGACAAGCCAGTTCATTTCCATAATTATCTGGTGAGAAGGCAGAAGCCGGAGAGAAAGAGGGAAAAAAAATGTGCCAGGAGCCCACTGCTAATGGCTGGCCCTGCTGGGAGCAGAATTGGGGCCCTCTGAGTGAGCCCAGAGCTCTCCCCACCCTACAAGGCCTTGTTTTCCCCACTTTCCACTGTCAGCAGGTCTTGAATGTATTTTCCTAATCAGTTGCAGTCGGTCTCGGGAGCAATCGGTGGGCCAGAGAGATACTACAGAAGTTAAGGTGCCTGCGTAGCATGTGGCCATGCAAAAAGTGAAATCTTTGGCACCGAATATTGTTCTCAGCACTGCCAGAATTGATTCCTGAGCACAGAGCCAGGAATAAGCCCCGAATACCACTGGGTGTGGCCCCCAACCCCCAGAATGAAGTTACCTAGAGAGCAACCTGACAAATGAGAGCTGGATTATAGAAATTCAGGAACTTGTTCCTTTCTTGAAATAAATACGAAGAAGAGTCAGTTTTCTTTCTTTCTCACAAGATCACTTTTACTTTGCCATTCGTGAACAGGAGAGAAAGCAGCAGGGTTCTAGCTGCAAGACTCCATCTGTCTCCGGCTTCTATCCAGAGACATAGTTGAGCAAGAAACGTGGGTATACGTGCTCTAGTTTCTGGCAGAGCCCCATTAATTTATTAAAAAATAATCTTTTTAATTCCAAAATAAAGTTTTTAATTATGCAAAAAAAAAATCCAGAATTTGGAGAGTCAATGGAGAACTTCTAGAACTGCAAATGAAAATACATCGACAAATAATAATCTTAAAGATTTAGGCTGGCTGACAATTTAGAGGAGCTTGCTTTTTTCCCCTTCCTCAGTCTAGTAGCTTCCTCAGAATATTAAGTCTGCAAAGATCTCTTCTGTTAATCTAAAGCAGACCATACATAACATTTTGCTACAAACCTCTGGGGTCTGTAGAACTCTGAAGGGCCATTGCTAATAAGTATGTTGGAGGAGCATGAGTGGGACTCGATTGTTTATTGAACTGACTACTATACGGATCACACAAATATTAGAGGCTGACATACACTTATTATGCCAACCCAAAATTATTCTAGCCTCTCCCTTTCTCCCTCTTTGCTGATGCTCTCTCTGCTTTGAAGTAGCTATAGATAGGCAAACACATGCATTGTGTAATTCACAATAGTGACTGAAGTTGGCATATGGTGATTGTGTTGTACCATCCAGATCTCCTTTCAATAAAAGACTTTTTTCTACAGTTTCTGGGCATGCTGACATCATACAACCTCCAGCTGTTAGGGCCTCTCGGATCGCTTCAGCTGCAGAGAATCCTTTCACAAAACATGCCCCATCCTGGACAGTTTTACTTTATTTTTAAAATTTTTATTAATTTTAATTTTATTATTACTTTTAATGAGTCACCATGAGATACAGTTACAAGGTTCAATCAAACAATGGTCAAACAACCATCCCTTTACCAGTGTACGTTCTCTACTACCAATATTCCCAATATACACCCCCCTCCTTTCCAACCTTTCCCCCGCCTCCATGGCAGACAATTCTCCCCCATACTCTCTCTAGTTTTGGGCATTCTGGCTTGCAATACAGATACTGAGAGGTTATCATGTTTGGTCCATTATCCACTTTCAGCACACATCTCCCATTCCGAAAGATTCCCCCAATCATCATTGTCTTAGTGATTCCTTCTCTCTTCCAGCTGAGCACAATGCCATGATTGAATGAGCAAGGCTGCATCCCAGAGTATGGGATGAGTCGGGGGAGGGATGGGGAGCAGAAGAGGAACTTTTTAAGTGGACCCAAGAGGTGAGACTTCAGAGGGAGGGCTGCATCCAGGGGAGATTTGTAGGACTGTCCAAGCAGGGGTGCAGTCCAGCTGGGCCACTGGGCCTCTGCTTTACCTCTCCTTCTTCCATCAAGAAAATAAATCCAGGGGCTGGAGCAATAGCACAGCGGGAAGGGCATTTGCCTTGCACACAGCCGACCCGGGTTCAATTCCCAGCATCCCATATGGTCCCCTGAGCATCGCCAGGATTAATTCCTGAGTGCAAAGCCAGGAGGTAACCCCTGTGCACTGCCAGGTGTGACCCCCCCCCAAAAAAAAAGAAAATAAATTCAAGCCCCATGCCTCCATGTTGGTCTTCCCTAGAGCTATGACATTAGAATTCTTAGATGATGGAACAGAGGCTTGAGAGGATGTGCACCATGAGCAAATTAATTGTCCTGTGTACTGAGATGGAGATGTACTAGTCCATTCTTCTCCCTCCCTTTCACGGCCCAGGCCTTCCAACAAGGGCCCCTGTCCTCAGGAGGGACTGAGGCCCGTGCAGTGCTAGAGGGACTGGTTGGGCCAGGCCCGTACAGGCAATCATCTCTATATGGACCAAGAACATGCCCTGGCCTAGCTATGCCTCTGGGAACGGGGTATTAAGGACAGATGCATTGTGGGGTGCTTGGTTTGTTTTTAATAGTCCAGGAGTCTCTTTAGTTTTAAACACCCCTCATGCTGGGCTGGAGCGATAGCATAGCGGTAGGGCCTTTCACACAGCCGACTCGTGTTCAATTCCTCCGCCCCTCTCAGAGAGCCTGGCAAGCTACCGAGAGTATCCCGTCTGCACGGCAGAGACTGGCAAGCTACCCGTGGAGTATTGGATATGCCAAAAACAGTTACAAGTCTCTTAATGAGAGATGTTACTGTGCCCGCTCGAACAAATGGATGAACAACGGGACAGACAGTGACCCCTGATGCTATGAATCCCTAAGGCCTGGGCTCAGCAACTCAGGCTCCTTTCCATGGGCTCTTACAAAATGTACTTCTCTAGGTGGAACAGGCTGGCACTCCACTCCAGTTGAACCCAAGTTCCTTTCTCCTTGACTTTCTCCTTTTTCTTATCATTTTCCTTCACCTGTTTCAGGAAGCAGTCTAGATTCTTAGAGTACTTAATATGCTCAAGGCGAACATTAGATATGGAGGATAGATATTGATATGTAGCTTAGATATGAAGCATAGGTAATGTGGGCTCACTTGGGGGCTATGCTTTTTATTTTTTCCCCAAATGAACTAGGACTGGAGAGAGAGTACAGTGGGTAGCGTGCTTGCCATGCACTTGGCCAACCGTTCTTTGATCCTTGGCATCCCGTATGATCCCCTGAACACCATCAAGAGTGATTTCTGAGCACTGACAGAAGTAAGTCTTGAACACTTCGAGGTGTGGCCCCTCCACCAGCAAAAAAAGAGAAATATATACTCCCCTCCCTTATTTTATTTTTAACTTGTTCTCTTCTGTCACTCCTGATTTTATTATTTGTGGGGAACAAATGGAAAGAGAAAGCATTCTCTTTCTTACCAGCCCATATAAGCATCAGCAAGGATGGTATTCAGTTCCGTGCTTGACAGACACTAAAGAAATGGACACAGAGGGGCATGTGGACACTAGCACTCTCTCTGCAGAGAAAGCCTCACAGCCCCATGGTTCCCCCTGGGAAGCTGGATCCATTACCAGATTTTTCAAAGGACGATGAACCCAAATTGTTCCTGGGAAGAAACCTGACATTGAGATATTTGCAAACGGTGTCTATTCTTTGTTTTAACTTATTTTTATTGATGGAGGCACTGTGATTGACCATATTATTAGTGATGATTTCCCTTGTAACAGTTTCAGCACCACACCAATCACAATTCCTATTCATTTCACAGTCTGATATGAATTAAAGAACATCTATTTCAGGCCAAGTAAAGGGCATAAAATGGCCATGTCGAGCATTTTTTTTCATTAGTCCTCTTTGTTGGTGGGAATGCCAAATGACCCAGCCCTTTTGAAAATCAATATGGGCATTCCTCAAAAAGAAATTGAACTTCCATGAAACCCAGAAGTATCACTTCTGGGAATATACCCTGGGGGTGCAAAAACACACAGCAGAAAATTCATCTGCACTCTTATGTTTATTGTAGCACCACTCACAAATAGGCAGAATCTGGAAACAACCCACGTGGCCGAGAACAGACAATGGGTTAAAGAAATGATAGTACATCTACACAGTGGAATACTATGCAGCTGTTAGGAAAAAAATGCAATAATAAAATTTGTGTATTAGTGGATGAATATGGAGAGTGTCATGCAGAGTGAAATGAGTCAGAGGGAGAGGGACAAGCATAGAATGGTTGGACTCATTTGTGGGATATTAAAAAAAACATACTATGAGACTAGCACCCAAAGGCACTGCGTCAAAACAATGGGCCAGGAGGATTGCTCCATGTTTGGAAGCTTGCCACGAGTGGTGGAGATGGAGGCAGGGGACGCAACTAGGATAGAGAAGGGACCGCTATGCCAATGTTGGAAGTCTTCCCTCTGGACAAGAGCTGAGTGCTGAAAGTAGGTACAGGGACAAACATGATAACCTTTGAGTACCTGTATTGGAAACCATATCCCAAAGGGTGGGGGCAGGGAGAAAGAGAGAGAGAGAGAAGAGAGAAAGAGAGAGAGAAGAAAGGTGCATGCCATAGAGGTAGGGTAGGAGGAAGCAGGCAGAAGGGGAACTGGGGACATTGGTGGTTGGAAATGTATACTGGGAAGAGTAAAAGGATGGATGATGGAACATTGTATGACTGAAGCCCAATCAGGAGCAACTTTGTAACTGTGTATCTCATGGTGATTAAATATGTGTTTGTGTGTGTGTGTATCACTTGTATCACTTATCATCCTGTCATTCATCAATTTGCTTGAGCAGGCGCCAGTAATGTCTCCATTCGTTCCTCTCTCATGCTAGTGTAGCCCAATGGTGTCTGCTCACTCCAGGAACACAAAGAACCTCAAACCATTTATTCAGGGTCTTGGTGAAGAAGTTTGACCATCTTGTAGGTGGGCAGCCACATGGTCTCTTGAGGTCCCGTGGAATCCAGTCTATAACAGCTCTCGTCCATTACATGTCCGGGCCATCTGATTTTCGATGGCACATGAGACAGCATCCCTGATTCTTGATCGTTGACAGAGGTTGGAACTCCGGATTCCTTCTCTCACCTGAGTAGAATGTGATACTTCAAGCATAGCTCTTTCGATTCCTCTTTTGGATACCCGAATAGCGTTCTCATCCTATTTTCTTAGGGCCCAGGTCTCTGAGGCGTATGTTAGTGCAGGAAGAATGGTGGAGATGAAAAGATGTGCCCAGAGCCAGAGATTCTTCATCCTCTTAACCTCTTCTTCATACCCTGAAGGCGTTCCACGCTGCTCTCTTCCTCCTGCGCAGTTCAGGTGCCAGGTCGTTTATCATGTTGAGTTCGAGACCTATGTACGCACAACTCTTGCATTCAGAGATGTTCATTCCATTGAGGACAAATGGAACATCAGGAATCACTTCATTTCTTATGAACACTGTCTTTGTGAGATTCAGCTGCAGTCTGACCTTTCCACACTCACTGTCGAAGTCGGCCAGCATTCGTGCCACTTGGCTGATATTTGGTGTTATTAGAATGATGTCATCAGCAAAGAAGAGGTGGTGTAGTTGCCAACCGTCTATCTTCACTCCCATTCCTTCCCGTTCCAGTCATCGCATGATGTTCTCGAGGGTGGCACTAAAGAGTTTCGGTGAAATGGCATCACCCTGCCGAACCCCTCTCTTTACATTGATGAATACTTCTCTTAGAATGGTGAGATCCTGGTGGTGAGTCTGTAATACAGCTCTCGGAGGATCTTGATGTATTGAGTTTGAATGCCCTGTTTGAACGGCTAGGGCTTTGATGACCGCTTCAGTCTCAACAGAATCAAAGGCCTTCTTTAAGTCAATGACCATATATATTGAATGAATATGAATATATACATATATATATATTGCAGAGTATGAACAAGCAATATGGAATCTCCATGTTTTTAAGCAAGCTCCTTCCTTTGAGGTGTCAGGCTCTGTGAGTTCAGAAAACTGAGCCAAAATTGTCATTCTGCTCTGATTGTGTTAATGGAGGCAAGTTGCTGTCTCTCCCTGATCTCTTTGCTTCTTAGTGAGAAGAGAATTGACTGAGGTCAAATTTAATGATACATGTTCACTCAATGTTTAGGCTTTAAACACTGACAACCCTCAGATGCAAGTGACATTAAAAAAAAAAAGAAAACATATTCAAAATAAAATAGGAACTTCCGGGGCCGGAGCGATAGCACAGCGGGTAGGGCGTTTGCCTTGCACGCGGCCGACCCGGGTTCGATCCCCGGCACCCATATGGTCCCCCAAGCACTGCCAGGAGTAATTCCTGAGTGCAAAGCCAGGAGTAACCCCTGAGCATTGCTAGGTGTGACCCAAAAAGCAAAAAAAAAAAAAATAATAAAATAAAAAAATAAAATAGGAACTTCCCCTACTCCTCCAGGTTTTTTTTCTGTTCTGTCTCTGAGGACCTCTTTAAAGGCTTGAACTTGCTGAGACAGAGGTGGGTGCTTCAGGGCAAGGGGGCTCCTACTTCTGAAAAATCACAGCCTGACATTCTACTGGTCATATGCCCAGAGGGCTGTGTCATGAGATCATTGAGGTACACTTGGTAAAGATAAATACAATGGTTGAGAACATGATCGTTAGAGTCTGGCAATTCTGGAATTGGAAGCTGGCCCCAGCACTTAGTGGCTATTTGACCTTGGGAAAGTAATTAAATGTTACATACCCTCAGTTCCCTTTACACAAATCTGGAATAATATGAATAATATGCTGTGCCTTATGATGTCATACAGAAAATTAAATGATATGACATATAGAGAGCTTAATACAGAACCCATCAATAGTCAATTTTATTTAAGAATTCTATATATTTTAAACATGTATCTACTTACATCTTCTTAATCTGCATAAAACTTTTATTAATTAAAGGCACCCCTGTTAAGAATATAATTTAAGGCATTCATATTTTTTTCAATTTTTTTTATTAGTGAATCACCAGTTACAAACTTATGAACTTTCATGTTTGCATTTTGTTTATATTCCTCCACCTGTGCCCAGTTACCTCCACCAATGTTCTCAGTATCCCTCCCACCCTCCCACCACATCCCCGCCACCCCACCTCACCTCTGTGGCAGGGCATTCCCTTTTGTTCTCTCTCTCCTATTGGGTGTTGTGGTTTGCAACAGAGGCACTGCGTTGCACTCGTGTTTGGTCTATATTCTATTTTCAGCGCGCATCTCCTATCCCGTGGGGGTCCTCAAACCACACTTTACCTGATGTTCCCTTCTCTATGTGAGCTGCCCCTTCCTCCAGCGTGTGGGGCCAGCTTCCAAGCCTTGGAGCCAACATCCTGGTACTTATCTGTACTATTCTTGGGTGTTAGTCTTCTATTCTGTTCTTTTATTTTATATTCCACAGATGAGCGCAATCTTTCTATGTTTGTCTCTCTCTTTCTGACTCATTTCACTTAGCATGATATTTTCCATGTTGATCCACTTATATGCAAAGGTCATGCCTTCATCTTTTCTAACAGCAGCATAGTATTCCATTGTGTAGATGTACCAAAGTTTCTTTAACCAGTCAACTGTTCTCAGGCACTCAGGTTTTTTCCAGATTCTGGCTATTGTAAACAGTGCTGCAATGAACATTTGAGTGCAGATGTCATTTCAACTGTACTTTTTTGTAAGGCATTCTTTTTGGAAATACTATAGAACTTCCCTAAGAAGCTAATGATGGAATTGTCTACCTTGTGACCTGACCATCCTGTGTCTGGGTATTTATTCATAGAATATGAAAACATTACCAGAAGATAGGCATGTGTCCTCAATATTCAATGTTACTTATGATAGCTAAAAGAGGGGAAAGAGATCATTAACAGTTGATTGGATGAAGATATAAATATGAAGGTGTAGAATAACATAGCTTCTCTGTAGGATAACATAGCCTCAGGTAGTTTAGGTTTATTGGGTTACTCCCATCACAGTGCTCCCATTCCTCTGTGTTAATTTGTAACTTCTTTGTTTGTGTTCTGTTGACTTGTAAATATTGTTTTTCTCTTCTCTTTTGTATAGTTTATTCAGAGCCATGTCCTTTTGCTAAGGAAGACTTAGCAAATGCTATGCTTTTGTAACCTGGGAGTCATTTGACTCTACATGATATTTTCCTCCTGGGCATATGTTCTCTCCACCTAAGCCCCAACTGCCCTTACTTCCTAGCACCCCCAAAAGCAGGGTCCCGATGAGGGACGGGACAGACCCCAGGGCAAGCGGTGAGTTATGTGCTACCCTGGCATCCAGATGGGCCTGGCCAAAGTGCCTAATGCTTAACTATAAGTTAAGAGCTTGGTCATGGACAAATGCTGTCATGATCCAAAAAGTAACAACTAGATTTGGCCCTGCTAGGGTTAGGAATGATTAATCTGGCCTGGGTGCTATAGTCTGAGTCTGTGGCAAGACGTTCCCTGGAGAGCTGCCCTACAAGCCTCAATGTATCTCTCACTGTGCCCATACAAAAATAACTAATATTGAGATGTTAATTAAGATGCTAGGAGGAGGGGAATGCCTCTAGGTGGTGTTTCCTTTGAACCTGATGGGCCCTCAGGAAGGGCTTTCTTATGTTGATTTTGCTGGGTGTGACTAGGGCCCTGAGAGAGAGTAAGGGTGGAGAGACTAGTGAAGAGGAAGAATCCAGAGAGTTGGGATGGAGGAATGAGGAAGGAAAAGTGCTGGGAGAGAGAGAGGAGAAATGTGGAGCTCTGAGAGACTGGAACAGGCACGTGGAAAGAATGGAATAAACAGCAACTGATCAATCAACTGTCTTGGCCCTTATTTCCTCCCCCGAAACCCCTGGTGGGCTACAGGGAGAGCCGCCGGGGGTCTCCCCCCAGCTGACCCTGGCAGATGTTTTTTACAGCATAATATGAAGTACTATTTAGCTGTTTAAAATGATGAAAATTAGCTATTTGCTGCGGATGGCAAAAAAAAAAAAGGAAAAGAGCTCAAAGAAACATAATGAGTCAGAAGGAAGGAAAGAGACAAGTACAGGATGATTTCACCCATATGTACAGTGGAATGTTTTGAAACCATGAGAAGGCAGAATAAATTCAAAAGATGTATCAGTGGATAATTTCGTAGCACAACTAAGGTTACCTGAGGAGTAGGGTGTGAGGAAAGGAGACAGTGTTAGGGGGAATGTAGATAAATAAAATCGATTAATTGTGGCCCAAAAGAAGTTGTGGCATAAAATTGCTATGTATATCCATTCCCTGAGTGAGAACTAAACTTCTAGCCCCACTTGATACCAGGTGAGTCATGACTACATTCAGAGGGGAGAATAGGTTCCAAAAACTTGTAACATTCTTTGCCACTCTTGTTGCAAGCAAAATGTTGTGTATGAGTCCAATACATAATCGTTTGATATGGGGTTGCACTTGTTGAAGCCAGGCAGTGGCTTCCTAAGCTCCATGCTGAAGACTGTATCATCACTCAAAGTCAAGTTTCTCCTGCTTCCAGACCAAGAATATACTTTCTCGTTGCACTGATCTTGGGCTTGGCCATGTGACTTTATTTTGAACAATGACTCAAAAAAAGGTAGCAGTAGCAGGCTTACCCATCAACCAAGTTAAGGAGCCCTCTCCCATCCACCATGCTTCTCCCTTTGAAATGGGGCCAGCATGTCCCAGATAAAGCTTCTCTTTCATCAGGTTCCAGAGTGAAGGAAATAGGAAGGGAAGTCTGGGTTATCTCTGACAGTAACAGATTCACAGGTGACAGATGCGCTTAATTGCTCTTTTGATTAGGGTGGGGATAGCAAGTTGCTTCCTCAGTGGTTCTCAGGTCTTACTCCTGATTTAGTGCTCAGGGTGGTGCTGCAGTTCCAGGGATGCATTTGGGGTCTGTGGCACGCAAGGAAAGCACCTTAACTCCTATCTATCTGCCCCATCTCCAAAAATACATTTTTCTTCCTTTTCTGTGATAAGGCACTGATATTTGAGAGGGATTCAGTACTGGAAGTTGACTTGGTCAAAGCTGACACATATCCTAATATCCCACATCCCTCCTCACCTCGCTAGCATCTGACAACGTGGACCTGGAAAAGCACTGAGTGAATGTGTGGTGAGATCACTCAGCCTCCCAGGATTTTGTTATTTTAAGTTTCCAGACAGCAGGTCTTTTGTCTAAGGGATCCTTGTACGCACAAGTGCCACAAGAGAGGGAGTTAGACTCGTACTATATGATCAGTAGTTTGTTGGAACTGCAGCAAATTATTTTTGCAACCTTCAGCAACATGAAATATTCTGTTTGTTATCCCTTCCCCACAGCCTGCTCCTTCTCCCTCGAGCTCTGTACTTTTCTTCTCCTGCTCTACCTGGGAGACGTCATGCTGCCAAGTCCACCTGTTCCCTTCCCCGTCAAAGCACCTCCACCTGCAAGCCAGAACACATGTGTCTGATCTTGCATTCTACTAGCTCTGACATTTCTCGGGGCCCTTTCCTTCTGTATTAATTTATAACGAACACTTAGAATAGAATAGTGATCTTCACACCCTCTTCTAAGACATTACAGAATTATTAAAAAAAAACAACAAGAGGGCTCAACTATACCTAAACAAGGAAGAATTTACTATAAAACGTGTGTGCATTTTTGGAGGGTAGACAGACACAGAAGTGCTCAGGACATACTCCTGGTCTGTGCTCAGGGATTACTACTAGTAGAGCTCAGGGAACCATATGGGATGCTGGTGATCAAATTTGGGTCAACTGCATTCAAAGCAAGTTTCTTACCTGCTGTACTGTTTCTCCAAATGTATGTTTTAAATGCAGCCCTTTTTGGTGTGAAGACCCTAATTTTTAAAAAAGGAGACAAGTAATTTTGTTCAATAACTTAGTCCTGTATAATTTTGTGTTGCACTATGTATATTATATCATATTATAAAATTATTACACTATGTATTCCCACAAGCTAAACAGAACACTCTTAGTCATGCTCAAACAAATATTTTCCAGGATATGTCTCAATGGGTAAAGCATGCAAAGTCATTTGTCATACATCAATGTAAATTAATCAGTTCAGGATTTTTATTCCCTCATTATTAGCTATGTATATGCATAGAGCTCTTTGTATATCACCTTATGCGTGCAAATATTTATTTAAATCTGTAATTGCTAAAACATTTGTCTTTTTAAACATGATATGTTCCTTTCCTAAGACTTACTCCTCAGAAAAGGTTTGTATCTGGGCTTTGTAATGCTTATGGGCCGGAGTGACAGCACAGTGGGTAGGGCGTTCGCCTTGCATGCCGCCGACCTGGGTTTGATTCCTCCGTCCCTCTCGGACAGCCAGGCAAGCTACTGAGAGTATCTCGCCCACATGGCAGAGCCTGGCAAGCTACCTGTGGCATATTCGATATGTCAAAAAACAGTAACAAATCTCACAATGGAGACGTTACTGGTGCCCGCTCTAGCAAATCAATGCGCAAAGGGATGACAGTGACAGTGACAGTAATACTTATGAATCACTGTATTATGGACTTGGGTCTGTTTCCACTATTTTCTGACAGGGAATATTGACCAAATCCACAGCACTTTTAGTGTTGATAGAATACAGGTCTTTTAAGTAGGACTTCTATACACTACTATTAGCTAATATGAAGAAAGAGAAGAATGAACCCAGGACTGGGTAGATGGAAAATAGGCCATGGAATGTAGTGTTTAAACTCTTCTCCTTCAATAACACCCGCTGAATAGAGTTACAGGACAAGGGAAGATTCCTCCTGCCATATATCATTGAGTATTTAAAACCATTTTCATGGGCCGTACACTACAGGCAGATTGGTCCACCAATAAGCAGGAGTGTCTAACTTGTTATGTACAAGGGCCAGACTCCATTTCCCAGCCCATATATTGCCCACCCCAGCCCAGAATCAGAGGAGGAACAGAAGTTAGAAAAGTCTCCAATCTCCCTGTTTCCAAGCCAAGATTACCCTTTTTCTATGTTCGGGATTCCCAGAATCTTTTCCTCATTTTAGTCTGTTTTACCATTCAGAAATTCAGCCAAATATTTCCAGGATCTTTGTCACCTGACTCTTTTTTTCACCTCCAAATTTTTTTTTTTTTTTTTGCTTTTTGGGTCACACCCGGCAATGCACAGGGGTCACTCCTGGCTCTGCACTCAGGAATTACTCCTGGTAGTGCTCGGGGGACTACCAGGGATGCTGGGAATCAAACCCAGGTCGGCCATGTGCAAGGCAAATGCCCTCCCCGCTATCTGTTGCTCCAGCCCCGAGTCACCTCCACAATTTAATTCCCTTGATGGCAATTATTGTAACTCTGCAGAACAAAACCGACTAGACAGAAGAATAACTGTTTGCTTCAAAACAAGCTTGTACTGTATATCAAGAGCAAAAAGTGTTGTTTTTTTCCTCAGAATATCCATTGACAAATCCCTTCTCCCTGCTCAACAGAAATGGAAGCAATGGCTCTTCCCTCAATCTTGAAGCTGATATGCTCAGCTAGAAGCAGCTGTTTCTAGGGTTTGGGGAAAGGAGATTCTAATCAAGGTCAGACTAAACTTGTTTCATGCAGGCTTTGGACTTAGGCATATTCTCTTGGACAGGCGAAAGACAGGAGACAAACTAGAGGGAATGCAAAAAAGTGTAATTTTTAAAAATTGGTACAAATTAGCATGGAAAATTTATATTCACTATTAGCCATTTCCATTATTTTAATAATCATGGAACACGGAGACCCAACTTGAGCATCTAAGACTATCGCCACAGGAGTTTTGTTAGTAATCAGGAAGAAAATATCACAAGAGTGAATATTAATCAGACCCCACTGAAACCCTGGGCTGCAGGAGCTCTGGTTTCTACATCAGGTTGCTTGGCTCAGTGCTCTCCATTGAGCTAATGAGGATGTCCACTACCAGGACCACAGAGACACAAGAGCATCTTCAAACACTTGCATGCCTAGAACATCTCTGAGTGTCAAAAGAACATGTGGTAAATTGCGCTCCAAGGGCTATCTTCAGTGACAGTCAATTGCACTTGGCGTAGCGCTGTCGAATCATGTGCGTGCCATTTCTCTGGACTTCTGCTATGTCTTTATGTGGTGCAGTGGTCGTGGAATTTAGTTGGTCATGTCTACGAAAATCACAGAAGATTATTTGAGTCAGGCAAGAGAAGAAATTGAGGCCTAGGGCGGAAAGATGGGAAGCAGGAAAGAAAAGCAAATTATGTGCTCACGTTTTCTCCCCACAAACAGCATCATTTAACCCTTTCTGTCAGAATGCCAGGTGACCCAACCTTCAAAGGAAGCTCTGTCATGCTCCTCACCATGTGCCTTACACCCAGAGACAAGCTTAGAAGAAGAGAATTTTTTGTGTGTGTTTGTTTTGGTGCCCGCTTGAGCAAATCGATGAACAACGGGATGACAGTGCTACAGTGCTACAGTGTTTTGGGTTGGGGGAGGGGGTACTGTCACTTGCTCTGTGCTGGAGAGACACTTCTGGAGGTGCTCAAAGGAGCATCTACACATACCAGAATTTGAATCAGGGTCATGGCTGCACCCACTTGCTAAGCAAGTACCTTAACCTTTGAACTATGCCTCTGGCCCAGAAAATGCCAACTTTTAGCACCAGCAGAGAGCATGTGGCCAAGGTCATGAAGAAACACCTCCTGGGACAAACTGGATCTTTCCATGGTGCTTTGCTTTGTCCTTATCTTCATTTCATTTTCATTTCTTTTGACTTTAAAACTGTTCAACCACTTCCTGCCACGTGCCACCATTTCCACTTGCTCTTGTTCCCATGTGCCAGTTCTTCGTGTGATTCACCAGGAAAAACTTATGTGACCCTCCATGCTTTGGAGAGAAACTTCAAAGTCCTTCTTCCCTGACTTGCTACTTTTAAAGACAAGGAAACCAAGATACTTCGAAACTATATAAGAAAAATTCCCTGGAAATTTATGCTCTGTAGGGAATGCTGGGAGTGATCTAGCATCTTAGAAAGGCCAAAATCCAGTGACCTTAGAAGAAATACTCAAATGTATATATTTTTATGCATTTATACATGTGTTATACATATGTACATGTATATGATTTTTATATTCATCATTCTGTTGCATGTTTTTGGCTTTAACCCTGAACAGGCCCCCCATTTCCCCATATTTTTCTCTTTTATTAAAAATTTGGGCTTGAGCTGTACTGTGATTCTTGGTGGTGGAATATGTGCACTGGTGAGGGGATGGGTGTTCGAGCATTGTATAACTGAGACTTAAACCTGAAAACTTTGTAACTTTCCACATGGTGATTCAATAAAATAAAAATATTAAAAAAATAAAAAAAATTGAGCTTGAGTGATAGCACAGTGAGTAGGGCATTTGCCTTGCATGCAGCTGAACCAGGCTCGATTCCTCCATCCCTCTCGGAGAGCCTGGCAAGCTACCGAGAGTATCTCGCTCGCATGGCAGAGCCTGGCAAGCTAACTGTGACATATTCGATATGCCAAAAACAGTAACAATGGAGACGTTACTGGTGCCCACTCAAGCAAATCAATGAACAACGGGATGAGAGTGCAGTGCTACAGTTGTATGTTAATTTTTCTATCATTTTTTTTTCTTTTTGGGTCACACCTGGCTCTGCACAGGGGTTACTCCTGGCTCTGCACTCAGGAATTACCCCTGGCGGTGTTCAGGAGACCATATGGGATGCTGGAATTCGAACCCAGGTCGGCCGTGTGCAAGGCAAACGCCCTCCCCGCTGTGCTATCGCTCCAGCCCCTTTTCTATCATTTTAATCATAAATAGTATGCTTTATATATGGTCAGCATAGTGTATGTTCTTATCACATAATTGAAGATGTTACCTCTACAAACATTTGAGTGAAAAGATCCTGGTGGTTGTCTAGCTCCTAGCTTCTTAAGTTAGGGGTCCTGACCCCATAGGTAGTCACATAGCTGAGTGTGTGAAGAATTTACTTTAAAATACACTAATGTTTTATCATCATTAGAGGTTTGATTTGTATATCTATCTTACTTTTTTCGATTGATAGTGGGGCCATACCCAGCAGCACTCAGTGCTTACTCTGGTTTCTGTGCCCAAGGACTACCCCTGGTGGTACTCAGGGAACCACATGTGGTGCTAGAGATCAAACTGAGGTTGTCCACATGTCAGGCAAGAGCCTGAACCCCATCCTATCTCTTCAGTGTCTGCCACACCTATTTTATATGCCAGAAGTTGGATTAAAAACAAATATCTTGGGTTTCAAGGGTATGCAAGTATAAGAAGTGTAAGCTACCCCAGTGTAGCCGAAAGAACTGGGTGACCCACAGTCTGAATTGTGCTCATCTGGAGCTGTGTATCTGGACAGCTGTGTAGTCACCTGACTCCCATGCTGGAAGATCCTCCAAGCTAATTATCCTGGAGTTCCTCATTCCAGGGTTATTTTTTTAAGTTCCATTGAGCTAATTTACTCAAGACACAAATCCTTAAGTCAGAGTAATGGATCCTGAATGTGCCAATTTATAGAAGGATGGGATGCCAAAATCTGGAGTTCCTCTCCCTGCCTTCTCCCAGATGCCCCAAACGGGCAACAACTTTAGGGCACAACACAGTAGGGTTATCTTTTCCTACTGTGATATCATATTTTACAATACAGTCTGAAGACTAGCTTTATATTAAGAAACAGATACTCAAGCTGGTTTTGGCAATAAGGAATTTATTGGAAGGATGCAGGAAACGCTTGAAACCTCTTTGAGGAAATACATCTGGTCATTATAGAAACTAGAAAGTTACCAGTCAGCTCCTTTCTTGGGGCTCTGCTGCTTCTTGCAGACCTGCTCCGTTCTCTCTCTAGGCTTCTTCCTTCCATGTTCCTTTGCTCTGCCATTTCCAAATCTATTCCAAACCCATGTGGACTGATAGCTCCAAGACCAATATGATGCATCTGTATTTGACACGCATTTTTGAGCTGATTGCCTTAGCTCAGGTCAAGCGACCACTTCAACCCTATAAGCTTTGGCAATGGGTTAGGGTCAAGCTCGACAAAGAGAGCTGCTTGGATCAGAACTGCCTCCCCGGCACTGTGTGCTCAGGACAGCAAGTCCAGCAGCTCTGTGTAAGGATCTCCACACAAGTTCATGGTCCTGGGGCAAGTACTCTCTGATGAAATAATTCTAATTCTAATGTCAAGTAACAGGGAGAAAACTAGGAGAAGCAGAAGCAGCTTAATTACAGAAAGTTCATTATAGCCCTGGAGGGTGCCTATGAAGTAGAACCCTCCTTGTGTCTGAAATGGGCAGGACATTCCTTTCTCTCTGAAGCTCAAACTAGACTAGATGGGCAGAACATTTCTTCCTGTAAGAATGAAGGGGCACTGATCCTGGTACCCTTCCTTCTCTGCCTCCGTTCCTGCTTCCTTCCTTCCTTCCTTCCTTCCTTCCTTCCTTCCTTCCTTCCTTCCTTCCTTCCTTCCTTCCTTCCTTCCTTCCTTCCTTCCTTCCTTCCTTCTATTCTTCCTTCCTTCCTTCTATCCTTCCTTCCTTCCTTCTTCCTTCCTTCCTTCTATTCTTCCTTCCTTCCTTCTATCCTTCCTTCCTTCCTTCCTTCCTTCCTTCCTTCCTTCCTTCCTTCCTTCCTTCCTTCCTTCCTTCTATTCTTCCTTCCTTCCTTCTATCCTTCCTTCCTTCCTTCCTTCCTTCCTTCCTTCCTTCCTTCCTTCCTTCCTTCTATTTTTCCTTCCTTCCTTCTATCCTTCCTTCCTTCCTTCCTTCTATTTTTCCTTCCTTCCTTCTATCCTTCCTTCCTTCCTTCCTTCCTTCCTTCCTTCCTTCCATCCATCCTTCCTTCCTTCCTTCCTTCCTTCCTTCCTTCCTTCCTTCCTTCCTTCCTTCCTTCCTTCCTTCTATCCTTCTATCCTTCCTTCCTTCCTTCCTTCCATCCTTCCTTCCTTCCTTCCTTCCTTCCTTCCTTCCTTCCTTCCTTCCTTCCTTCCTTCCTTCCTTCCTTCAGTCCTTCTATCCTTCCTTCCTTCCTTCCTTCCTTCCTTCCTTCCTTCCTTCCTTCCTTCCTTCCTTCCTTCCTTCCTCCCTTCCTTTTTTCCTTCCTTCCTTCCTTCCTTCCTTCCTTCCTTCCTTCCTTCCTTCCTCCTTCCTTCTTCCTTCCCTCCCTCCCTCCTTCACTCTTTCCCTCCTTCCTTCCCACCCTCCCTCCCTCCTTCCCTCTTTCCCTCTTTCTCTCCCTCCTCCCCTCCTTCCCTCCTCCCTCCCTCCCTCCCTCCCTCTCTCCTCTCCTTCCCTCCTTCCTCCCTCCCTCTGTTCCTTCCTTTCCCTCCCTCCCTCCCTCCCTCCCTTCCTTCCTTCCTTCCTTCCTTCCTTCCTTCCTTCCTTCCTTCCTTCCTTCCTTCCTTCCTTCCTTCCTTCCTTCCTTCCTTCCTTCCTTCCTTCCTTCCTTCCTTCTCTCCTTCCTTCCTTCCTTCCTTCTCTCCTTCCTTCCCTATGTGCCCATTTTAAGTCACATATCCATTCATAGGTCATCTAGACTGTAGAACGATTAAAAATGTTACCATTTGTGTCCTTTAGCCCATGTGTCCTTTAGGTCATGCTTTTGTGTAAGGGCCAAGCTGGGACACCTGATCCACGCTGAGAAAAGCCATTGGAACCCACTTTCCCCAAGTGACTCCTCTCTCTGCTGTGCTAAGGCACCAGAGCTTTGCTCCATAACCACACATCTCGGCTGACGTCCAGGCAGCCTAGAGAAGGGAATGTAAAATGAATTTAATGTGAAAGGACATGGAATAAAATCCCACAGAAAATCTGCTACATGAATTATGAAGCATAAGTCATAGTTACTGTGCTCTGACTTTGTCAACACTGCAAACTTGATATCAAAATAGAAATGAAATGAAAAAAATGCATGAACTGATTTACCTCAACCACAGCATCATGTGTATTCTTAACAGTAAAGGGAGGGGAGGCCTGAGGCGTCGTGGATGTGTGTGTAGAAGGGAGTTTGAACCGCAGTGCCTTGGGGTTCAGGTACTGGCTACATTCCACTTTCTTTGAGCTGAAAATCAGAATATAAGATTTTGACCGCAACATATGTGACCTAAGTTTTTTTTCCCAAGACCTTCTAAAGTAGGCCATTCTGCTTAAATTACATGTGTCTCTACAGACAATGAAGCCTTCAACTGCCACTTGATGCTCCTTTCCTTTTGGTGGCAGGGAATTGGCCTACCTTAGCTTTCTGCCTTCTTCCTACCCATTAGCTCTGGCCTTTTTGCTACTCCAAGGCCCAGCTTCTCCTATCCCCCATCACCATGCTCCTTGCCTCCCCTTTTAAGAGGACAGTGATCTTGGCTCTGAGTTCCAAGTCAACCCTCTGGGGGCGATTCTTATAGCAAAGCAGAGATTTGGGGAAGTGCAGGGACGAAGAGTTGCAGGCCTAGGCAAACACGGGCTACACTTTGCCACCTACAAGAACTAGGCAGAGGCTGCCCACAGGGACTGACAGTGACTGCGTTGCATTGTGACTCACTTGACAGTCTTTCTGAAGACTTGTGGACTGAGGGTAAAGGACACTTAGAAGAGAGGTTTGGTAGGTGCCCACATCATGGGAGAGACTGATAAATTTGGCTTCCTTTCCTCTCTACTACTGTCTGGTTGCCCTTGGCCCAAAGTTTTATTAGGTGGTGTATCACATTAATTGATTTATGGATGCAGTATATGGAACTTTTACTATGTTGCTGAATTCACTTTGCTAATATTTTGAGGGTTTTCACATCTTCATTATAGCTTTTTTTAATATTTTTTCTCTTCTTGTGATGTCCTTATTTAGAACAGTTATCAGGGCATGCTGGCCTACTGAATGAGTATAAAACCATTTCTTCTTTTATGCTTCTGAGAAGAGTTCAAGGAGTATTGATATTAATTTTTCTTTAAACATTTGGTAGAATCCACCAGTGAAACTCACCAGTGGGGCTTTTTTCTCTGTTGGGGTGTTTTTGATGACTGCTTTGATTTCATAGTTGATCTGTTCAAAGTTTCTATTTTTTCATTAATGTATTTTTTGCATTAAAATCTGCTATGTATCATAGACTTAGCAAATTTACAGCTTTGATAGACCACCTTTTGAATGCTCCATGTGGCTAATGCACAAGTGGCTAATGAACACTCAAGGGGAGGGGAGGGGAGAAGACAGGAAGGGGTGGGAAGGAAGGGGAGAGGAAAGAAGGGCTAGTTTGAATTATAGTTGAACACAGGCTAGCTTAAAATTGTTGAACCATCTTTACCATGAATTTAGTGGGAACTCCAGTTGGTGGCTACAGTAAACTAGTGTTTGAGTCACACCAGTGCAAATATGTTTATTTTAATTGTGCTTTATCTTATTGTACTTTGCAAATAATGCTTCATATGTTTTTCTTTTTTAACAAAGAGGAGGCTTACAGCAACCCTTACACCAAGTATATTGGTGCCAAGTTTTAGTAGTGTTTGTACACTTCATGTCTCTGTGTCATTTTATTTTTTTAAAAGAAATTATTATTATGGTGCCAGAGAGGCTGAATATTGGAAGGGTCACTTTCCTTGCACAAAGCTGACCCAGGTTCAATCCCCAGCACTACCTCTGGTCACCTGAATCCCACCAAGTGTAATCCCTGAGTATAGACTCAAGAGTAAATCCTGAGCGCAGTTGAGTACAAAAGTAAAACAAAACAAAAAATCCACACCAGGAGTTGAAGTGATAGTACAGTAGGTAGGACATTTGCCTTACACACAGCATACCCATGTTTAATTCCCGACATCCCATAAGGTCCCCTGTGTACTGCCAGGAGTAATTCCTGAGTGAATACCCAGGAATAACCCCTGAGCATCACTAGGTATGATCCATAAAGTCCCCCCACCCCCCAAAATAAAACCCCACATCATTATTCTTATCTGTGTTGTAGCAATCTGTATTCCGAGATCTTTGGTGTTACTATTGTAACTGTGTAGAATTCCCATGCCCGTATACGACAGAGGACCTGATGGTCAAATGCCATGTGTGCTCTGACTACTCCACGAGAGGGAAGTTTCCCCTGTCACTCTGTCACTTCCCACTTTTCAATGGATCTCTCTATTTTCTGAGACTTCATAACACTGAGCTTAGACCAGTAAATAACCTTTCAATAAATTGTAAATTTTTGAGTTTCTCACTTCACACCAGAAACTAGAAATGGTTTAGTTTACCTAGCAAGGCACATATAAAGTCAATATCATCATCATCATCATCATCATCATCATCATCATCATCATCATCATCATCATCTTCATCATCATCATCATCCCTTTGATCATCAATTTTCTTGAGCGGTCTCAGTAACGTCTCCATTCGTCCTAGCCCTGAGATTTTAGAAGCCTCTCTTTACTGGTCCTTCCCAACGGTACCACACTGGAGGTTCCTTTAGGGTCAGGGGAATGAGACCCATCATTGTTACTGGTTTTAGCATATGAATACACCACCAGGAGCTTGCCAGGCTCTCCCAGGTGAGCAGGAAACTCTCCATAGCTTGCCAGGTTCTCTGACAGGGAGAACTAGGCTATAAGATGTTGTGCTTCTGGGAGCTTGGTTTTATAGTCTCTGGATGTTGGCCCTTAATGGGATTACACAGCGCCTGGGCAGTTTCTAGGTGTGACTACCTAGCTACTGGAAAATAGGGTATCTGGTCAGAAGAGGCCCAGTCCCCATTAGAGCAGGCTTGGAGGTCTCAGTCCCGGGTCCTGCACACCTGGGTTTCTCTGCCAGTTCCTTCATGCGTGAGGCTCATCTGAACGTGTGGAGAGTGGCCTTGAGCATGGCTGTGGCTGGGTTTCGTAGGTCTTCAGCTGCCCGAGCTCTGCTCAAGGTGGGGAGGGAAACTCAACCCACCCCCTCCGAGGGGCCCTGGTGAAGACAGCCAGGCTCGGGGGCAAGAGACTCTGCATGGCTCTCTTCCAGGAGCTTGGTTTTATAATCTCTAGATGTTGGCCATTGATGGGATTACAGGGCACTGGGGGCAGTTTCTGGGTGTGACCGCCTAGCTACTGGAAAATTGGGGATCTGGGCAGAAGAGGCCCAGTTCCGAGGTCCAAACAGGCTTGGAGATCTATATAAGCTGAGTCAATATAAGCTGAACTATAAGCCTCATGTGCCAATTAACTAAAGTTAACTCAAGTTAAAAGGGAAAGCAAACATTCTTGAAGGAAGTAAAGAATACTTCAGTGAACACACAAATGATAAAACATAATGGCTTTAGTGCTGATGTGGAGAAAATGTGAGTGGTCTCTACTCAAAAATTCAGTTACATTTCTCTATGTTTGTAACAAACTATAGCATAAAGAAATAAAAAAATCACTCCCACTTAAATTGTATACAAAAATATCAAATACTTAAGAATCAACATATGATGTAAGAGATTATTAGATCAAAACTACACACCACTATTGAAAGAAATAGAAGAAGACACCAGGGGACGAAAAAATATATCATGTTCATGAGTTGGAGAATAAATTTTGTCAAAAAACAATTCTATCAAAAGCATTATACAGACTCAGTTCAATACCCATAAAATTTTTTGATGACATTCTTCAAAGACTTAGAACAATCTCTACTAAAATATATATAGAATCATAAAACTTCCATTATAGGCAAAACTATCTTAAGAAAATAGAAATGGGAGGTATTACCTTTACTGGATTTAATTTTTATTATATAATGATAGGAATCAAAAGGATGTGGAACTGAAATAAAGATAGACTCTCAGATTAATGGAATAGAATTGAGAACCCAGAGATAAGCCCTCATATTTATGGGTAATTAATCAATGACAAAGGAGCTGGATACATGAAGTGGATCAAGGAAAACTTCTTCAATAAATGGTGCTGGCAAAACTGGATAACCAAAGGCAAAATAAACTGGATCTTTATCTCACACCATATTTGAAAGTTAGTTCAAAGTTGGCTGTGATTGCAAAACCCAGATTACCACATAGTGGGCAGAGGGGATAAAAGTGGTGAACATCTTTTACAACACTGGAGGTGATATAAGAACAAAGATGGAGGGTCTGGAGAATTTTGGTGATGGTAAAGGTACAGTAACTATTCATCAAAATCATTAAAATTTACACTATTATACTAATACAATTTAAATTATAATTAAAATGATTATATTAATTACCCAAATAAATTACCTGAACAACAATACATATAAATAAATTAAAACTGGGCTGAAATAGTTGAAGTTAAAAACAATAAGAAAAATAAAATAAATAGAGCTTCAAAATAAAGATCTAGAAGTTAGACTAGAATTCCATAAAATACACTGGTGGTGGAAAATTGACTCAGTGGTGGGATTGGTGCTAGAACATTGTAATTCTAAAACTCAATTATCAGTAAAACTTTGTAAATCACAATTCTTGAAATAAAAAAAAATATTTATAAAGGTAAAAAATATATTGAGGAGAACATAGGCAGAACTCTCCAAGATATGGGCCTCAGAGGTGGGTCCAAGGCCATCAACAACACTGGCACAAGTGGAACCACATCCTTGGGCCCTTGCATTGAACCAACTGCTTGGTAGGCTGAGACTCAGCAGGCGGGACTTCTGGACGTCCTGAGCTGCACATGTAAGACTCCCCCTCTGCCCACGCCCACCCATCTCACACACACACAGAGAAAAAAAAAGAATCCATAGAAATAACAACACAGGTCCCTTTTGGTGCCGCTGCGGATCGAGCATGATGGAAGAGCCCAAAAGAGCGCCCTTGGACTCCAAGCAGCCCACTGAACTAATTCCGGCATGGGAACGGAGACCCCACGGTGGGCTGCGACAGTGGAAGCTGGGCATTCCCCAATTCTTTTAACCTCTCTCTCTCTCTCAACCCCTTCCTCCTGAGCACAGCACAGGGGCCACGGCTTTCTGAGAGCAAAATGGAGACGCCGAGCAAGCTCTCTCTAGGTTTCTCCATCTTATGAGCACCATAAAAGGGTAAAAGTTTGTAGTGATGTTATTTCTGGTTGTACTTTCCCTGGATTTTATACAGAAACCCAAAACCGCGTGGCCGCGTGACCTAATGTCATCTAAGCATCAGCAATATGTAATGGTTCCTTTTTAACGGGTCGGACTTTTGTGGGAGATCCTAACAAGAAAAGTAAGTCTTTTGCTGAAATATTGAAGGCAATCAAAGTGGTAGCCATCTGTATAGACTGAACTAAGCCATATCCCCACGCCGGCTGAGAAGAAATATCCTTCTTTCTCGGGAAGAAACGCGGCGTGGTGTCAACCATAGTATGATGTCCATTAAGCAAACACAGACCTCGTGGCGTGGGAATGGGATATAAGGGGAAAAATTATGTACATGGAACAGTGGGATGCTGGTGGAATCTCGAGCCGGAGCCGATACCAGCGCACTACATTTGGTTCCAGAAATTGCTTGCAGACACTCTACTAGACTATCAACTAAGCCAGAGCCCCACGCCTGCTGATGACGGGAAATAACCATCTTTTTCGTTTTTTTTCCCTTTGTCAGGCAGCATGGCGATTACTAAACAGGCGTGAACTCGGTGGTGTGGGGCAAGGGGGGAAAAAAGAAAAGTTATGTAACAAACAGCGGGACTTAATATCTCTATATTCTTAGCAATGGAGAACAATCAAATGCTTCCTTGGCAATAGGACTGTCTTTTTCTTTTGGGGGGGGTAAACCCCAGCAACAATAGTGAGTTGTGTGTTGAAACATGGAATGTAATCAAGATAAAGCGTAAACGAAGTGAAACTTACCACTTACAAGGGCGGGGACTGGGAAGGTGGGAGGGGGCGGTAGGTAGACTGGTTGGTGATGGAATATGGGCACTGGTGAAGGGAAGGGTGTTTGAGTATTGTATAACTGACATAATCCTGAGAACTATGTAACCCTCCACATGGTGATTCAATAAAATTAAAAAAAAAGAAATAACACAAAAACTTTAATAACCAAATATAAAAGGTCTCTATCAAGATGGCTGGCTGAGGTTGGGGCTTAAGGAGGGGGGTGAAGGGTGGGGAGGAGAGGGAATCCAGGAATACTAATGAAGGGAAGTTGACACTGGTGGTGCCATCAGTGATGTAACATCGTATGTCAAAATCCCAACTATCAATAACTTTGTAACTCGTGGTGCTTTAATAAAATAAAAATTGGAAAACAAATTCCAATGAGACATGTATCAAAAAGGCTGGAAATAATCAGTGATCACAGGGATGAGTTTTAAAAGGATCCTGTGTTCACTGTCTGCATAACTGTTGCCTGGTTCAGCAACTATAGAAAACATTATGGAGATTTCTCCAAACACTAAGAATAGAGCTCCCGTGTGACCCACAACTTCTTCACATTTATACCTAAATATAAAAATATCAATTTGAAAATACATATGCACCCCTTTGCTCATTATAGCACTTACTACAGTATCCAGGCTAGTATCCAACCCAAATGTTTAACAAAGATGCATGAATAAGGAATTTGTGGAATATATACTCAATAGAATACTATATAGCCATAAAAAGATGACGTTTAGTCATTTGCTGCATTGTAGGGGGGGAGTGGTAGATATTATGTTAAGCAAAATTAGTCACAGGGGAAAGGACAAATGAAAGATGGTCTCACACATCTGTAGTTCATATATATAGAAACAAATAAAGGGAATACACAACACTCAATTATGTCAAATCCTTGACCTTGAATTACAAAACAGATTACTAACTAGTGTGGGGTGGGTAGAGGAAAAAATAGATGGACTGAAGTAACATGGGGATATTGGTAGAGGGTTGGCACTATTGGTGGTGTATGCAGTAAATTTGTACATAAAAACCATAAACATTAATACTACTATAACCTGAATTCCAGCAATAATAGTATAACAAAAAAAAGAAAGTAGCCATAGTCTGGATTGAAGGTCATACCAGTCATGATATTTCCTTTAGCCAAAGCACAAAGAGAGAAAGAGAGTCCCTAAATTTCTTTAATTCCATAAAGGTTGAGGTGAGGAAGTTGCAAAAGGGGTAGGATGTAAAACAGTTAATTCTCCAGAAAGCAGAAAGTTCTGGTGTAGAAATTGCAACAAACTATTCAGAAGCCTGAGCTAAGATCACTGAGGAAAGTAGAAGCACTAAGCAACATATTTTCAAGGTGTCATGAACAGCGCTCTTTTTTGGGGAGTTGTCATTTAAGACTTTCATCGCTAGAAAAGTCAAGACACTGATCCAAAGTTTTGGAGACTTAGAGATAGCAGAGCAGTTCGGGAACTTGCCTTGCATGCACCTGACCCAGCTTCAGTTCACAGCATCCCATGTGGTCCCCCAAGCCTTCTCCAAGTCCAGGGAGAGGAGGTTACCCCTGAACACCGCCAGACATGGCAACAAAACCTTTAAAAAGTTTCAAAGAATAAGATGCCTTTTTTTTTTTATAGGATCTAATGACGTCAGTCACTTGAATTTGAAGGCATCGATCATTTGCCAGTCTGAAAGTACAGGAGTCCTTTAAAATTACACTAAATCTACTCAGCCTGTGCTTTATCAGTGGAACCACAAAGCCCAAAAGACAGCACATGTGTTTGCAATATGGTTTACTGATTATTTTAAGTCAACATTGAGGCATAATGCTCAGAAAAAATAATAATATTGTTGTAAAATATTATTGTCAACAATGTACCTGGATATCCAAAAGGTCTTATAGATCTAAAGGAAACTAATGTTGTTCCCAAGTCTGTTAATACAATATCCATTATGCAGCCCATGGATTAAGGAGTGATTTTGATTTTCAAGTTTTATTATTAAAGAAATAGATTGCACAAGGCCTAAGCATTAGATGGGTTTGGGCAAAGTAAATTGAAAACCTTCTGGAACAGATTTAACATTCTAGATTCCATTAAGATCATTTGTGATTCATTGAAGGAGGCCCAAATATCTCTATGACTTTGGAAGAAATTGGTGCCAAGCCCCGTGGGTAATTTTGAGTGTGCCAAGATTTCAGTGGAGGAAACAATGCCTAGGTGTTATTTAAGCAAAAAAAAAAAAAAGCTAGAATTATATGTATAATGTGTAGATGTGACCTAATTTCTCTAATTTCATGGTAGAACAAACAGTGAAGAGTACTTCCCTCTTCCCTTCCTTCCTCCTTGCTTCCTGCCTCCCTCCCCTCCCTCTCTTCTTCCCTCCCTCACTCCCTTCTTCCCTTCCTCTCTCCCTCCCTCCCTTCCTTCCTCCTTTCCTTTCTTCCTTCCTTCCTTCCTCCCTCCCTCCCTCCTTCCTTCCTTCCTCCCTCCCTTCCTCCCTCCCTCCCTCCTTTCCTTTCTTCCTTCCTTCCTTCCTCCCTCCCTCCCTCCTTCCTTCCTTCCTCCCTCCCTTCCTCCCTCCCTCCCTCCTTCCTTCCTTCCTCCCTCCCTCCCTCCCATCCTCCCTCCCTCCCTCCCTCCCTCCCTCCTTCCTTCCTTCCCTTCCTTCCTTCCTTCCTTCCTTCCTTCCTTCCTTCCTTCCTTCCTTCCTCCCTCCCTCCCTTCCTCCCTTCATCCTTCCTCACTCCCTCCCTCCCTCCCTCCCTCCCTTCCCTCCCTTCCTTCCAACCATCCATCCTTCCTTCCTTCCTTCCTTCCTTCCTTCCTTCCTTCCTCCTTCCTCCCTCCATTCCTCCCTCCTCCCTCCCTCCTCTTCTCCTTCCTTCCTTCCTTCCTTCCTTCCTTCCTTCCTTCCTTCCTTCCTCCCTCCCTCCTCCCTCCCTCCCTTCTTCCTTCCTTCCTTCCTTCCTTCCTTCCTTCCTTCCTTCCTTCCTTCCTTCCTTCCTTCCTTCCTTCCTTCCTTCCTTCCTTCATCCCTCCTACCTTCCTCCTTTCCTTCCTTCCTCCCTCCCTTCCTCCCTTTCTCCCTTCCTCCTTTCCTTCCCTTCCCCCTCCCTTCCTCCCTTTCTCCCTTCCTCCTTCATTCCTTCCTTCCTCCCTCTTTCCTTCCTTCCCTCCCTCCCTCCTTTCCTTCCTTCCTTCCTTCCTTCCTTCCTTCCTTCCTTCCTTCCTTCCTTCCTTCCTCCTTCTCTCCCTCCCTTCCTCCCTTCCTCCCTCCCTCCCTCCCTCCCTTCTTTCCTTCCTTCCTTCCTTCCTTCCTTCCTTCCTTCCTTCCTTCCTTCCTTCCTTCCTTCCTTCCTTCCTTCCTTCCTCCCTCCCTCCCTTCCTCCCTTCCTCCCTCCCTCCCTCCTTCCTTCCTTCCTCCCTCCCTTCCTCCCTTTCTCCCTTCCTCCTTTCCTTCCTTCCTTCCTCTTCCTTCCTTCCTTCCTTCCTTCCTTCCTTCCTTCCTTCCTTCCTTCCTTCCTTCCTTCCTTCCTTCCTCCCTCCTTTCCTCCCTTCCTCCCTCCCTCCCTCTTTCCTTCCTTCCTTCCTTCCTTCCTTCCTTCCTTCCTTCCTTCCTTCCTTCCTTCCTTCCTTCCTTCCTTCCTTCCTCCCTCCCTTCCTCCCTCCCTCCCTTCTTCCTTCCTTCCTTCCTTCCTTCCTTCCTTCCTTCCTTCCTTCCTTCCTTCCTTCCTTCCTTCCTTCATCCCTCCTACCTTCCTCCTTTCCTTCCTTCCTCCCTCCCTTCCTCCCTTTCTCCCTTCCTCCTTTCCTTCCTTCCCCTCCCTTCCTCCCTTTCTCCCTTCCTCCTTCATTCCTTCCTTCCTCCCTCTTTCCTTTCTTCCCTCCCTCCCTCCTTTCCTTCCTTCCTTCCTTCCTTCCTTCCTTCCTTCCTTCCTTCCTTCCTTCTTCCTTCCTTCCTTCCTTCCTCCTTCTCTCCCTCCCTTCCTCCCTTCCTCCCTCCCTCCCTCCCTCCCTTCTTTCCTTCCTTCCTTCCTTCCTTCCTCCTTCTTCCTTCCTTCCTTCCTTCCTTCCTTCCTCCCTCCCTCCCTTCCTCCCTTCCTCCCTCCCTCCCTCCTTCCTTCCTTCCTCCCTCCCTTCCTCCCTTCCTCCCTCCCTCCCTCCCCCCCCCTCCCTCCTTCCTTCCTTCCTTCCTTCCTTCCTTCCTTCCTTCCTTCCTTCCTTCCTTCCTTCCTTCCTTCCTCCCTCCCTCCCTTCCTCCCTTCATCCTTCCTCACTCCCTCCCTCCCTCCCTTCTTCCTTCCTTCCTTCCTTCCTTCCTTCCTTCCTTCCTTCCTTCCTTCCTTCCTTCCTTCCTTCCTTCCTTCCTTCCTTCCTTCCTTCCTTCATTCCTTCCTTCCTTCCTTCCTCCCTCCTACCTTCCTCCTTTCCTTCCTTCCTCCCTCCCTTCCTCCCTTTCTCCCTTCCTCCTTTCCTTCCTTCCCCCTCCCTTCCTCCCTTTCTCCCTTCCTCCTTCCTTCCTTCCTCCCTCTTTCCTTTCCTCCCTCCCTCCCTCCCTCCCTTCCTTCCTCCCTTCCTTCCTTCCTTCCTTCCTTCCTCCCTCCCTCCCTCCCTTTCCTCCCTCCATCCCTCCCTCCCTCTTCCCTCCCTCCCTCCCTCCCTCCCTCCCTCCCTTCCTTCCTTCCTTCCTTCCTTCCTTCCTTCCTTCCTTCCTTCCTTCCTTCCTTCCTTCCTTCCTTCCTTCCTTCCTTCCTTCCTTTCTTCCCTCCCTCCCTCCCTTCCTTCCTTCCTTCCTTCCTTCCTTCCTTCCTTCCTTCCTTCCTTCCTTCCTTCCTTCCTTCCTTCCTTCCTTCCTTCTTTCCTTCCTCACAGAGCTTACTGCTCTGTACTCCAGGATCACTTCATTTAGTGCTCAGGGAACCAATGGGGTATCAGAGATAAAAAAAAAAACAAAACTGAAAACTGAGTCAGCTGTGTGCATGGCAAATGCTTTACCCACTGTACTGTCTCTCTGGACCAGGAACTTTATAAAGGCCCAGATTGTGTATGGAACCAAGACTGGCCTGGGTTCTTGAATTCTGGTAGGATCACTGGGTGCAGTCAAACTTCTTCTAAGTTTTTTCATATTAAGGTTCACTTATATGGTCAGCTGGTGGTTACCTTGCTTCTAGAAAGGCAGCCTGGAAACTGATTGTTTCCACTCCTGGCACACTATTTGTTTTCAAATAATTATATACTCCCACTCTAGTCTTTCCTTAATTCCACAATGCACTAAAGAGGGCCGCACTTTACCTGGCCACTTGACTCTCTATCCATCTCCTCTAGAGACTTCCTGCCAAATGTCACAGGTAGCTACACCATTGCTCAATATAACCTTCCAGTCCTTCCATGTTCTCTATTGTCCTCTTTTACCCCAGATGGACATGGTGAAGTTGTACCTGCCGGGTCATTCTTACCAGAGTAAGAGACACATCAATGAAACCTCTCAGTTTTCTTGATTTAGCCATAGAACCCTACCTTCCCTCTGGTGATGCTGATATGCAGGCAGACGGCAGCCAGCATTAAAAGTCATCATGTACTAAAATGCAGGAATTGCTATCTACAGATTTAAGGAACAAAGACGCACATACCTCTACTCATCCAGTATTTTGTATCTTTCTACTAAAGTAATTTATCTCACCTGGACTCATGACTTTGGTAAAACATTTAAAAATAATCAAAATATTTGTGGAGATGAGACTCTCCTGCACAAGTTGGTGATAATGAAGCAACTTGGGCTAATCAATTGGTCAAAATAATTGTTAGAAATTAATATTCCTACTCTCATCAAACTCTTCTATCATCTCTTACAGTGATATAAATACTATACTATATAGCCATACTTGCATGCACACACACATAAACACACACACACTGTGTAATGCTCTCTTATTTCCATATATACTCTGCACTGTTCGAGGACATCAATATTTGCTTGTTCCATAAAGAAGATAATGATTCTCCATTATATACTCAGCCTAAAAGCATAAAAAAGACATGCAATTAAAATTTGTTAAATGAATGAATAAATGTTGAATGCTTGCTACTGCTTCCTTTAATTAATTAGTAGTTGGTTAATTAGGTAATGAAACAAAGCTGTTCTCCAGAGTCCAGCGACATTGTTCCCATATATTTTAAATCACTTGTTATTGCTTTGTGTGTCTGTAAAAATCTACGGTTCTCAACCTTAGTTTGGTCTTGAAATCTCTACAAAGAAAATATTAGGATTCTGAAGCTGCCTCTATAATCAAACACCCACCTGACCAATTATTACCCTGAGAATCTATAGTTAGCTTTGTTTTGCATGGATTGACAGGCATACACTGCTGGCCTACTGGGGCTGCAAATACCTCTTGCCACTTGTAAATGATGCCTGGAAATTCCACTACTACTGTTTCAACTCATTGACTAAGTCAAGCAGGCCCTGGGCTTCCAAAAGAGTTCAGCTATCCCAGGGGTGGTGAGTACATAGATCCAGAGCAATGCGAATGTTTTGGTTTAAATTTTCTAAAATTATTGGGGGAATACAAGAGTATGTAGGCAACTGGGGTCTCAGAAATAAGGCACCGAAGCAAAACATGGACCATTTTAACAACTTTTATTCTAAAACTTTCTGATTTTGTATATATGATATATTACTAAGTATTAGGTCATCAATGTTTATATTTACTGCTATAAGTATTATATTATGCTTTTAAACTGCTATTAAAACTTATATAAAATTTAATTAAGGATTAAAGTTGGAATTCTCCTAAATATTGTTCCTTCAAATTTCACCTTTATTATTCTTTCGGTTTGAACCCCCCTGGATTTTCATTTCAGTCGCAGAATGGTAATTCCTATATTTAAAATGTCAATGTTGAAAAAAAAAAGTCAACGTTGATTATGAAAAGTGATTTTAAAATTAGATTCATACATATTTCATTAATTGCACGTGTACTTCAATTACTATGTGTAAAGGGATTTTAAATACAAACCCAATTTATGATTGATCAGTAACCTCTACTTATTTATGGGTTTGAGGTACATCCCCCCCTGCCATAACGTTGATATATGTTAAAACAAATAAATCACTGAAATTTAAAAAAGAATCATTAAATATCTTACACTGTCTTGAGAGCATTGGAAGTATGTTCCATACTTGGAAAACACTGCTTCAGTTGCCCCCGCAGATGACTCTAGATACAGGTTTTCAAAGAGATCGTATCTGGGAAGTTGTGCTCTGTTTTCAACTCTGTTCATAGAGGAGAATGGGATGAAGGCTGGGAGGGAGACTAGGATGGAAACTTGAGCTCTAATTCTAGCTCTGCCACAAAATACTTGCATGACCTGGAACTAGTCCCCTCCTCTCCCTGGATCTCAGTCTTTTCGATTTAGCCCCCCAAAAGAGGGGATGGAGTCCCTATCACCTTTTCCTCCCTGGACCTTCAAGATGGCTCGATTCCCCTGCAGTTAAGTCAAGTGTGTTTAAGTAAGCAAGCCACCTCCTGCTCGCCTCACCCGGCCTCTTATCTTAATAAGTAATGAGTATGCCAAGGGCTGACAATGACATATTTTGAAAATAGTTTTAATGCATAGCTGGCACAGGACCTGTTGGGCGTTGACAAATTACACAAACAGAGATGATGAGGAGTGCATCAAATATTAACGGCCCAGGGCCCAGATGGTAATGGAGAACTTACCTGCATCTTACATAAGTGTACTCATGTTTGGCTGAAGAGAAATTTCTTTTTAGTCTCTACAGAAAAACAAAGTGCTTGCACTCCACGCAAATGAAGAAGAAGCCAAAAACAGCTTTTGCGGAAGCTTAATTTTGACTTAATTTATTGAGTAAGATATATGAGAGTTGACTTCTCTTAAGTGGATTTTGCTATTACCTGTGCAAATGTTGTAAATTAAATTTTTATTTCTGGTTACTGTAAAAAATTAATATGGAAAGTATCAAAAGCTATTGATAGGGTACAAGGAAAAGCACTTGAAAAATGTGTACTAAGAATGCATTCCTACTATTTTAATATAAAAGCAAGACTATATTTTATGGAGCCGAGAGTATGATATCTTCTGAAACATGCTTCAATACTTTTCAAATCACTCATACATTAACTATTTAAGCAGACTTTACCACTCCAAAGGCCTTTGAATCGAGTTCAAAATTAAAATGGTTGTGTCAAAAATATGCAGTGCTGACCTGAAGAAACTACAAGTTCCATGATGAACTTCTCAGGACAATTTCCTGCTTTGTTAGAAGACCAGGATCTTGATCTGTCCTTTCTGTGGCCAAATAACCAAATTCTAGTTATGGTTAGATGAACAAATCTGCAAATAAAAAGTATAGCTTGTGGGTACCTAAAAGAATCTTTTAATAAATTCTGTGTTTTAAACAGAAATTCTTTTAAAAAAAATTTTAAAAAAAGTTGTGGGGTGGAGTTGTCACTTACCTTGCTTTCTGCTCACCCCAGTTCAAATCCCTGGCATTACACACGGTCTCAATTACCACCAAGGGTCACTTCTCTGAATAAAGCCATGAATACTCTTTCTCACCTTCAGGTGTGGCCCTTCAGATCAAACAAATACATAATACAGTTTTTCCAGTTATCCTCAAATTTCACATGAACAGTAAATGTGTTTATTGTGAGTATGTTTCGTGTCATTTATGAGACATTAAAATTTCTTATTTTCTATCTAATAAAAATTTTAGCTGGGTGTCCCATATTATTTCTGATGACTCTACACCCAAATGTTGGTGGTAAGCCTTTGCTACAAGGGACCAGATAGTAAATATCTTTACTATCAAGTAATAATTCTTTTGTGAATTTAGTCAATTATGTGGAATTCAGCTAATAACTGCTTAATTCAGCCATAGCCATGAATAGCTTCTTTAGACTTTACCCCATTATTTTATAGTGTAAATCCCTAATAGACTATAAAAGAAGTACAAGCAGCCCATACTTGGTGGATGAGCTTTAATGTCTACCCCTGTAAAAACTCTAAAGAGATCATCATGTCTTTAGAATTTTAGGGTTTCTATATCTTAGTACCCGATATGGAACGACATTGTTCACAGATCTGGCGGCAAAAGAGAATGGCAAAGAGGATCTGTTAGGTGAAACCTAGTGAGAGCTCCCTTCCTGAGTGGCTGACCATCTTCCTGATGTAAGCTGGCTCCCTGGCCTCTTCTATGGGTACTAATTCAATTCACGAGGGCTCCACCCACCCTCTTCACATGAATGCCTCTCAAAGTTCTCAGTCCCAAATGGAAGGAAGGAAGGAAGAAAGAGAGAAACAGAAAGAGAGAAAGAGGAAGAGAGAGGAGGAAGGAAGGAAGGAAGGAAGGAAGGAAGGAAGGAAGGAAGGAAGGAAGGAAGGAAGGAAGGAAGGAAGGAAGGAAGGAAAGATAAAGGACCCAATACAGTAGTCTGAAGCAAGGAAAGCCCTTGAAGGGGACTTTTGGCCCATACTTAAGGACTTTTGCGCTGAGTAATGATGGAAACAAGGTAGAGAAGCTAGAGACTTGCCATTGAGCATCTCATGGCATCTTAGGGTAGCCTTAACATTTCAGGGAGAGAAGTTTTCTACTCGGCCTGTGAATGGAAGAAAACGCTCTGCTTCTATGAGCTAGTCTTTGATAACAACAAATCAGGGTCTCAGAACCCAAATCTTTTCAGGGATGATAGTCTGATCCAAAAGGGCAAGGTGGATTCCGGTCTGTGGTAGTTGTGTGTGTGTGTGTGTGTGTGTGTGTGTGTGTGTGTGTGTGTGTGTCCCCTGCATCTGAGATGTTTAGATCATGGGATACTGAAGGTATGTGACAAGTTGGTGACATTAGATCCTGTCTAGTCTGTTCCCAAGAATCCTCTGTAAAGGATGGATTGATGAAGTCCCTGATGTAGGCAGACACCAGTCCTGGGTATTGAAGGAGGACTCAGGGGCAGTAAGAAGTGAACTCCATAAACAGGCTGACCACGTGCCCTCTAACTTACCAGCCAGAAGGAGAGAGAGTTTTCTTCCTTTATGCCAAGTCACGAGCTCCGAAAGAAGGTAGGGCTATGGTTGGACAAAACACAAAGTGAACAATAATAGTGTGGACCAAGGGAGCAAGAGGCCAGAGCTGTGCTTAAGTGTACATATTCATCAAGAATTTGTTATTTATCCAGATTCTGGCTATTGTAAACAGTGGTGACCCTAGAACAGATGACTGGTTGAAGAAACTCTGGTACATCTATACAATGGAATACTATGCAGCTGTTAGAAAAAATGAGGTCATGACGTTTGCATATAAGTGGATCAACATGGAAAGTATCATGCTAAGTGAAATAAGTCAGAAAGAGAGAGACAGACATAGAAAGATTGCACTCATCTGTGGAATATAGAATAATAGACTATAAGACTAACGCCCAAGAATAGTAGAAATAAGTACCAGGAGATTGTTTCCATGGCTTGGAGGCTGGTCTCTCATTCTGGATAACTCAGGGAAGGGACCACCCAGTAAAATGTGGTTGGAGGTCATGTGGGGGAAGGGTGATGCAGGCTGAATACAGACTAGAGACTGAACACAATGGCCACTCAACACCTTTATTGCAAACCACAACACCTAATCAGAGAGAGAGAACAAAAGGGAATTCCCTGCCATAGTGGCAGGGTGGGGTGGGGGGAGACGGGACTGGGGAGGGGGGGAGGGATGTTGGGTTTACGGGTGGTGGAGAATGGGCACTGGTGAAGGGATGGGTTATCGAACTTTGTATGGGGGAAACATGAGCACAAAGATGTATGGATCTGCAACTGTACCCTCATGATGACTCTCTAATTAAAAATAAACTAATAATAAAAAAAAGAATTTGTTATTTAACAAACCTATGCTATCAGACAAACTGTGCTAATTACCTTATCTGTCTTCTCCTGCATCTATTTCTTCCAACATGCCTAGAGATGCTCCTAGTCCTACATGACTTGTGAGGAAACTGAGCTGAGGGAAGTTAAGTACCATCCTAAAGCCACCCACTGAAACACGCTGCAGTGAGAAGCCAGGCTTGGACTAACTCTCAAGGAGAGTGTGATTGCTTCCTTTGTGTTCTTCAGGGCATTTGTTCCTCGTTCTTCCGCTCTGCTGTTTGAGAATTTGTTATCCACCAGAACCAGAGTTGAAGTGTGTTCTTTTCAGAGAGATTGTGTGTGTAACATGAGAAGAAAGAAGGGGAGGGGTGGGGGGAGGTAAAAGAGGGTAATTGGAAGCAGTGTATTTAGGAATAAACATACACAACAACAAATAGTTTTCTATATTTTCTTAACAGGAGTTTCCACAGAAAATAGATTCGGCATTATTGCATCAATTCAGATTTCTGGAGATGATGAAGCATGGGCAGTGTGGTCAAATGGGAAGAGCTGAGTTCTGCAGTCAGGACTGAATTCGGGGCCCTGGTCTCTGACCCTGGGAAGTTACTTCAGCCCCAAACAATTAGGAAGTAAGAATCATTACCTCATATGTTCTTGTTGTTTTTATGAAACAAAGTTGCCTCATGGTCAGCTAAGCATAATAGCAAGCTTTTTTTTTAAAAAAAAAGTTTCTATATGTATTTATATATATATGTGTATATATATGTGTGTGTATATATATGTGTGTATATATATATATAAATATATATATATATATATAGTAGCACTGTCATCCTGTCATTGTTCCATTGCTCGAGCGGGCACCAGTAAAGTCTCCATTGTGAGACTTGTTGTTACCGTTTCTGGCATATCGAATACGCCATGGGTAGCTTACCAGGCTCTGCTGTGCGGGCAAGATACTCTCGGTAGCTTGCCGGGCTCTCCGAGAGGGGCGGAGGAATCAAACCCAGGTTGGTTGCGTGCAAGGCAAACGCCCTACC